>NW_005362120.1:0-1173 GCF_000412655.1 Myotis brandtii | reverse complement strand
CATCCAGGCCAGCGCCCTCTCCCAAAAGAGCCTCACCCGACCCTGGCTTTGAAATCCTGGAAGGGCACATCCTCCTGAAACAGCATATCCACCAGAGGGGACAGCTCCCCAGACACTGGATTCATAATACTCTGGAAAAAGCCAGTCCTCTCACTAGGCTCAGCCTGCCCTGGGATGCAGTCAGGAGGCATGAGACACACAGGGACCAAGCCCCGGATGGCTGGCTCTTAGTCTAGCCATCAGAGCTCACCTCTGTCCAGGGGTCTCAGTGAGCTCCCACCTTCTGGAGCCTGGACAGCATTCCTAGTGCAGTACCTGACATTGCCTGCATGTCTCCTTTTGCCTTGCAGGGGACGATATTGAGAAGCAAATACAAAACACAGGAAATCTACACTTGAACTGGGTTTGCCTAAGGAGGTGCAGAAGGAGAACTATTTCCATTCCCTTTCAGATTTTACTGGGCCCAACTGTCATGCCTGCGCTGTCCCACCTGCTCTTTCCAGAAACTGTGATTGAAAAAGGGGCTGTGCAAGGAACCTGATAAGCCCAGGGGGTCCCATGACAGGCCTGACAAGCTCAGTGACGCACAGTGCGGTCTGATCACAAATGCCTCACTGGGCAGGTGATGGCAGGTAGTCAGGTCACAGGCCCACAGCTTCCTTAGCAAATGTCAGACTTTACCTCAAGTGAGCCCTTTCCCTGTTCTTATGCATCATGAATAACATAGCTTTGACATCACATACCTCCAGCAAATTTTCTTGCTAGACCCATTGAAGAGCCTGTGGCACCAGAATATAAGACCACAGAGCGCTCATGTTGCCTTGTTTCCTGCACAGCCTCTGTACCTTCTGGAAATGTTAACTGTCCTGACCCTCCAAAGTAAAAATAATATGTGTTTCTCCATTTTTCTTTTTATTTATTTCTACAGATCTCCCTACTATGCTTTCCTTCACTTTCCCATAGATTTCATGCAACTTTTTTCATCTTCTCCCTTTATTTTAATTTATAAAATAAGCTCCAAAACTGCTGTTCTTCTCAGTATTTGAGATCTTTCTTGCAGTCTTATATTCATCAATTCAGCTGAAATACTCATAACAATCCTCCACAGGTTTGGACATTTCTGACGTTGACAGGGACTAGGAGCAGCTGCTTTTTCAGGGATCTCTATGGTGC
>NW_005362119.1:0-820 GCF_000412655.1 Myotis brandtii | reverse complement strand
TCCCACTCAACTCTAAACTATGCACCCCTATTCCTTATCTGGACCACGTTGACAGCTCCTGACATCCTTTTCCTCTCTCTACACTACTTTCCATGCAGCAGCCAGGATCTCCTTGAAACATTTACACTGGATCATGGCACGCTTTTGCTTAAACCCCTTCAGTGGCTCTCCACTGCTCTTTGGGTCAAAGTTTGGTCCCTTACCCTGGGTCACAGGCCCTGAAAAGTCTGGCTTCTGACTTCTCTCCACCCTTAGCCTACATCATGTCCCCCTCACTAGAAGGGGCAGCCACACTGGCTATTTTCTGCAGGATGACGTGATCCCTGCCTCCACTGAGATACTTTCTGCCCTTGATCTTCATGGGGCTTCCTTGGAGGCTGGCTCCCATTCTTTGCATCCCAGCTCAAATGCCACCTTCTCAGAGAGGCATTCCCTGACTGGCCTATCTAAAGGGGTCCTTCCCAATTAGCTGTTATCATCCTGTTAAATTTCCTTCTTTGCACTTAATTTATGTTTACTTTTTTTCTCCACTAGAATATTAAGTTCTATTTTAAAAAATATCTATTTTTATTGATTTCAGAGAGGAAGGGGAAGGGAGAGGGAGAGAGAGATAGAAACATCAATGATGAGAATCATTGATGGGCTGCTCCTGCACGCCCCACACTGGGGATTGAACCTGAAACCCGGGCAGGTGCCCTGACCAGGAATCGAACCGTGACCTCCAGATTCATAAGTTGATGCTAAACTACTGAGCTGCACCGGCTGTGCTAGAATGTTCTTGATTGTGGGGAATCTGTCTTTCTTATTCACTACTATATCT
>NW_005362118.1:0-740 GCF_000412655.1 Myotis brandtii | reverse complement strand
TAAGGAGGTAAAAGACCTGTACCCAGAAAACTACAGGTCATTGAAAAAAGAGAGAAGAAGACATAAACAAGTGAAAAAATATACAATGTTAATGGATTGGTAGAATGTACATCATTAAAATGTCCATACTACCCAAAACAATTTATAGATTCAATGCAATCCCCATTAAAATACCAATGACATTTTCAAAGACCTAAAATAAACTCTCCAAAAATTCATCTGGAATAAAAAAAGACCCTGAATAGCTGCAGCAATCTTGAGAAGAAGAACAAAGAAGAACACAATACCAGATATCAAGCTATACCACAAAGCCACGGTTTTCAAAACTGCCTGGTACTGGCACAAGAACAGACATATAGACCAATGAAACAGAACAGAGAACCCAGAAATCAACCCAAGCCATTATGCTCAATTAATATTTGACTAAAGAGGCAAGAGCATTCAATGGAGTCAAGTCATTCTCTTCAATAAGTGGTGTTGGGAAAATTAGTCAGATTCATGCAAAAAAAGAAAGAAAGAAAGAAAGAAAGAAAGAAAGGAAGAAAGAAAGAAAGAAAGAAAGGAAGAAACTAGACCGCTAACTTACACCATACACAAAAATAAACTCAAAATGGATACAGGACTTTAACATAAGATGGGACCCCATAAAAATCTTAGAAAATCCATAGGCAGCAAAATATTAGACATATGTTATAGAAATATGTTTACTGATACAGTTCCTAGGGCAATGGAAACTAAGG
>NW_005362117.1:0-501 GCF_000412655.1 Myotis brandtii | reverse complement strand
TTTACCACCGACAGACATTAACTAAAAGAACTGCAAGAATATATTTCAGGATGAAGAAAAATATTTCCAAAGATGTCTCAGCTGACGGCTCCCCTGGAAAACAGAGGAGGGGTTTCTGGGGTGCTCAATGTATGCAGCAGGCTGAAACCCCGACGCCCTCGCTGTGTTGCTTATTTACCTTACAGAGTTACTCAGCCCTAGAAAAAGAGCCCGTGATGGTGCACAATGAACACAGCCGGACTTCAGTCACAACTAGGCATTGTGTTGCATTCTCTACAATGCCATCAACTTAAAGATGCACCAATTTTATGAATCAATATTAAAAAATAGAGCACTAATTCATTAAACTGTGACTATCAGAGATTATAAGGTGTATCTGATTGTAGAGATGTCAAAATGTGAAAATGTGTGTATTAATAAATGCATCCTTTAAAACAGCAAAAAAATAAATAAAAGGATATGACCAGGAGAAACCAAGATGGCGGTATAGGTAAACACCGG
>NW_005362116.1:1624720-1629255 GCF_000412655.1 Myotis brandtii | reverse complement strand
GTGTGTGTGTGTGTGTGTGTGTGTGTGTGAGCACACATGCGGTGGGGGTATTTTAGATAAGTGAGACAATGAGGACACTGCAAAACACACAAAACTGTGCAATTATGCTAATGTTAATTAAAATTCTGAGTCCCTGTTTATTAGTTCTGTAGCTTTGGGCAAGTCACCTATTTTCTCTGAGACTAAGCTGGTCACAGATGAAAAGCTTGGAGCATATAGACATTTAAATGTTAATTCACTTTCTCCTGCCTATTCAACCTTCCTCCTTCTTCTACCTTTGCCTCTGTTTACTATTTTCACTGTCCTGTGTCTGCACACATGGTGACCTGGTGTTCTAGACGAGACACCTGAGAAGCAGTCAGGGCCTCACCTGGTGTTCCCTCTTATCCCTGGGTCGCCTCATATACTGGAATAGAAAGGGAAAATTTCAGATAAGAATTTCCTATGACCCTAGCTTGTTTGGCTCAGTGGATAGAGCGTCAGCCTGTGGACTGAACGGTCCCAGATCAAGGTAACATGCCTGGGTTGTGGGCTCGATCCCCAGTAGGGGGTGTGCAGGAGGCAGCCAATCAATGATTCTCTCTCATCATTGATTTTTCTATCTCTCTCTCCCTCTCCCTTCCTCTCTGAAATTAATAAAAAAAAATATATTAAAAAAAAGAATTTCCTATGGCTATAAGGTTTTGGATAGAAAAGGCCATTTGATAATAATCGAACAAACGAAAAGCTCTCCCAGTTAGAAGCAATACTCCGTGGACCAGGGCATCTCCCTCTTCCCCTGGGCTGTTGTCCACCCCTCCCCTACTCTCCCCTCATGGCTAGCACAGCACCTGGGACGCAGGGAGTAAGTGCTCACAACATACCTGGGGAATAACTGAGCCAGAAGAAAGGCTCTCACACCTCTACCCCCTATTGATCATAATTCCATTTAAAAATTTTAACAAAATGGCTATAAAGCCCCCAAACCTCCCAAGCATTCCATTCAAAGGTCCCTACTGTCATTGGAAGTAAATGTTCTTCTCTGTAGAAGATGACGTAATGGGATGCTCATTGAGGACCACCTTCGCTGGGCCAATCCTTGCCATCCAAGGGAAACCCATCGAGAGTGAATCCAGCCTCTTGTGGTCCTGCCATTAACTTCACAAAAGCCAGTTCCCCCTTTCAGTATTTTAATTACAGTAGCATGTGGAGGCACCAATCAGGGAAACCCTGAGGATACTAAGACAGTAGAGTGTGTTTCCTCAGACGAGACCCAGGCTGGGGGTCAGGGTAAGCTGAAGAAGCTTAAGCACATTTTTACTATCTGAAAGCTACATATAAATTCAGTAAAAACGCCATTCATCAGCACAGCCTCAGAAACTTGCAAACATATAAACACACCCGGAAAAATGAGAAACATCTGTGCAGCCAACAGAACAAAACCTTAAAATAAAAAGGAAACGTTGTTGAGCTGGGCAAGATTATCAGCTTCTCCTTTTCCACAATTATATGAAGGCATATCTTTGGAAGTATCTACACATTTGATCCAGGGACATAGTTGGTGATTTTCCCCCTAGTAAACAGTTTTTTCACCTCAAAATGAATTTGCAAGCTGTCCTACCATTCCTTCCAACCTCACCCAATCATGTCTTATTAACCACTCCCCCCCTTACAAAAGTGATTTGTCTGAGAAATTTATCTTTATTCCCACACAAAAGATGAAGAACTGAAATATTTCTTTCTATTGTTAACAGTGTTCATTGAGTGTAGGGTTTTAGAATTTAAATTAACAGCAATGGAAAAATTTCACTCAGATTTCCCACACTGCTTCAGACAGGCACATAATCTTAAAGCATGAAATATTTCTACTCTGGCCATAGCCAAGCCACTTTACTCTTGGAATCCCCTCCAGCCAAACTGGAAAGGCCATTCGATCCAGGGATTCCCTCTGGCCCCTCCAGCCCCCTGATTTAAGTCCCTAGAACTTTTTTCTGATCCCTCAGTTCAGATCATTATATTCAACAGAAATCAAAAACGGAGTCCATCTATAGCTACCTACTTCTATTCCCACGTCTTAAAAAAAATCAGCATTTTTGTCCTATGAATCTTTCACCTCTTGCTTCATTTCTCTCTCAGTCACAAATTTATCACTCTAGATCAGGGGTGGGCAAACTTTTTGACTCGAGGGCCACAATGGGTTCTTAAACTGGACCGGAGGGCCGGAACAGTTCAGATCATTATATTCAACAGAAATCTTCAAAACCAGAGTCCATCTATAGCTACCTATTTCTATTCCCACGTCTTAAAAAAATCATCATTTTTGTCCTATGAATCTTTCATCTCTTGCTTCATTTCTCTCTCAGTCACAAATTTATCACTGTAGATTCTAAAGGGAACTCAACTTTCCCTTCTAAATACTGTGGTCCTTTACCTTTCTCTGTCTCTGATGAACATCTATTTTTAAGAGTAAATTTATTCTGTCCTCTCCTCCTCCTTCCATGGCTTAAACAATCAAACTCCACTCCTATGGCCACTACAATATGATTTTAATAATCTCTTTGGTTCAGAGATTTGAATTTTTTCTACCCAAATAATGAATCAACTGGGATAAAAAAAATTAATATTTCATCATAATAAAACATGATTTAGAACATGTTCCTGGGACAGGAGAATAAAAGAGAAAGCATTTTGGCTACAAAAGACAATTTTTCACATCCATCAAATTGTTTCAAACCATTACTAATGAAATTTTCAACTATTCACTCTACACCATTCATAATTCACGCATTGTTTTTGAAGGTATGTTACATCTTGATGCTTATTTGAAGAGAATTTAAATCTATTTGTCTTGAAATACAGGCCAATACTTTTTATTGAAGATTACCATTTATAAGCTCAGGTGATGAGAGCAAAAAATTTTTTTTAGTTCAAATATCAAATCAATCTTGCCATTTACAGCTCTTGGCCTTGAGAAAAGAAAACTTGGAAGAGATCACATATGTTCAGGTCTTTCTTCTTTTTTATTTTTCACCATCCTATAGAACTGCCAAAATTAGGCTTCCTTGTATAAAATAAGCCATTCCAACCTTCTAGTAAATGGCTATGAGGCTCACGGTACCAAATACTGTAACTACTTCCTCTTCAAGAACATTCAGCATTACAATGATTTTAACTTTAATGTGTAAAATTGCATATTTTGGGATACAAAACAAAACAAAACAAAACAAAAGCAACACAAGCTTTTAAAGTAAACTGGATAAGTTTTATTCCTGAGACAACATTTATTTATTTAACTGAGCAGGTGGATCTATGCTCAAGGGCACATACATATCAACTCCTTTCTGACTCTCAAATACCTCACATCATTTGAGTTTAAAAAGTAAAAAAATAAATAAAAATAAATGCCATAACTAACTCCCTAAATATGCGGGACCAGAACTAATGCAGTGTGGATGTCAGACAACCTACCTGGTACCAAAAATAATTCCTCTGCTTCATCTATTTTGGGGGTCAAAGTTAAATGCAAGGGAGATGGCTGCAAAAGTCTTAGCTCTGGCCAATCTATTTTCCCTCTACTTGCAAGAGTAATTCCAGTTGAGGTCTATTTTTAGTTTTAATTAATCCACTCTGCCCTGTCTATGGCAGGCAGCTGGCAGTGGTCCTCTGACCTTCTTTGGCTAACAGAATGTCAGGAGTTCTCCTTAGAGAAAGTGAGCTTGGTCTCTGCTCCTTGCAAGAACAATCCTGATGACCTAGATATCAAGAGGAAGCAGAAGGTTGTTTTCCCAGATTCTGTCCACATGGCTCATTTATCTGAACCCTTCTGTCCTGCCAACAGCCCAGCATGTAGGGCCCATGACAACCCCTGTTCACCACCCCACAAACATGCACCCTGTTGCATGAGGGACAGAGCAACCCAACTGTGCCCAGGTACAGAGTCAGAATCCATCAAGGTCCTACCAAGACTCAGGCACAAGCTGGCAATGATATATACCAATGCATCTAATCCAACCTCCATTAACCATTGCTTTGATTGGCTTTGTTATGTGTAAAGAGCATGATTTCTTTAACAGAAGGAGTTTGTGATTTAAGTCCAATGTCAAGCTGCTGGGAAGAGGTGAGGAAAGGGACTAACATTTACTGAGGAGCAGCTCTAAGCCAAGTATTGAGTCAGGGATTTTATGTGTGTTAGTGCATAGTTCCCACAACTACTCTGTATGATCCATTTATCAAAGGGAAGCCTGGGGAAGTAATGGATGGGAAGCTGGTGGTAGCACTGGGATTCAAACCCAGCACTTCCAGGAACATGTTCCAGAGAAGGCTACCTCTGCAGAAGATCAATCAGGGTTCCATGAAAGATAAAAAAGCTGTGGAAAATTTATACCACGGAATACTCTGCAGATGTAAAAAACAAGGATCTCTCACCCATTGAGGCAGCATTGAGGGACCTGAAGAGTATTATGCTTAGCAAAATAAGTCAGTCAGAGAAAAATAAGTATCATATAATTTCATTCATACGTGGAATCTAATGAACAAAATAAACTGATGAACAAAAT
>NW_005362116.1:1620191-1624680 GCF_000412655.1 Myotis brandtii | reverse complement strand
AAAGCATGAAACAGACTGATGAATTTCGGAGGGAGGGGGGGGGTGGGGGAAAGGGCGGGGAGTGATTAACCTGGGAACTTATATGCATACATGCATAACCCATGGACACAGACAATAGTGCAGTGAAGGCCTAGGAGGGTTGGGTACAGGGTAGAGGGGATCAATGGGAAAAGAGGGGGGCATCTGTAATACTTTTAACAATAAAGTTACATTTTTTTTTTAGTAAATAAAAAGTGATCCAAAATCTAGGATATAACCATGGGAGCAGATGGTTGACGTGGACAGAGGACATCACTTTTGGGAGGGATCGTTTTAAGGAATTAAGCTAGTATGTTGAATGATCCATCTGTGTGGATGTTAATATCACCAAGAATGACAACGGGAAGATGGTGGATGGACAGGTCCAATGCTAAAATAGTCAGGAGTTGTCAGGAGGTCAGGATATGGCAGCAACAGGAGGGCACGTGAATGGTCTAGGCTAGACCACTTTCTGAAAGTCATTGTCACTGTCATTACTTTATTATTGTCAATATTGTGTTAGCTCCAAAATCTCGATTTTCTGCACTCAATTTTCAGACAACCAGCCTATCACCTGCCTCTTATCCTCATTTCCTTCCTTACCCAC
The DNA here is from genome assembly GCF_000412655.1 of Myotis brandtii. NCBI lineage: Eukaryota > Metazoa > Chordata > Mammalia > Chiroptera > Vespertilionidae > Myotis > Myotis brandtii. The sequence goes on along the minus strand of NW_005362116.1, from coordinate 1,624,055 downwards.
CTTTGATTCCAAGGCTCATTTCCTGAACGCACTCTCAATTCCATTAATTCTCCTTCCATATGACTTGTACTCCACCCCTAGTTAGATACAACCTTCCACCTCCTCTTCGCTGGTACCCAAGCAGCTAGTATAGCTGCAGAAAAACACACAACTGTGTTGACCAGTCCACTTTAAATTATAATTTAAAATCTCAAGTGGTCCCTCCCATTGCTGAACATACTCTACTTTTCCCCTGATCTATTCTCTGCCCTACTCTCCTGAAATAATAATTGGCACTCATTTCTTCCCTCAAACCTCCATCTCCTTCCCCTTTTTACTCTTAACCGCCAACACTCCTCTCTCCAGTCCACTTTAAATTATAATTTAAAATCTCAAGTGGCCCCTCCCATTGCTGAACATACTCTACTTTTCCTCTGATCTATTCTCTACCCTACTCTCCTGAAACAATAATTGGCACTCATTTCTTTCCTCAAATCTCCATCCTCCTTCCCCTTTTTACTCTTAACCTCCAACACTCCTCTCCCTCCTTTCACTCACTCACTCACTAACTCATGAATGACTGAATGAATGGCAGAGGCCTGCACTTCATGGGACCAGCTTGGGAAACTAATGTCCTGTCATTCAATAGAAGAAAAGAACATTGGGAACCATATCTATGTTCCAAGCACAAAGCATATTCTAAGTGTTTGCTTGTTAAAAGAGACTAATTACCCAAAGTTACTGTACAGCATAATTGACCAAAAATATAGTTTCAATGACCTTCGGGGATGACACAAAAGAGAAAGTTATTTATTAATGACCAATGATAAATCAAACCTTCAGATTTCAAGTACCATCAGGCTGCTTCCCTTGTTAACTTCGCCTGCATGGAAGACACAGAGGCTGGCCGGGCAAGTGTGCGACATATTGAGGCTTTCCCTTGCCTCTCAGGCAGCCCAGACAGGGTGACAGGCAACTGGAGTCTACGGTAGAGAGGGGAGAGTCTCTCACCCCACAGGTCCTTGGTGCAGACCGCCCCCAAAGGGAGGTTAAATATTGAGGGGGAAAAAGTGTTTTAGTCAAAGAGGGAGCCTAACGTATCAGAATGACTCACAACTAAACCTGGGATTCAGAATGAAGGGGTTCTAAACATTAAGGATTACTGTTTTACCAAATATAACCTTTGGTATTTTTCAAAATTGTCCCAAGCAATGAAGAATCATCATTTAAATGTGGCTTTTAAGTGTGCATTTTTTAATAAGATGTGAAAAGTTCATGGTGGGGAGAGGCAGTCATTAAATTATTTGAGTTTTCAAGACTTACAGATTTCAAGGCTTTGGAGAGAGAAAAAAAATAATTGGCCCGTGGGGATAATTTACTTTCTCAAAGTCCATTCTGTGTAACACAAGTTGCTATTGTTATAAAAACAAATGTGTTCATGATCAGGTACGTGTGGGAAGAATGTCCCCATTTGGAATTTTCAAGCACATTAAAGGTTCTGACGAGTCCTGTGATAAGGAAATCTGTCTTAACTTGTCAAATTAGACAAAGCATTTCCAAAATCTACTCAAAGATCGTTTTCCCTACCCCCAACTCCTTCTAACAGCCCGCTTAACACCTCCAAGAAAACTGATTTGGTCCAACCTTCCCATGTTACAGGTTAAAAAAATAACAGTCTCAGAGAGGTGAATTTAACCCAGATTACACAGCTATTTGGGGCAGCAGTGGAATGTTAAGGAGATAGCAAATTCATGGTGTGTCATCCTCCTTGATTCTATCTCCAAAGGCAAATATCCTTAACTGACTTCAGTGTTCTCTCACTGAGCCCATATGCATTCTCAGAATCTTGCTTAACACAATCTCCCATTGATAGAACTTGGCATATGAAATTAAATCTATGTGTCATCTATAAACTATCATCCTGGTCTTTGGATTCTCCGTTCCCCAAGTAACAATGCCATTGTCATTATCATCATGGTCATGACAGCTGTCATCTATTGAGTATGGACTTAGTGCCAGCCACAGTGCTGTGTTACAGGCATTCTTTGCTTTAATCCTAGAAACAACCCTAGGAGAGAATTAGCAAGACAATCCCTATTTGCACACAGGAGAGCCGGGGCACAGATGCCTTATGCATCCTGCACAAGGTCATCTAGCTTGAAAGTGGCTTAGCTGGCATATTGGTGATGCCAAGCATGCAGCCCAGAATAGACCCTCAGTCCTGACCAAGCCATAAACGTGATGCTGAGTTAGGCCTGAAAGAGCACAGACAATTCCCAACAAACCCTTTTTATCTTTCATTTTTCTTCTGCAAAAGGACCCTCTAAGGTGAGGCTAGAGTTTCAATCGGCAGATTTTAGGGAAGAGAAACAAGGTACATGAACAAGTCCTGGGGTCTGTCCAATATCTCAGAGGAAGGGAAAGGCCTAAGTGGGGTTAGAACATGGCGCTGGGGCAGGGCACTGAACCAAGTGAGACCCTCTGGCTGCTTCCTCCTCTTGGCCTCATCCCCTGGGACCCACAGCACCCCCAGCTTGCTCTCTCTCTAGATTCTCTTACCTAAAACTACAAAGTGGTCAAACTGATTAAGAAACTCTAGCCAGTAACAGCACTACTTGCTCTAACAGCAAGGTGCCAATTACCTTCCAGGGCTCAGCCACCTTCAAATGGAAACTTTAAAAAAAAAAGCCACTGCATATTCAACATCCAGAACCAAATGAGGTCTCCGGACACACTCAGCCCTGAGTGAAGTTTGACAGGGCAGGTGCCTCACTGAAGGGCCGATTTTCTGTCCCCTTGGCAGAGCACATCACCTCAGTCAAGACATTACTGTCCCTTTGTGACCCTATCAGGTCTCACTAACCTTCCCATCACAGCCGGGGAGACAGGGAAACCCACCCGTGGCCGCTTACTAACTCCTCCAGGACTCCCCTTTCTCCCTGAGTCTTGGGGTGCTGGGCCTTGGCAACCCCTAATCTGCAAGCAGTGCTTGGCTTTGAGTCTACATTTCCAGGACTTTTTCAGCTAGGGAGTGACTTTGCCTCCTCCCTCCTTCCCTCTCTCCACGGACTTCTGCATAATTCTGCTGGGAGAGAGGCCAAAACCTCCCTCGTGCCTGCCCAGCGCAGCTGTATTTCCATGCAGAGTCGGTGACTCTCACCTGGCCATGGGCTGGGGGAACTGGAAGGGAGGAGTCCTGTAACCCTGAGAGGAGCCCAGGCTGAGGGAGGAGCTCTGCCCTCCCTGCCACTCTGGATAAATCGCGAACTCACTTCTCCTCTGCCTTCCCGGCAGCAAAGAGATGACTGAAGAAGCACCAGGAAAGCCTTTGCAGAAAAGAATAGGCCCAGCGGGTACATTCCTCTCTGCAAAGGCGCCCACAGCCTCTCTGTAGACACGAACGTGCAGCCAGGGCACCTCCAAGCTTCCACAGCCCTAGGAAGGGCTGAGCACAGACCAGCTGCGATGGAGAAGCAGGGCAAGGCAAGATGGATTCTTGGCTTAATTAGATGTAAGTTTTCCTCCAGTGAAATGAAAACCCAGTTACCTGGTCCAAAGGAAATGATCAATATTTGTTGACTTCTAAAATGGGTGCTGGGTTCCCTTGTGAAAATGCATAAACATCCAAAACAAAGTTCTCACTTGTTTCTAGAGGCTGGTTTTTATATGATCCCACCCCCACCCCAACACACGTGCACACACACACACACATTCCTCCTTATTTTTAACATCTGGTAAACCTCCACTAGAGACAAGTTGATTTCCTAGCCAGAATAATGCATCTCTGTCCATCAAAACATAATTAATAATAATTTCCATATTTACTTGGCTTTCATCACACATCTCTTTGCACTGGTGAGGGAAGGCAGAGAAAGAAAGTGATCC
>NW_005362116.1:1519662-1620137 GCF_000412655.1 Myotis brandtii | reverse complement strand
GCCTCCCCCACACACACTCTGCTTGGCAACCATTCCCAGTGAGTGGAGAGTGCACCTTATTAAGATAATGGAACGTAAATCAAAGTGAATAGGCCCACAGGCCACGCTGAGGGTGTGTGTCCACTTGCAGTGCCTGCCAGACAGCAAACAGGTCTGGAAATTAAATGTGAAAAATCAGTGAAGACCCAGGGCCCATCACAGGCGGGAGAACAGGGCCCTGACAGCTCAGCTAATGCCTGTAATCACAGTGATAAAGGCTCCTAAATGGCTTCATTCCACCTTGTCACTCACAGCCCTGGCTGCCACCCCTCACTCCTGCTACCTGCAGTGACCTTTGTCATGCTCGAGGAAACAGCTCCCGCTACGTGTTCTCCCTTACAGAGTGGCCAGATGGGGCGGTTTTGCTCCATTATTTGCGCCTGTAAAGGGAAAACGCCAACAGAAAGATTCATTAGGGTCCAGCCCATCTCCACAAAGCTTCTCTGATTTATTAGGGCATAAACTGCTGTACGGCTGTAATGAGACATAAATGTTCTGGAAGGCCTGTGAACTCCGGGAGGAAGCGCCTTGCCATCACACTTCTGTGCACCTAATTTATTAACAGCTTGTGCCGGCATGGCCTGGAAAACCCTGCCAACTCCGCCATCTGCGGCAGTCACCTTTGGGGTGGGCAAGGGAGAGGGGGGGAAATGTGTCCAACTCAGAAAGTGACAGAAAACTTATGGGCATGCCGGACAAAATGGTGAAGTCTTGCATTTTCCTCGAACCCCTCGGCAGACATTCGGCCAAGGTTCTGTGTGAGCGAGCAAGCTTCCCCAACCAAGTGACGGAAGCTCCAGCCGGCCACGCTGTTCGCTCAGTGTTTCCTTGGCCCTGAAGGAGCACAGGGCAAAGCGCTTATATTTACCTAGAGGAGCCCCAGCCTCTGCTTCTGCTGCCTCTGCCATTTGGAGAATATTTTCCCCAAGGCAGTGTTCGCCCCAGCTTATTACAGCACGCTTTGCAAGATGATTAGCATTTTTGCTCTCTAAACTTCACCCTTTTGGTTCTAAAAATAGGACAAAAAATTAACAACAGACCAGCCCATTTTTATACTTCCTTTTATACAACCAACTTTTTTTCTTAGATCATAATATGCATGTCTCTTAAATTCAATGTTGGTTGCACGTGCCAAGCTTTCTGAAAAGAATCAGATTAAGCAGTGAGCTGCCAAGAAAACATATAGCATCCTGACTTGATATTGGGTATTAGGCCCTGTATCCTTCATGCCCTAATGATGGGAGATCATCTTTTGTCGCCGAAATGCTCATTTACAGAAGGCTACTTGAGCCCAGACCACGTCCTCCAGATCCAACAGGATCAGACATGGCCCCAGCCCACGACCGACTACACGATTCGGGGGGCCCAGTGCAACATAAAATTGGGGGGACATTGTTCAAAAAGTACTAAGGATTTCAAGACCGAACAGAACATTAGGCCAGCACGGGGCCTTCTGGACACAGAGCCCCGAGCACAGTGTGGTATCATGCCCGTGGAGAGGGCAGGACTCTGTCACATGGAACACGTATTTAGTAAAGGAGCCAAACAATAAGACGAAACCACTGAAGAGAAGGTAAGAAACAGACATTAATGCTCAGAGAAGGGGGTGCTGTCCCATGGGAATGTGTGACAAAAGAATATGACCCCGCTGGGGCACAGGGGACAGGACGGCAAGCCTGAGCTGAAATCTGAAAGGTGTGTTTGCTGTTGAGTGAGGAACAGGAGCATCATGAGGGGTAAAGCAGCATATGCCATGGCCCCTGGGGAGGGAGAGTGGGACCCCAGCACAGGAAAGCCTGGGTGTGAGGTGAGGCCTGAGGGAGACTGGAGGCCAGACCTCAGCAGGGCCTTGTGGGCCACAGGAGGGTGGTCACAGGAAGCACACAGGTAGATTGGCTCTGCATCAATTGTGTGGGTCCTTCTCCAGGTCCTTGTCCCCAACATCCAGTGATGGAGAGCATGCCCTTGGGGCACGGAGAGTGGTGCTTGGCCCAGAAAAAGCCCAGGTATGAGGGGAAGCTGGAGAGCCACTCGATGCAGTGAAAATACTTATTTTGTAACCCTAGAAGCAGCAGAACGATTTTGTTTTTAATTTAAAAGACAAAGAATTCCCCCCACTGCCAAGCAAACGCCGAGAGAATGCTCACAGTGCATTTCTACACCTGAGGATAAGCCTGGTAAACAGTGACTGAGCCTTTGTCACTGTAATTACACAGCAGAAGCCCAAGAGTGCCTCCCGAACAATGCAGAGTCTACCCACACATTAACTTCCTGGTTCTGTGCCCAGCACGCTGGACCAGTCATCCTAGCAGCACCCCTGCTGGCAGATGCCAGCCTCTGGACCTGCCAGGCTGTTTGCACTTGATGAAGTTTTATTGTGTGAAGGAGAAAGGCAGGCCAGGGTCTTTCCTCTCTCAGCCACATGCTAATGACTCAGCATGGAACAGAGTGGGAACTCAAGGCATTGTATGTTTGATTGACCGACTTACTTTTTTTTAATTGGAGCTAATTCGTTATACGTTTTTAAAGCATTCCTTCCACACTCAGGGGATTTGCTTTTTTGGACTTGAATCTTGAGGCCTACTGATGCTATTTGTTCTTAAAATAGGAGTTTTCCTTAAACACTGAATAATAGAGAGCTATAAGTAGCCCTTTGGATTTTTGAAAAAAAAATACCTTTTTTCATGTCAATTCTGCTTCTTTTTTTTTGTTTTATATCTCAAGTTGATATAAAACTCAAATTTAGAAATGCCTATTTTGACTCAATACATGGCCCAAATATTTATCACAAAAAATTCCACAAACTAGACTGTCTCTTCTTGTAACTCAACAGGGAGTGGTCTGTTGATAACAGACAGTACGTCAGTTTTCAGGGTTCAACACTGTGTCATTAGGTGAAAGTAGGAATTCTGTTTTTTGAAAGAACAGAAATAAAATAAAAACACGCTCATCTAACCATTGCAAGCACAAGTTTCCTGTCAATGGCATTTGGCCTTACCCTCGCTGCTTCCTCCCAGCCTCTGCCTTAGAAGGCAGTTACTGATTATGCATCGATTCGCATGAAACAAAACAAAACTGACCTGCAGAGGTCATATTTAGTCTTAAAAACCAATTCATGTCGTCCACTCTTTTAAGGTATCTTCAAATCTTTGGGTTCTAGGATTCCAGCATTACATAGTTCATTGAAGCCTCCTTTTCATGTGCGCATCTTATGAACACATCCAATTCAGGGGTCCTTAGAGCAATGTTCATGCAGCAATTCTATGCCAGCCAGAATATAGATAAATGACCAACACAAGGGGACCTGCTCTTCAAAAACTGAAGCCACAGTGAAATGCTTCTGCTAGAAACAGGAACGAACTAACCCTTTGGTCAGCAGAGTTCATAAAAGGTTCTTTTCATAAGAGAAAAATCCAAACCTAGTGCCAGAGAACTGCCCACAGCTGTCCCACTGGAATTTGGCCACCAACCATGTGGACAGGTTCTTATAAAGATTCTGCTGCCCCAGGTGCTCGGCCAGACAGAAGGTGTTTGATGGCACAAAGTATTTCCAACTGGGCTGGGGATGATGCAGGTCCAGGCTCCCTCACACCGCCAGGTAACCCCCCAGTCTCCCTGCATCATGGGTCATAAATCAAGACTTATTTTTGTCTTAAAAAAAACTTGGTTTAACATCTTTTCAGGCCTTCCTTTCTATATGTATTTCAGGGGACAACGTTGGAGATGACATAGCTTCACAGCAATCAGCAAAAATGCCTTTGCTGCCTATGGCCCTCAGAGGAGAGTCACGATGGCTTCGAGTCAGGGAGAAAAGCCAGCATCTTCCCTGTGGCTGAGTCAGCAACAGGATGGGCAGTCTCCTCTTCCCACTAAGCAACCTCATTATGAAATGTAGAAACTGAGGCAGAAACACTCCATAAACTTCACTCCAACTGGCCCCTTCTTGGCTTGAGTTCCATTCACTGATGTGCTATGGAACAATCTACATTTCAGGGAAATTTAAGCAGAGCTTTGTCCTAACTCTATTTCATTACCAAGGACTTATTTATATTTTTATCTTGTTATGTATAAAGAATGAATTTTTATCCTGTGGTTTATGCAATTGGAATGTAAGGATATCTCTTACCTAGTCTGTCTCAGAGATATTTCTTCTATTTTCCTCCATGTCTACTTCCCTTACGTCTTTACTGTTACCTCTCAAAGCTGTCTATTGAAAAATTTAAAGAATCTTCTCTTTTACAAATAAATAATTATTTTTTTAAAAAGAGTCCCTCCTTTCCCTCATAATTTTATCTAACAATCAAATACAGAATAACACATCCAAAAGTAGATTTTCCGGAGTTAGTGCTCTTTCATCTACAATCCTTCCCAATTAGTCATCCATACATTTAAGTACACATCTGCCCTCTTATCCAACCATCCACTCACTTATCCATCCATCCATCCATCCATCCATCTACTTACCCACCCACCTATCTATCCAACGCTTACTAAGTACGAATGTTGCAGATAATGAAATTCAGAGTCAAAGAACTCATTCACTTTGGCCTTGTCATTATTCTCTTCCTATCTCTGGCAGTTTTTTGGTACCATAAGCCTTCGTAATGCATTTGTGGGGGAATCTTTATGCTTTGGGATTCATATAGCTTCTTTACACATGGCCATTTACCAGTACATAAAGCTAAGGAACACTGATTTTGTTAGAAAAAGTAAAGAAGTACATTGTAAAATAACTTTGTATTTCATTTCCAAGTTCTGTGGCTGTAAATAAAGCTCCATGCACTGAGCTTGAAGGTGAACTCCAGAGGAGTGACTAGGAGCTCGGTGCTAAACGACAGACGGCTGGCCAATGAGATGGATGCATTTCATTATCTGGAGCCTATTCCATAGGCATAATTAGAACTCCTCTGAGAAGTCGCCTAATTATGTAACATCCAACAAAATATGTGAGGGCTTCATCCTGGCCTTATGCGGAATCTATCAAGCTTGTGTTAATTTATGATTTCCTATTAGAAGAGGAGCAAACAGGACAAGTCATTTCCACAGCCATGGTTTCTGATTAGCACCACCAGATAATATGAATTCGGAACATCTATCTTCCCCGTGGGGCATCGCTGGAGAAAAGGCAGCTTAGATCAGCCCGATATATTATTAGACGTCCCCGTTGTCCTATGGAAACACAGCTGCAGGTATATTATTTCTGGCTGGGACAACGGCAATGTGAGGGATCAGCAGCGACATCAAACGAGAAACCTTTACTGGCTGGCTCTTTTCCTTTCTATACAATAGTCTGCAGGGAGCAGGGAGATATGGGCCCAGCATCAGGGGTTCCAGAAGAAGCTCCCTACGCCCCAGCCTGCGGCCAGCACCTCATCTCAGCCACCTCTCCTTGCTGAGCTTTTGCTCTGACAGGAGTTTCAGCAACCTCGCTGGCCTCACAGAGAGAGCACCAGCCTCTGTATCCGCCTGTGCTTCCCTGTCCATCCTCAGGGGTCCCACCTTCCAGACCAGGCCCAGGCAATGGCTTTGACGCTTTTTTCCAGAAGGCAAGGTGAGGAGAATGACATTGTCTAACTCTTTAAACTGCATCCTGAGAGCTTCTCAAGTCTGCTGTAAAGAAAGGCAAAAATAGAGCAACAAAGACATTTATTCAACAAGAGGAAAATAAGAGGCACAACCAGGCAGTTTCATTTGCAGGTAACTTGTAAAATGATTGTGACTTTTCCGCCCCGAAGCCCACGTTACTTCAGATGATGCTTTAACAGAATGGTAGGGAAGGAAGCTGCTCTGGGACTGCCAAGCAGCCAAAAAATGGTTCAACAGATCCTTGAAAATGTCTAATGATAGAATATTTTGGAAGATGTAGATACAGCTTTCCAAGTTCAGAAAGGCAAGGTTGGGCCTTTGAGATACAAAGAAACCACGGAGAAAAGGGATGGCGGACACGTGGCACGAGGGCCGCCACTGGCTTCTTGCGCAAGGCAGACACTCCTCGCTGGCCATACACAGCCTGTCCCTCTTCCAGACAGATGAGCTGTCACAGCCCTTCCCATGCCAGAGCTCCAAGTCACCTTCGAAGGCCTGAACTGGCCCCAGAGACGAAACCTCCTTGCCATCTTGAACTGGGCGCAGACAGCTGGAGTTAATGAAAGAGTTAATGTGATTTTCCACTCTCCCCACTTGCTTTGAGGACTCTGGCCTGATCAAATCACCTTTAGGGAATGGAAAATTCTCCCTCACCACACATGAAGGCAAGTCTAGAGAGGAATGCTGGAGATGAACCAAGGCAGGCCGAGCAGAATCGCACCATCAGGCCGCAGGAAGGAAAACCTGGGCTCCTGGGGGAAAGGGGCAGTGAGCAGCCATCTTCCTGACCGCGTGGGACGGCCCTGTCTCTCTCATGTCCAAATCCCCGTCCCAGGGGTGCGGGTTCAAGGCCTGGTGTGCACATGGCGAGGAGGGGCTCGGCCCCCGTTCCCTTGAGCATCTCACAGATGTGTCAGCTGGTATGAGTTACCAGGCAGTGACCACATTTTGGGGAGAAATCATCCATTGATTTATCACAGGGGCATAAATCATAAATGCATTTAGTTGTCTTCATCGCCTTTCTTGTCATCCTGCCCTTCTGAAGTGCAGTGAAGAGGCAGATGTATTATCTGGGATCAATTCCAGATCCCTTTTGTGTTTTAAAAGAAGAAATCCAGGAAGGGATGCACACAGCCCTCCGCCACAGGTTGATCAAAGTCTCGGCGCCTTGAAGGCCCCGTCACCACGGAGATAACTCCGAGAGGCCTGGTGACGAGCCCGTGGACATCTCGCTCACACCAGCCCCTCAGCCCAGATGGGGTTAAGGACGACAGGAGTCCTTGCACTGTCCCTAAAACACGCCATAGTCACCAAGGCCGCAGCGCTTCCCCCAATGGCCTGGCGGGCCATCCAGGCAATGGGACAACAGATGGTGGTCAGTCACGGTGACATTTTAAAATTAAGTCAATGAGAAATCTGGTCCCAGCCAGGGCAGAGAGAGATGCTTCCAGAAAGGCCTGGAGGATTCCTCTCAAATGCTCGTCATTCTCAGGTCCCACGTTTCTTCTAGGCCTCTGCAGGGATCCTGCCTCATACACTCCCTTCTCCTTCCTTAAGAATGTCCCGTTTCCCTCACTGGTTCCGTGGACCACAGGTACTGCCACGTACCTTTTCTCGTGGTTCTTGCAAGAAAACTAGGAGGGAGTTACTATTACTAAGGCCATTTTACAAATTAGAAGCTCGGAGGAAACTGCGTGGCTTAAGATCACAGCTCAAGACCAAGTTGACATCGCACTGTGCTTCTCCGTCCTTCACACCAAGACTGTCCGACTCGGGGATACCCCCACTGCTTCTCCTGTCCTACATCAACTCAGAAAAGCAGTTTCCTTTCCTGCATCGTCTACGTACTTGGACACATCCCACCAAGCACACCTGCCACGTGAGCCTGCACAGCACTGGCTTCAGGAGAGAAGCCAGTGCAGGAGCTCCTCCCCTGGGGCCAGGCAACCAGATCAGCACCTGCTCCTGCGGCCTGAGGCTAAGGGAGCAGCAGGGGTCAGACCTGGAGGAGCGAGGGAGGCAGGAGGATGAGGAACAGAGAGGGCCACCAATAGCACTCAATGGAACAAGTGGCTGTCCCATCCAAGAGGACTTCCTAAACCCTCACATCTCTCAGAGTCAGGCACTTTGAAACCCCTGCAGGATGCCATGCACAGTGTTTAGTCTATCAGGATGGGGGATGGGGGGGAGGGGGGTTAGACTCCCTTTACACTCATCTTTGTTTTGGTCATCACTCCTCACCTCCCAGGGATCACAGATAAGCTCTCAGAAGGCGGTCTCAAGTCCCATACCTGAAAGGTCATTCCAGCCCTGCTAGCACATGGCCTGTGTTCAGTCTGCAGTCACATGCACACACACTCTCACTCATGTGATTTCTGTGCTAATACAAAGAGTATTGGGCATATATTGGTGACCAAGAAAGACATGGCATCCACCTTATGGAATTGACAATGTGTAAAGAGTTAATAATCAAGTTAGACCCAATATGAATACCTCATTTTAAACTATAATTGATGGTGTCAGTATATATAGCCCCGCTGGTGTGGCTCAGTGGTTGAGCATTGACCCATGAACTAAGAGGTCCCAGGTTTGATTCCTGGTCAGGGCACTTGCCAGGGCTGTGGGCTCAATCCCCAGTAGGGGGTGTGCAGGAGGCAGCGGATCGATGTTTCTCTTTCATCAATGTTTCTCTCTCTCTCTCATCCTTTCTCTTTCTAAAAATCAATAAAAACATATTTAAATATATAAGCTCAAGTCAGACCTTCAAACTGTGAGATGTCTGTGTGAGCCATATGCCTGTTCCTCTAAGACAGTGATTCTCAACCTTCCTAATACAGCGACCCTTTAATACAGTTCCTCATGTTGTGGTGACCCCCAACCATAAAATTATTTTTGTTGCTACTTCATAACTGTAATTTTGCTACTGTTATGAATCGTAATGTAAATATCTGATATGCAGGATGTATTTAGGCGACCCCTGTGAAAGGGTCATTCGACCCCCAAAGGGGTCGCGACCCACAGGTTGAGAACCGCTGCTCTAAGAATTTCTTAAGGGCCTGGAGAAACCTCGATGTCAGATTTCTAACACTCCCCAGTGAATGGCAGCAACAAGGGAATTCTTAAGTGTTCTGCCTGGAAGAGACAGAATCAGAGAGGCCCATAACTAAGAACCATCCTTTTCCCCTGATGTCAGAGCTCCAGTTGTCAATCCCTGGATTTTATTTTTTGAAGGGGGGTCTAGAAATTTGTTAATGAGAAGAGCTCCTAACAGACCATTTCCTAAGTCCAGATGAAGGGAAAGCATCAGTATTCTTAAGAGGGTTAAGATAATTATTCTGTGAGGAGAAAGCATATTTCGGAAAGTCTCTCTTTGGCTCACATAGACATGCTTCCATCCTGAGTCTAAACCAGAACAGTCTTTGAAATTCTAAAACCATCACTTTTTATCTCTATCCCATTGAGGCACAGAAAAAAATCACGTAATTTTTTAAAATAATAATAATGATCCAAATATAGACATGCTTCCATCCTGAGTCTAAACCAGAACAGTCTCTGAAATTCTAAAACCATCACATTTTATCTCTGTCCCATTGAGGCACAGAAAAAAAATCACGTGAGCAAAATAATAATGATCCAAATATTAATAGCCTGAAAGTGTCCATGAGTTCTGAGGGTCAGATTTATAGAGCCAGTGGTAGGGAGTACCAAATATTGAGGTTTCTGACCCAAAAGGAACCAGATGCTGCCTCAGCCAGATTAACCCTCTCCAAACCAAAGGGCACCTTGGAAATTCCTTCTAGGGTCTGACGTGGATCCAGGAGGTGTATGGCCATCCTCATCCATCTCACTCTCAGTGTGTGTCCAGCACAGACTTCCACGTGGGCCTCTTTGCTTTCCAGTGAGGCTCGCCAGGCAGCCACTTCCTGCTGGACAGTCAACACGCAGCTCGTATGTGTCTCCCCAAAGAGGCCCCATTAGTCACCACCATCAGCTGTTTCGTTTTCAAGATAGGAATCCCAGAGGAGTGAAGAGGTCAGGACAAGATCTTTATTACACGATGGAATTTGGGAGGGGGTAGAAGGCTTTTGTGGGAGGCTCTGTGCTGAGAGAAAGTCCCAAGGTGCTGGGCTGAAGTAATGGATCATGTTCACTAAGCCCCGGAAATCTCCTCCCTTCAATTTTATATGGAAATGACTAAGGTAAAGATAGTTGGTCGGATAACAGGTTGATGGCCAACAGCATTTGGCATTGGAAGACTCAGGTTTTATCCCAGGTGTTAGAGGAGGTAATTCAAGAGTCAGCCTTCAGAGAATATTTGATTTCCCAAAATCTGCTAGAAGAAGGAGCTTCATTTATGAGGCATAAAGCTGATTTGTCCCACAGCAAAGTTAGCTAAAAAAGAAATGGCTCCTCTGTGATAAAGGCCTAGTGTTGTGAAACAAACACAAAGTGCCAGAAGTGCAAGGCTCAGGGTCAGGTTTGGGGCTGGGGATCCTTCCTGTTGGGCTATTGGGGTCAAGTTCAAAGGGTAGTTCAGTTCCTCTGTGCATGTAGCACTGACAACACAAGGCTGCAGGGATGTGCAAGGGGGTGTGGAAACCTTGCCTTGACCTAAATCTACTTGTTCCTTTCTCCTTCCACAACGTTTCCTGAGCACCTGCTATGCATCCAGCACTGTGTCAAGTACTAAGCTTTGGGGAGAACCAAATAGGAAATGATCTCGAGTCTACTGGAGAAGATAAGCATTGCAGAGATAATGTCACCTCTGCTGTCTAGATAGTCAGGGTGCTAGAAATTCCACTACCTGGAAGCCTTTCCCCTGGGCACTCTCTGTCTTCCCAAGGAAGCTCGATGGGAGAGCCCTAGGCAGGCTCTTGCCACCTCAGGCCTCAGGCCAGGATGGGGTGTTGGGGTGCAGGATAAAGCTAGGACTTTGGAGTAGTTATTTAACCTGCTCTCAAGTCAGTTTCCTCCCCTATAAAAGAGACATACTATGAATACCTATACTGTAAAAATGCTGAGAGAATCAAATGAGATTCTTGGCAAAGTGCTGGGTGGCATTCACTCCTTCCTTTCAGAAGGCTCCCTGAGCATGCGCATTTGATAGGCACTTGGGGAACATCAATGGGCAAGACAGACCCAGCACCCTGTTCTCATAGCATCATGCTTCCGATGGATGAGACAACAAACAATTTACTTCCTTGTGATGTTTATCTAATATGTTACAAGATGAAAAACTCTACCACTAAAAGGAAAGCAGTAGCTAAGATGCTGGCAGTCAGGGTCGGGAGCAACTTTAAATCTGATGGTCACAGTAGGTGTCACTGAAAAGTGGTGTCTGAGCAAGGACATGAAGGAGGTGTGAAGTGAGCCAATGTAGAAATCTGGGTTAACGTGTCCAGGCAAAGGGGGCAGAAACAGCAGACCTCGTCGGAGAGCAGCAGGTTGTCAGAAGGCACGAGGGCGGGCAGTGCACAGTCCCAATGAGCAGACACCATCAGGCCAGGTCTGTGCGCCTCTCTAGGGACCTGGGCCTAACCTCAGCATAAAGTGGGGAGACAGCGGAGGTTTAGGGATTCATTGGCACAATTTACCTGTAGTTTCCAAAGTGCCTGGCTGCTGTGTGGAGTGCCTACTTCTGATAAACAAATCTGAGAATTGGGAAGAAATCTGATTTGATCAGAATTCACATGTAGGTGGAAAAGTGGCAAGGAAACAGGTGGAAACAGTTGACTGGCAAATTCCCTGCACAGTGGGAGCCTTTCTGGATGGCACGTGTTTTCTGCCCTCCTCTGCACCCCGCTAAGTCCCCTCCCTGGCCCATCCTGCAGGGGGTTGCAGGAAAGTGGGCACAGCTTAGTGGGTGAGATGGTGAACCTCAGGGGCAGTTTCTGGCTGCCGGAGGCGCCGAGCCCCTCTTAGAAGAGAAAGACCTGCATTTACTTGGCCAGACCAGTTCTCCGTCCAGGGTCCCTCACAGACAGGCTGCTGGGAGCTTCCCATCAAATCATCTGCGGGGGGACGTTAATGAAGGGAGCACGTGAGGTAAGGAAATAATGCGAGGCTGCTTAAGATAAAAACGAGTCACAGATACACACAACAAACCGGTGGGCACCAGGAGGAAAGAGGGGTAGGGAGGGCTAAACCAGTAAATGGGGTCAAATGTATGGGGTCAAACGTATGGTGACAGACAGAAACTAGACTACTGGTGGTTAGCACGCGGTCCTGTATACAGACATCCTATATAATAAAAGCCTAATATGCTAAGTGTCCCGTCGTCCAGTTGACCATTTAAACAATCAAAGCATAATATGCTAATGATATGCTAAGGCCACTCAACTGCTCGCTATGACATGCACTGACCACCAGGGGGAAGATGCTCCAACCCATAAGTGAGCTTGCTGCTGGGGTCCAGCGATCCGGACAGAGAGAGACAGGCCAACACACGCTGGAGCCCTCCCACAGTCCCTCCCTGGCTGGCCAACCTCCTGCGTCCCTCCCTGGACCCAATCATGCACCGGTGGGGTCCCTCAGCCTGGCCTTCATCCTCTTGCAATCCAGGACCCTTCGGGGGATGTTAGAGAGCCGGTTTCAGTCTGATTCCACAGGACAGGCTGAGGGACCCCAATGGTGCACAAATCCGTGCACTGGGCCTCTGTAGAATTATAATGTTGTACACCTAAAACTTACATATGTTATTAACTAATGTTACCTCAATAAAAAAATAAATAAATAAATAAAGCTAACCACATAAGAAGAAGAAAGAAAGAAAGAAAGAAAGAAAGAAAGAAAGAAAGAAAGAAAGATATTCTCAGGGAAATAAAAAGGATTGAGCACTTCCAAACCCACTCAACCAGCCACCTGTGTTCCCAAACCTGTCACACCCAGTCCCATGCTCTTGTTTCACAGCAGGAAAGCTGCCTGAGGGGGATGCACAGCTGCCTGCATCCACCAAGCCTGGCCCAGGATCCACAGGCCACAGTCTCTTCCCCATCACTGACATCCACTGAGCACCTGCTGTCCCCAAGGACCTGCTAGACTCTGGGCACTACTCACCTGCCCCCACAACAACCCTGGGAGGGCAGCACAGCTCTTGTCCCCACCCCCATCCCATTCCCAACATGAGGAAAGGAAGCACAAGGAGATCCAATCACTTGCCCAAAGTCACACAGCTCAGAAACGGTCAGGCCTGGACCCGGTCCAGGCAGTCAGAGCCTTGGCCGCCACTCCAGTTAAGGGATGCTGATATAAAAGCAACACTACTTTCCAATCTCTGTTTTGCATTTCACTAATACAGATGGGCTGCTCCTCTGAACCGAGAAACACAAGCTCTTATGTATCATTAATTAACGATATTGAATGGGCGAACAGATCTCAGCACATTTTGATCGGTGCTACAAGTGTAGGTATAAAGGACACTACATACATATTTATTCATTAAACAGGTAAAGGCAAGGTCTAGAAATGATTTAAAATGCAGCCGAATAATCTTCTTATAAGTCATCCAAGACACCGCATAAGAGGAATCCCGATTCAGGGATAAGAAAAGTACTTTCTATTTTCTGCATCTGAAAATATATTGCTATACCATCTTGAATTCAGCCCATACAACTACATTTTAACTGTAACGTTAAATAAAAGTTTTAGCAATGCCAGTGGTTGGCCATCATGGCGACAATGTTGATGGCACAGCATTGCGTGCTCCCCCCACTTTGGGGCCAGCACTGAGCTTGGTAGCACATCCTCTTTTGTTCTGAACAACACTGCAAGGTGTGTGTAATCAGCCCCCATCACAAGCAGGGGGACAGATTTGTCAGCATCCAGACTCTACCCTCTTCCCAGTAGGCAGCATGCCTCCCTGCCCCACCCACTCCCCAAGAGCCCTACTCCTAGTCTAGGAGAAATAAAACCCAGGAAATAAGAACCGGACATGGGACTCATTTCCCATTAGCCTGCAAATAGTGCTGAACTCACTCAGCAAGCTTCCGGCTATGGCCAGGCCTCAGCCCGAGATCCCCCAGCTCTGTGAGGCTGGGCTGGACTCTGCAACCCACTTCTGCCTTGCCTGCTGCTCTGGCCAGGCTCTTCCCACAGGGTCATGAGAAGGAGGCTGCAGGGATGGAGGAGGGAGAAGGGACTTGCTCCCTCTACCTCGCTGTCGCTGGCCTCTTGTTCCCAGCCCATCAGCCCAGCCAGGCAACTTGCCCCAGCAGGGAGAGTTCCTCCCAGCAGCACTGAATGAATCCACTTTGCAGTTTTTCCAACACTCATCCCTTTTAGAGGTCCCAGCCCCACAGCACCCTGCCCTGCGCTCAGAGACCCCAGTGCCTCCCAACCAGGGCGCCCTCCTCAGAGGTCTGGGTCCCAGCCCCCCAAGTCCTCTCCTCTCAGCCTCTGAACTTTAACAACCTCTTCCCCTCTCTGCCCCTCTCCTGCCCTCCTCCTGGACCAGCCACAGGGGTGGTGGCTGTTTCCTGAAGTCACTTCTTCCATGTCACCCTAGACTT
This sequence comes from Myotis brandtii, assembly GCF_000412655.1. NCBI lineage: Eukaryota > Metazoa > Chordata > Mammalia > Chiroptera > Vespertilionidae > Myotis > Myotis brandtii. The sequence continues at coordinate 1,606,005 of NW_005362116.1, read as the reverse complement.
CATTTTGCCCTTTCTGGTTAACATTAAGTTCTCTCATTAAAATAACTGGTGGGGCCCTGTGGGCATGCTTCAGTGTTAGAGCATCAAACTATGAGCAAGGAGGTCACGGTTCAATTCCTGGTCAGAACACATGCCCGATTGCAGGCTCAATCCCCAGTGTGGGGCATAGAGGAGGCAGTTTATCAATGATTTTCTCTCATCATTGATGCTTCTATCTCTCTCTCCCTCTCCCATCCTCTCTGAAATCAATAAAGATATTTTTTAAAAATAAAATAACTGATGGGTTTTTGCCCTGCCTGCTCCAGTGGTGACATCACTGTCCCCAGTGGCATTTCCCAGAGCCCCTCAGCTGAGATGAATAGTCGTCACCCACAAGGCCATGAGGGGCATGAAAACACGAAGTGTGGTCCTGGAGCCTCCTATCACAATGCTGATTCCGGGGCACATCTGCAGAGAAGGGAATATTCAGGAAACACTATTTACGCCCCCTCCGCCCCGCCCCCCCCCCCCGACTGTCAGAGGCTCAGTTTGAGACCACAGGTGTGGAGACAGTCCCAGGTGGCAAAGAAGCAAAGCCCCCAGCTCAGAGCTGTGGGATCAATGACAACGTCCCTGAGCCGGAGTTCCATGCCCTGCAAGAAGAGAACGGTGATAGGAGTGTCCCCCTGGGCAGCGCTAAGGATGAAATGAGAGAAAGCAAGTGAAGTGTTTGGCTCTGCACCTACCTAACGTGGGGCTGGGTTTGAGGGGAGTTCCCTGCAGAGTGGCTTTGATATCCATCTCCTGGAGGGCAGCGGGGGGCGCATGGGAATGTGCACTGTCCCTGCTGCTTTCTGGGTGTGGGGAAGAGACCCGCGCTGCTGTGGCGGGAGGTGCCCACGGCTGTCGGAGCCCGACAGGAGCTGATTTCTCGGTGGCTGGCAGCAGCCACGCACCAGTGGGCCCCGCTCCTGACTTGTCTCCTCATGTTCTCGCCCAAGTCACAGGATGTCTTATCCCCGCAGAAGTAATTAAAGATATGCTGGGAGACAGCGAACCATTGCGACTCTCCCTTCAGCGGCGAGGGGGGCCCGGGTGAGCTCTCACCACTGTGACAGAAATGCCTTTTCCTGTCACACTGCTGGCTGACCACGAGAGATGAATGTTCCTGTCATTTTCCTAAGACAGCTTTAGGATTTCTCACCCTGGAAAAAATACAGCAATGACACAAACTCACCCCAAACTTTCAGACCCAAATGGCACTTCAGTCAGCGAGCGAGAGACAGAGACGTGTCACCACCCAACTGAGCCGGGAAGGAAAGCAGCAGGACGAACGAGGACCACCTGGGAGCAGTCACAGGAAGTAAAAGAAACCCGCCCCCTAGTCCCCACCCACTGAAATCAATGATGATGAGGAGTGTCAATACCCAAACTGCAGACACAGCTCAGGCCCATGCCTGGTAGCCTTGACCCCCATGCAGCTGTCAGAGAACTTCTGAAAACAATCAGCTCAGGCCTCTCCCTGATCAAGAACCTTCCGTGGCTCCCACTACCCGTGGATCACAATCCCAGCTCCTTACTGTGCCCATTAAAGGCCAGAGGAGCTGGCCCCTGGCTGTCCTGCCAACCTCTCCCATGACACTCCCACCCAGCCACCTGCTCTTCCTCCAGCTCCTCACACGCCCACCTTCTCCTCGGGCCTCTGAAAGTGCTGTTCCCTCTGCCCCTCGGCCCAGCTCTTTCACTTACCTGCTCACCCCTCAGAGGGGCTTCCCTCGTACCCCATTCACCGTCTCTGGCCCTTGCTGTCTCCTTCAGGAGGTTTACCATGATTTCTAATTCATTGGTCCTTTCACTTGTTATCTGTGATCTGACTGACTTATTTCACTTAGCATAATACCCTCTAGGTCCATCCATGCTCTCACAGGTAGTAAGATTTCATTCTTCTTCCATTGTGTAAATGTGCCACAGCTTTTTTATCCACTCATCTACTGATGGGCACTTGGGGTGCTTCCATATCTTGGCTATTATAAATAACACTACAATGAACATAGGGGTGCATATATTCTTTCTAATTAGTGTTTGGGGTTTCTTTGAATATATACCCAGAAGTGAAATCACTGGGTCATAAGGCAGTTCTATTTTTAATTTTTTGAGAAACCTCCATACTGTTTTTTATAGTGGCTGCACCAATTTGCATTCCTGAAACCAACAGTACAAAAGGGTTCCCTTTTCTCCACATCTTCACCAGCACTTATTGTTTGTTGATTTATTGATGACAGCCAGTCTAGCAGGTGTGTGGTGACAGAGAAAGACAAATACTGTATGATTTCACTTATATGTGGAATCCAAAAAAACAAAATAAACTAATAAACAAAGTAAAAACAGACTCATAGTTACAGAGAACAGACCGATAGCTGTTGGGGGGAAGAGGGTTGGGGAACTGGGTGAAAAAGGTGAAGGGATTAAGAAGTCTGAATTGGCAGTTACCAAATAGTCATGGGATGTAAAGTTCAGCAAAGGGAATACAGTGCTGCCTACGTCTCTCATCACAGACCCACATAGAGGAGGTCAGCACAGGGCCATCTAACAGGCACAGAAGGGTCCTGGTGTAACGAAAAGCAAAATTAGACTCATGAACCCATGAGTAGGCCCATTCTGGCCCCACTGAGATAGGGGTTCCAAGGGTTCCACATTATTTGTATGGGGGCGGGGGGCGCTCTGCTTTCCTGGGTCTGGGAAAAGAGGAAGTTGGATTCTCTCCATGGTGTCTCCTGTTGGCCCAGTGACCTGAAAGCCGTGACACTCTGCCATGTGCCACATCACCATAAACAGTGCTCCCGGGGCAGTTAGGGAGAGCATTTATGAAGATGCCACCTTCCGGGCACTGGGGGCAGCCCCAGGCTGGGTGCCACAGCTCGCTTTCCTTCTGAGTAGCCCCATCACCGTGCACTGTACCCCAGCTCTGAGGGCAGTGCTGAAGGAGAAGGAGAGGGACAGAAAGGACTCAAAAAGCTGAAAGAATGGCTCCACAGATGGAGGCAACATACCCAGAGCATAAAGAGAAGTATCTGTCATCAAGGCTCCACCCCCCACCATTTAATATGTGGCCAGTATAGCTATTCAAGTAGAGAAAAACTATGGGAACGTCGAGAGAAACTGCCCCCACCGTTTTGAATTCAGCCAATGCACACAATTCCAAGGGCATCTCAGTGACTTCCAACAACACCCTGTTGATGCCTTTAGATCAGGGGTTGGCCAACATATTCTTAAAGGGCCAGATAGTAAATATTTCAGGCTTTGTGGGCCACAGGGTCTCGGTCACAAATCTTCAACAATAGACAACATGTAAACAAATGGGGATGGCTGTGTTACAAGAATATTTTATTTATGGTCAGTAAACTTTGTATTTTATATACCTCTCACATTAATATTGAAATATTATTTTCCTTGAGGTTCTTTTATTTTTACCATTTAAAAGTGTGAAAAACCATTGATTCATAGCTCATAGGCCACACAAAGTAGGCAATGGATCAGATTTGGCCTAGTGTGCAATCCATTCTTTAAATCACTTACCATTTTATGTTTATATATATATATTGGGGGAGAGAGAGAGAGAGAGAGACAGACAGACAGACATGGACCAGCAGCCTCCAGTGTGCCCCCTACTGAGGATCAAGCCCACAACCCAGGCATGTGGCCTAAAATCGAACCAGCAACCTTTGGTGCTCAGGACGACACCCAGCCAACCAAGCCACATCAGCTAGGGCCTTCCTCACCATTTCTTACTATCCATCTATCTTGCACATCAGGGGAAGTAATGATAAATAACTGCATGAGCTTTTTATTATTATTATTATAGTTCACTTTGAAGAACAACTACATAGATGGCAGGTATAACTGTTTTTCTAATTTAAATGTAGGCAGCTTTATTTCTTGAGCAGATCCTGGAATGAGTCCCTTTCATGTTGAAAAGTGCATATTTTATTCCAAGTGTACAAGAGCTGCTATTAAGCCCCAAACCAATGGATATCAGGCAAAGGTAAATGGCACCCAATAAATGAATAAATAGCTCCTCATTTCTGCACTCAGAAATACAATGCTGGCAAGGGACACATTGCATCAGCAATTGCTGCCTTCATGGATTCAGAGTTAAATTACCAGCAATGCATTCCTTCTTCCCACTCATTCTAAAATGATTTACTAATCAGTTGCCTTACACAAAGCCCTGGTTAGGTGGTAGATAGCCACAAGAGCTCCTCTTGTGAAGGAAAACCCCTATTCTGTAAAACTAGTGTTTGGAATTCTCTGCTATTCTTTGGACGGCCTCTTATTCTGAAAAAGTAACTTTGCTTTCTAGCCTGCTTGAATAATGGGGGAGATAAACTTAGCTGCCTGACCTTGTAGGCCAGAGACTAGATACACCCAATGCCATGCCAGGTGCATTTTTTAATTGATAGAACTGTGTAGTTTTCAAGGCCGCCGCCAGCAAGCGCACAAAGGGCTGGCTCTTCCTAAAAAGGGAAGTTCTGCTTGTAGCTTTGCTTAGAATTTGGATTCATTTCCCTAAGCCCACCGCGGTGAATAAAGTGTAACTCCAAACTCTCAGAGAGCTGTTTGGTTCTTGTCCGGTTTTTCTGTAACACTCTGGCCTGCTTCCTACTTCCTCTCCATCTCCCTTTCTGAGAACCTAGCTACCATACTGTAAAGAAGTCCAGGCTACTATATTGAGGAAAGAAAGTTCACAGCTGGTCCTGGAGAGTTAGGCACCACGTGTTGAACACAATGGAGGCAGCCCAGCCACGGTACCAGATGAACTAGAGACCACACCAGGCACCATGTGGAGCCGACTCACCACGCAGTTAAGGCACAGAATTGCAAGAAATAATAAATTGCTATTTTAAGCCATTAGGTTTTGGATGTTTATAGTATTGCTATATAAGTAATTGTCTTTCCTTTCTGCCTTTCCCTTGCTTCTTTTGCTGCATAACAAGTTACCAAAAAAGTAACGGCTTAAATGAACACACATTTGATATCTCAGTGTCTTTGGGTCCGGAGTCTGGACACAGCTTAGCTGGGCCCTCAGGTCCTGCCTCACAAAGTTGCAGTCCAGGTACTGACGGGGCTGTTTCCATCTAAGGTCCGACTAAGGAAGATGCTGCCAGCAAGCTCATTCATTGTCAGCAGGAGACATCTCCTTGTGGCTGTAAGAGTGAGGGCCCAGAGCTTTGTGACTGTCGCCTGGAGGATGCCCCAGGTCCCAGAGGCTGCCCTCAGGTCCTTGTCACAGGGTTTCTCCAAATAGCCACTCACTTCATCAAACTGGCAAGAAGAGTGTCTCTGCCCACTAGGGAGTGTCCAGGCCCTCTTTAAGGGTTTGCAATTAAATAAACTCACCCTCAATGAAACCCCTCTGATTACATCAAAATCTACTGACTTGAGGCCTGATTACATCTGCGATACCCTCACCTTTACCATATTTTATTGGTCAGAAGCAAATCACAGGTGTCACTCACAATCAAGGTGAGGAGATTATACAGCATGTAAACACCAGGGGACAGAATCTCAGTACTATGCTAGGGTGGCCAGGCCACGCTTCTCAGTGGGGCTGGGATACTAGGATATGGTGCATGGTGGTAGGACTGTTCAGAGATACAAAACCTGTCCTCAAGGACTCACCAAGCCAGTGAGGATGAAAAACAGGCCCGAAACAACAGTAGTCCTGGCCATGAGGCTACGCTCCCTTAGGACAATTCTGAGTGAGTCTGAAGTTTAGGGTTCAGGCAATGGATGATGGCCTCCAGCTGGAGCAGAAAGGGGCAAGCTCAGGGCAGGCCCAAGAGAAAGGAACAAGTCCCCCAAGGCTGGCGATGTAAGCCCCACCTATGAAACAGCAAGTGCCTGCTGACCAGCACTGCATCCCTATGGGCATGTAAAGCATATGGGTGAAGTGGGCTCAGAGGAATTGACGGAACAGTGAGGGTCTTGGCCAAACAGAGCATTCCTCTGCCATCTAAGGAAGCAGCCACTTCTCAGCTCCAGTCAGTTTTTCCTGTGTGTGTGTGTGTGTTGTGTGTGTGTGTGTCATAGGAGAATGTTGGCTCCCAAGTTCCAAGTGTATCCATTTATGAGAAAAACTAAAACTTAAAAATTGTATATACTACAACCAGATTTTTAAATGATGATCAGGAACTGGTAATATTTTAGCAAAGTATGGGCCAAGGAACGTATACCTGGGCACTGGCTCTGACTGAGGGGACAGGTCCTTGTAAAGGTTGATAGAGGGGAGCAAAAGTGGCAGAGCCCACAGAGTAACCACACCCACTCCCTGGACTCTATGGCAGTAGTTCCCCAGGGGTACTGCTCCACCCACAGCCAAGGCATCCCTGGGGAACTCGTTAGGAATGCTCACTCTCAGGCCCCGGGGGCCCCACTGAATCAGAATCACTGGAGATGGGTAAGCAGGGGTTGTGGGAAGGAGCCCCCAGGAGGTTCTGCTACTCACTGTCTCAACTTTGAGAAAGACTCTCTCATGGGAATCAGACTCTAGCCTTAAAGTCATCTTTCCTCTTCCTGAACCCATTTCCTGTTTCTGTCATCTGGAAGCTTACCAACCACCTCAGGACACAACCCTCTGCTAATCCTATATAATAAAAGGCTAATATGCAAATGGACTGAACGGCAGAACAACCTAAAAACCAGTCACTATGAGGTGTGCTAACCAGGGGGCGTGTGGCAGAACAACCTAAAAACCAGTCACTATGAGGTGTGCTAACCACCAGGGGGCGTGTGCTGAACATGGCAGGCATTGGTAGCAGGCAACAGAGCACAGGATATGGTGGGTGTTGGCCACAGCGGGATGGTGGAGCAGGTGAGCAGGGGCGCCAGACCAAGACGGGGCACTGGTCGATGTTATCAGGGCGAGCCTCTGGTGGTTACTGAAAATTTGCTTGGCGCCATCAGCAGGTGTGAGCAGTGACTGCCGCCTGATTGCCCCTAAGGGCTTCTCCACCTCCCCCTACTCCTGAGGGGCAATTGGGGCAGCAGCCACTGCTCGCACCTGCTGATGGTGCTGGCTCCACTCACACCCACTGCTGGTGCCGGTCCCAATCACTTGGCGCCGTCAGCCGAGTGATTGGGGTGAGCGGGGCCAGTGCCATCAGCACATCGGAGCTGCAGCAGTGGGAGTGTGGCTACCAGCAGACAGGGGACTGGGGGCCAGGCAGGGACGGGGAGGATGGGCTGAGACCTGACCCTGTGCCCACCGCAGCCTTGAGGCCCACAGTTCCTTTCAAGATGCACGAATTCGTGCACTGAGCCCCTAGTGTTCAAAATAACAGAGAAAGATGACTGTGTAGACATTGCCCATCATCTCACTTTAACACAGGGTGCAACCACATAGGGTGTTATATACATGTATTACCTGCATCATCATGGAGAAGTCATGGAGAAGAGACTATATGTGTCTATGCATGTGTATGTGTACATATGTACATGTATGTGTACATGTATGTGTATTTGTATGTTATGGAACTCTCCAGAATGGAGCAGAAAGGAAAGGTGTCCTGCTATGAATTTTTAATCATAGAAAAAGACCCTCTTGCTACAGAAAGAAATCTGCTTCTGCTTGATAGTACTTTCTAAGTAGATGAAATTGTTTTTGTGCAACATTGAAATTTCCAGGACCCTGGTTCCAATCAATCCTAGGAAGCACCTGGCCTAAAGTCAATATTGTTCCTTTGGAAAGATATGTTAAAATTTGTGTTTTGTCTGAAGAATTATGACCGTGCAGCTCTCATCCTCTGCCTCTCTCTGCAAGCAATGCCATGATGTTACATAGGATATTCCAGCAACTGCTCTCCATCAAGTATCACCCAGCGGGAGGGATTCACGTGATTCTGCGCATGAGACTCATATGACCACACATTTGGTGGTGCTGGAGCTGGTTATTAAAAGGCCCCTTCACTTTCTTCTTTTACTTAAGATGGTCCTAAATTAGTCAAAATACCCTTCAACATGCTGTGAGATGTCATGGCATCCGTGAACCTCCTATTTGACTGCACCCACATTCACTGGTGCTGGGGCCTCCCTCCCGGCCCTGTCACTTAGCCGCCCTCAGGGTTGAACATTAGGTACCAGCCACATGCCCAGCACTGTGCCGTGTGCTGCAGGTGTACACATCCACCCAGCCTATTCCTTTCTTTACGTCACATACACTTATCGGGAATGAACTCTGGCCTCTACCTGTCCCTGGAAATCATCACAGGAAATACAGCATCTGAGTCACCTTGTCCAACAGTGAACATCATCTGATTCAGAATTGGATTCTAAAGTCAGTGCTTATTGAGGAAGTTGTGTTCAGCCAAATTTATTCCTGGATTCGTTAGGCAGGTGCCGTGTCGTTCTCTTAGTAAGCCCAGCACAGCTAGCTTTTCCTCCAGCCTCAGAAATGATGGCTGTTTCTAAGGGTAAACCCCAGGGAAGGAGGTGCTGTCCGTCTGGGAACCAGGTTGTACAAAGGTCTGTACCTTTAAAAATCAGACTCACACCTGGTGAGGTAAGATGCCAATGTTATCAGAGACACGTGGGGATCAAGAGTGAGCGAGGGAACATGGACCAACATCTCACGCTCCCTCCAGGGTCCCTGCTCCCCAGATATGGCTGAGCACAGTTGTCATTTGCCTTCTGTTTCTTTTTTTGCCAAGTGTGCATGATTAGTTCAATTCCCAGAAATTAAACATATAAAGCAGAACAAGCAGGATGGACTTGTTCTGGATGGTCTCACACACCTATAGAGGCCACCGGAATGAGGCTGTCGGCACAGGGGGTAGGAGAGCACTTTGTGATGCCCCCAGGTTAGTGCCCTCTCCCAGTGACCTCATTTCTCTAAGAGTAAACCCCAGGGAAGGAGGTGCTGTCCGTCTGGGAACCAGGTTGTACAAAGGTCTGTACCTTTAAAAATCAGACTCACACCTGGTGAGGTAAGATGCCAATGTTATCAGAGACACGTGGGGATCAAGAGTGAGCGAGGGAACATGGAACAACATCTCACGCTCCCTCCAGGGTCCCTGCTCCCCAGATATGGCTGAGCACAGTTGTCATTTGCCTTCTGCTTCATTTCTTGGAAAGTGTGCATGATTAGTTCAATTCCCAGAAATTAAATATATAAAGCAGAACAAGCAGGACGGACTTATTCTGGATGGTCTCACGCACCTATAGAGGCCACCAGAACGAGGCTGTCGGCACAGGGAGTAGGAGAGCATTTTGTGATGCCCCCAGGTTAGTGCCCTCTCCCAGTGACCTCATTTCCTTGCTGAAATGCCACCCTTTAGGTAAGACAGTGATCCCCTGCTGCCCATCTGCTGATTGGTGCCCACTTGAGGAACTTACTGAAAACACAGATTCCTGGGCCATAACCTCAGAGGTTTTGATTCAGTAGGTGTAGAGCAGTGGTCGGCAAAACGCGGCTCTCGAGCCACATGCGGCTCTTTGGCCCCTTGAGTGTGGCTCTTCCACAAAATATCACGTGCGGGTGCGCATGTACAGTGCAAAGTTGACTTAAAACTTTCAGTAAAGTTTATTAAGTTTATTTTTGGGAATGTTGTGGAGTGAAAGAAGATGTAGTGTCGAGGATTGAGAAAGGTATGTTGAGATGGTTTGGACATATAGAGAGGATGAACGAAAGGAGATAGATGAAACAACTATACGAGACGAGTGTGGATGGGAGAGTTGGAAGGGGTCGACCTCAGCGAACGTACCTCAATCAGATTGAGGACGTTTTTAGCAAAGGCCAGCTTAGGAGTACCCTAATTAAGTTAATAACAATGTACCTACCTATATAGTTTAAGTTTAAAAAATTTGGCTCTCAAAAGAAATTTCAGTCGTTGTACTGTTGATATTTGGCTTTGTTGACTAATGAGTTTGCCGACCACTGGTGTAGAGGAAGGTTTGCATATTCATAACTTAAGAGCTCTCCCCAGCGAATTCAAAATGGCTAATAGCTTGAGGAACCTCTGGGTTAAAGCACTCAAAAGGCACCAAAAATATTAATATCCATCACTGAAACCCAAGCACCTGGTTCAACAGATAAATAGATGTCAACCTGGAGAGCAAAGAAGTAATTAGAATAGAGAACATACTCGGACACGCGTGGGGAACAGCACTGGGGGAGGGAGGGATGGCGAGAAGCTTCTGGGTGGTCACGAGGGCTCGACAAAGAGCTGTAGCAACAAAGAACCAGAGAGGAGATGCCGCAGGGCCGCTGGGGCTGACCTCACCATCCACGAATGCGGACCCACCAAGCAACTCTGGCTCGTGGAGAACAAGGAGAACTGCCCCAAGTGGACAAAGCATACGTCACAGTGGATCTTTTCACTGAACATGCCTTTACCGGGCTCTTCTCTCCTCCAAACACATTTCATTTTGAGAACAAGGAAAGCCATAGTTCTGTTGCAGTGAACCAACAAACACAAGGCTGAGAAACCAGAGGCCATTATGCGATTAAATCTACACGGGGCGGGGCACTTATCTGTGGACGATCCGGAGGTTTCCACACAACAGAGCTTCTGCATGGACCGCACTTCGTGGCCGGCTCAGCATCCACTTACCTTCCGCTCTGGCCAGTTGTATTTGGCAAAGATCGTGTCGTAGGTGTCCACCGCCCCGTCGGTGATGAGCATGATGGCCTGGCTGCAGATGCTGCCTTGTCCCGTGTGGTTGAACTGCAGAAAGAAGTAAGTGCAGAATAAAACAACTCATCGGAGAGCTCTGTGTATCTGCAAGACTTCAGAGGCAAGAGGCCGTGGGCTTAGGGAGCCTCTCAGAAGGAGAGCACAAGGGCACCACCAACGCAGAACCTGCTCAACAAGGCCTTCCCCAAGCGGGGGTCACGCTCTGACAACTTGGAACGGCATACAGACCACAGAAGGGATTTCTGAAAACCAGGTATAAGGTGGGAAGTGAGATGTGAACACATCTAACTTCTCTCACCTCCCGGTGTGGACAGCCTCAGAACACAAGCCCGGAGGAGTTGGCACGGCCCGTCAGGGACACATTATATGGGCGGCAGATTGTGTGCCAGGCAACATCTCTTTCAAAATCTGAGTCTGGCTTGAATGGGTCTAATGGGTACAAGCTGTTCTATACAATAAAATCAAGGAGGTTTGGGACATACAGAGAATAAAGTCAGGATCACAACAATACAGATTAGAAGCTTAAGCACCCTTGGTTTAGGGTTTGTTTTCAACATATAGCTGAAAGCTTGTAACATTTTGTACTAGTTTATACACGTTAGCATGTGTAGCATGCTGAAATTCCAAGATTGTGCCCACTGGTGTGCAGAGCCCTACATGTCCTCAGCTTTCATCTTTACATAACGTTGAAGAGTCCCAGCCTCGGTGAGAGGTAGGCTGGGGGGCCAGACTAGGCTTATTAGAGCTTCGTGTCCTTCCCTGAGTCAGGAGTGAAGACTTCCCTCAATGAATGTCATTCACGCTGCAATTCCAAGCAACACCATGTCCTTTAAAAACCCTACAATGATGTGACAATGCTAGGGCATGGGAACCACAAAAAGTCTTTAACCTTCAGACATCAAACTCCATCCACTATAAACTATAAAGTTTATTCATGTATTCAAAAATTATTTACTAAAAGCCCACACACTACTGGCAATATAACATACAAAAATCCCTTCCCTCGTGTAGTTTATATTCTATCTGGGGAGACATAGAAAAACAAAGTAAATAAGTAAATTATATTGTGTGTTTAATGATGGTGATGCTAAGAGGGGGGAAAGAAAACAGAGAAAAGGAATGGGATATGCGAAAGGGGTACCTTTAGAAAAAGTAGTCAGGGAAGACCTCACTGAGATGGTGACACTTGAGTAACTTCTGAAGGAACTGAGTGTCTGGGGTAGGGCATTCCAGGGGGGCGGGGGGGACACAACAGTGCGTATAGCCCCGCTGGTGTTGCTCAGTGGTTGAGTGTTGGCCCTTGAACCAGGAGGTCACAGTTTGATTCCTGAGGGCCCATGCCCAGGTTGCTGGCTTGATCCCCCCTAGGGGGTGTGCAGGAGGCAGTCAATCAATGATCCTCTCTCATCATTGATGTTTCTTTCTCTCTCTCCCCCTTTCTCTTTCTGAAATTAATAAAAATGTATTTTTAAAAAACCATACATACAATGGCACCCAGCATGTTCAAACTGTTGACCATGAAACTGGGAAGGGATAGAAGCTTCTTTTGGATTGGCTTCTACCTCCTGGTGAACCAAAGAGCTAATAAAACATTCAAGTTGAAGTTTAACGCCCAGACTCCATGCACTTAGAATTCTGATGTAGAGTTTGAAGTTGTAGTAACTTGAAAGAAGACTATAATTGATGGATGGATGGATGGGTCGGTGGATGGATGGATGGATGGATGGAAGGAAGGAATGACTTGCCTTGTGGCCACATTGGGACAGAGCAAAGCCAACTGGAAACATGCATGATGTATCATGAGACAGTGGAAAGTGCTCAACACCATCCCAGCACCACAAGCTGTGTGCCTGGAGTGAGTTCTTACTTCAGAGTGTCCTTTTCTTCATTTATCTGATGGGAGTACCATGCTTACCTGCTTGCTACAACACAGGTTAAATTTCATTATATGCTGGGCTATACGTATATACTTAACCTTTACTAGCCTCTGAGGTAGGTACTATCATTATCCCCATTTTACAAGCCAAGGAAACGGAAGCACAGAGACATTAGCTAACAAGGTCACACAGCTACTAACTGCCATAGCTGAGATTTGAACCCAGGCAGTCCAGCTCCAGAAGCCACTCCCAGATTCAGCACACTCTAAGGGCCTCCCAATAAGATCCCTGAGCAGATAGAGATACATAGTAGGACTCCACAAACGTCTATTTCCTTCTCCTGTCTCCATCCTGTCCAGGGTTCCAGGGTCACTTGGCGTTACCAGGGCTACCACCCTGACAGTGAGTGAGTGCTCCTTACATTTTGTGCACTAGACACTGACCTCACTTAAGTCCTGCCCCTGGCAGCCACTCCTGCATCTCAGACTGGACAGATGTCCTTGAATTAATGAGCAGACATGGCCCATGACACAAATGAGTAGGTAGAAATCCTGACAACTAAAGCCAACACACCACAAAGCTTCACATCACTACTATTCTACCGTCTTTATTGACATAACAATATTCCAGAAAAATCTCGCTGAGAGAGATAAAAATTGCAAATAACTTTATGGCTTCTTCCAGGAACTTCCTGAAAGACCCATCAACTCTTCAATAGAAAGCATCAAAGGACAATTCATACCTAAGACTCTTTGAACTCCCATCTCAAAATCCTCCCCTTGCTGCATCTACCAATCTTCCACTATAACATTAGGATTCTTACTGGGTCTTAACCAAGCCTCTTTCTTCTCCTCCTCCCTAAAGGACACACCTTCAATCAGACTTCAATCAGTCTCAATAAAGGACTTTGTCATTCCCATATGAGACACCACTTAGATCTTATGGTCAGAGTGCACTTGGTTCCTTACTGCAGGAAGGAAAACAGCCTTGTAGCCTTGTCTTATCAACAGGTTGTTCTGGAGATACTTTGGGGAGCTTGCATCTAACACAGCCTTGAAGCCACTGAATAAAGGTGATCTATGCTTCAAGTCACAGAAGCTGCAGAAAGGGGAAAAACAGGATTGCTTGGGGATGTTGTTCATGCAACTCATTTGAAAACATCCTGGAAAAACTCTCCCAAATAAAAGGCAAGAAAGAGGGGGTGGGGGGAAGGAGAAATGAAGATATCTGAATAACACAGACTAGAAGAAGGAATGCCCAGAGCTGTTTATTTAAAAACATCATTTTCCTCTCTGGCTGCATCCTTGGCATTCTCTGCAGCAATCTGCAGTTGGAGAATTTGGGAGAACGCAATTAAATTCAAATGCTTTGATGAGTACTATCTCTTCTCTTCATATTTGTCTAGAACTTTTTTGTTGTTGAATAGCAAGAGTGATGAAAGTGTTTTCCATAATAATAACAGTGACAAGGGCCTGATGATGAACTACAATTAGCTCAGTGATTCATCAGTTAGCAGAGAAAATTTCAATGCATCCTGACATTTAAAGCATTTGGTTGTGATTAACAGTCTTTGAAATGTCACCGAATTTTATTTAATTGGCTAAGAAAAAAATTTTAAAGGTAATCACTGCAAAGATCATATTCATTGCCAAAAAGATAATTGCAGTTGTCACATGACAAGGTAGATGTTAACTACTGTAGCAAACTGGCTCTGTGTTCTTAACAGAATCTAAGGAAGGCAGCAGAGATCAACAGCCAGAAGGGTCTTACAAAGATATTTGAATGCTCCTTTCAAAGCTGTTTGTATAGTAACTGCAAGCCTTTAAGCCATCTGAGCAAATACTGAAACTGAAAGGCAGGTAAATGCTAAACAGAATTAACTGCATTTGGTTATAGTTACCTCTGAGCTATTCTAAGTTCTAGCCACAGTCACAATTTCAAGAGTGTGTGTGTGTGTGTGTGTGTGTGTGTGAGAGAGAGAGAGAGAGAGAGAGAGAAAGATATGTGTTTTTGTGTTTGAGAAATCACTTTTTATTTCATATTTGCTTATAAAGGCAGGCATAATACACAGGAAGAGAAATACATCACATAAAGATCATATCGGTGAAGGGGAAAATAGCTAGAACTTCATTTTCATGAGAGATTAACCTTCTCTGTGTTTTTCAGTGTTTGACTATTTAAAACCCCAATGGCAAGAGATAAAATGAAAATGCTTTTCTCTATGGGATAAATGTGCACTAAAAAAGTATGGTGTTAACTACCAACCGACCTCAAGTAGGGACATTTTGTAACATTTTTTGTTCCTTCTGTTTCTTACTTTCCGGATTTACATTTGGCCCATAACTTCTTCTGATTGGCCAGGCCCTAGAGGATTTTTCCAGATGAAGGCAGAGCAAGTAGGTATGTGGAAGGTTTCTCTGGTTCAAAAATACTTCTCTCACCAGGATTCAAGGGGGAAAATCCGCCATGTGGTGAAGTCTCTGGATTGTAGAGGTGTTGGGAGGGTAATCTACCCCCCTGGAGTACACAAAGATCCCATGCCTGAAAGTGTGCTCCTTGGACTGTGACTTGTGCAAGATTCTAATCCTATGGATATGACATGATATAAAGGGTTCCTGGGTCACTATGTTTGAATACTGGTATAAACATATTTGAAAAGGTTGGTTCATTGCAGGACTTCCAGGCCTTTAACATGTTCAAGTGCACTGTGCATCCCCCCACCTTGACCACAGCACCTATGTGGGAGCATCTTGGAAGGTCAGCATTCAAATGGGCGTGCAATGAGAAACAGTGGTGTAAGGTGTTGGAGAACAAAACTGGTAAGTGGAAGGGAAGGGAAGAGAAAAGGAACCGGACAAGGAAAAGAAGAGAGAGGAGGATGAAAGTGATACCATTGTAATTAGCTAATTATTAAAAACTAGAGGCCCAGTGCAGGAAATTCATGCACGGGGGGCGGGGGGGGGGTCCCTCAGCCCAACCTGCACCCTCTCTAATCCAGCAGCTCTCAGGGGATGTCCTACTGACAGCTTAGGCCCACTCCCCGAGGTTATCTGCTCTCTGTGGGGCCTGCCTGCTCCACACCAGGGCGATGGCAAGCAGGCCCTGCTGGGTGCTGCCTGCAGGCTGCGCTTGCCTGCTCAGGGGTCCCTGCGGCGACCCACCAGCAGGACCTGCTAGGTGCTGCCTATGGGCTGCGCTTGCCTGCTCGCGGATCGCCGTGGCGACCCGCCACGCCCGGCGACCCGTCAGCAGGCCCTGCTGGGCGCTTGCCTGCTCCAGGTCGCCACGGCAATGCCTCCTGGGATCACGTTGCCGGGGTAACGCAGCCAGCGTCCTGCCCCAGCTGCTATAGACACCACCATCTTTGTCGGGGAGTGACAGTTATTTTGCATATTACTCTTTTATTAGATAGGATAGAAAAGGAGCAAAGGGGAAGCCAGACATTAGAGGCATGTCATTTGGGCAGCTTAACCAGGAAGCTGCAATTTCACATTCCCCAGGGAACCACCAGCCCATTCCCTGCAGATTGCTGGGGGAGGGGACTGGACAAAGTGGAGGGTAGGTGCATGCACCGTGAGTGGGGCTTGCACAGGAAGGTGCTTGCTGTCAGTCAATCCTGGGAACAGTGATTATTGACCAGAATAGACAGGGCCACTGAAGCCCGTGAAAATCTGGAGATACGTAATCCTGCAGACAAAAGAGCTCGTGCTCTTGACTTGTTCTTGGTCCCTTTGGCTTTGCTTCTGCCTATGTTCCCTCTATAGACCCATGACCCATGGCCATGTGGACCCCACAGGCAATGGACTAATAGATCGCAGTGAGAAACACAAACTAAACTAGCCTGGTTTGGACTATGCCCCGACGTGAAACAGAAACTCTGGATACTGGCTTTGATTTTAGCTCTGCTGAAAGCAAAATGGGACTTCTTTTATGGCGTGACTGAGGGAAATGGGAGCTTGGAAACGCAGGGGTTTGAATTCACAGAAATATTTTTATTTTATTTTTTACAATCTCTCATTCTTGAATGCTAGCCTCAGAAAATTCCTTTTCTCAGGATATTGCAAGAAGCCTACTCCACTAGCAACCAGTGGAGATGAGGACCTCTCCCCACCAATAACGAAGGGATATTCCTGAGCCCTTGGGCAGAGAATAGGACCAAGGTATCAGGAGGGGGAGCTACTCCTAGAAACCACAGGCAGCCTGGCAGAGTTGAGGCAGCCTCGTGTCCCTAGTCACGGAGATGGCTCTGCTCACTGAGCCCAGCACGGCTGAGAGGGGACCAGGCACCGCTTCCCCATGCTGACTTCTCAACCTCCGTCTACCAGGACCAACTTCATAGGCCTGTGATGTGCACAGCTGTTCAGGGCGATACACCTGGCTTAACACTGCTGTCATGCTCTTAAAATTCTTAATAACTTTCCAACAAGGGGCCTGCATTTCATTTGGCACTGGGCCTCACAAATCCTGAGGCCAGTGCTGGGTCTATGCCTGTCCCCTTTTCACAGGTGAGGAAAATAAGGGGAAACTGAGCACAGCTTTCTCAAGGCCACAGAATCAGGCTTCTCAGCCCAGCCTGCCTGACTCCAGAGGCCACACACATAACTACAGGACGAGCCTCTTCTAACTCTCACTCCTGCACCATCTCTGCCGAAGAGCAAAAGAACAGAAGTTCACTGCAGGCAGGTTTCCAAACAGGGACTCCCCGGCTCAAATTAGCCTCCCCCTGCTGCAGATATGAGGCTTTTGAGATAATAAAAAAAAGGGGGAGCCAATTTTCCAATCACAGGACGAGCCTCTTCTAACTCTCACTCCTGCACCATCTCTGCCGAAGAGCAAAAGAACAGAAGTTCACTGCAGGCAGGTTTCCAAACAGGGACTCCCCGGCTCCAACTAGCCTCCCCCTGCAGATATGAGGCTTTTGAGATAAAAAAGGAGCCAATTTTCCAATTGTGCCAAGTCCTTTCCATATTAGCTCCTAGAAAGAGCCTGCTGAGAGGCGGAGCTCCGCATCTCCAAGCCCGGAGAAGGCATCCATCCAGGATTCAAGCCAGAACTTAAAGGTGTAGTTTGGCCCTTTGCTCAGGCCAGGTATGCTTCTAAGTTATTAATAAGGTGTTAACAGAGTGCACTGTCCTAAACAACGAGGCTTGCATAAATGTTAATCATCCCTACCTGACAGCCCCTTGGGGTGACTGGGAGGGATGGCCTTGGGTTTAAACCAGTGGTTCTCAACCTTCTGGCCCTTTAAATACAGTTCCTCATGTTGTGACCCAACCATAAAATTATTTTCGTTGCTACTTCATAACTGTAATGTTGCTACTGTTATGAATCATAATGTAAATATCTGATATGCAGGATGGTCTTAGGCGACCCCTGTGAAAGGGTCGTTTGACTGCCAAAGGGGTCGCGACCCACAGGTTGAGAAGCACTGGTTTACATTGAAGAAGCTGGTGTGGCACCTTCCCTTCTTATTTTTCTCTCCTCTTTGGTTGTGGCATTGGCTCATTGCTGAGACCTAAATGGCCTTCTGGGTACCAACAGCTGTATTGGTAAAAGGGAGTCTAGAATCAGGCCTCACCCTTGGCTTGAGAGGTCAGAGTAGCTGAGTAGGAACAAGTCAAGTTTGGGAATTGGGCAAAACTGACCACCACAAAGGACCTGTGCAGTGTTGGCTGGATGCTGCAACCTGGCCCAGCCGGCCCCACACAGCTGCCTGGAGGCTCAGCACAGTGAGGCCCTGAACCTCTGCAGGTCTCCCAGCTCCTGCAACACCTCACCACAGCAGTCGCCCCATTTAGTGCCTGTTCACTCTCAGCTTCACCCCATGCCTTTTTCCTGAAAACCACGTTTCCCAGTCTCCCCAGCAGTCTTGACAAAGTTCATCTGGAGGAGAATACTTGAGGACACCAGGGAGAAGCCAGGTTTCTGAGCAATTTCTCCCTTCTCTCTGCTGTAAGGGTGTGGCGTTTTCTGGCAATGGCTGTGTCTCCTCCCCAGCGCTAGCTTCCCCATGCCAGGCCTTTCCCTCGTGGTTCTGCCCCCTCTGGACGGCCACAATGAGGAGGCTCTGATGTAGTCCCCCCCTCTTGTTGTCCCTCCTGCCCTAGAGAGGAGTGCCTCCTGCTGGCATTCTTCTGTGGATTGTGTCATTCCCTGCTTGGTCTCAGCTTTTCCATCCCAGTGCAACCAATTCTCAGAATTAAACTCCTGCTGTTTGAAATACCAAGAGTGCTTTCTATTTTTTTGCTTCTTAACATCTCAACTGCTGCCTCCCTGATCCAAGCCATTATTATTTGTCACCCAGATGATTTAATGGCCGTCCTGCTATTGTCTCTGCCCATCTACAGTTGCTTCTAAACACAGCAGCCAGCCAAATGCTGCTGAAACCCAATGTGCCATTCTCTGCTCAGACCCCAATGACTCCATCCCAACCAGAGCGAGAGCCAAAATCCTCACCAGGGTCTGCAACGCTCCACATGACCAGGCTCCTGCTACCCCGCGATCTCATTCCCTAGCACAATCTCTCTTCCTCACTTGTTCTGGTCTCCTCCCTGTATTGTAAAAATGCCAAACACCCTGCCTCAGGGCCTTTGCATTTCTGTTCCTCTTGCTGGAAGCTTCTTGTTGGACGTATGCACATGGCTGCCCCCTCACTTCCTTCAGGTCTCTCCTACAACATGACCGCATCAGAGAGACCTTCCCTGGCCTCACTGTATAAAGCAGCAACTGCCATCATGCTCACACCATGGTGCTATCCTTCTTCATAGGAAACATACCTCATCTGTCTTTGCTCACTAGAACTGGGATCAGCAAACATCTTCTGTAAAGGCTGACATAGTAAGTATTTTAGGTTTTATGGGCCATGTGGTCCCTAGTGCAACTAACCAGCTCTACCGATGTAGCGCGTGAGGAGGCACAGACAATACACAAGCAGGTGGGCATAGCTGCATTTCAATCACACGTGCAGGCTGGATGTGGCTCATGGGCCAAAATGTGCTGACCTTTGCCCTAACATGCAAAGTAAATTAAGGCAAACAGTTGCCAATTCTGTTCCCTACCATCTTGTCTGACATTATAAAGCATACAATACATATTATCTAAATAAATGATCCAGGAACTGCATTGATGAAGACAGTCATCATTTTCTCCACCACCCTCTCAGAGCAACGGGGACACAAAAGTCGCATGTGGTTCTAGCGTCACACAGGTGGATTCAAAGAAAAAAATCACCTGCCCAACACCAACACATTGCCTGGGATGTTAGCAGGTGCTACTTGAAAAAAACACTCTTTGTTCAAAGTGTGAGACACAGCTGATCACACAGAATTCTTCCCTGCAGTACTTACTGGAACCTGGGCTATGGTACTATTTATTGGGGATCTCCAAGGGGCTGGAATAGAGGGGAGGAGAGGTTTAGCACACCCTAAACCTCAGAACATCGTCACATTCACGGGTCTACTCTATGAAGACATGGAGTTTCTCAGGTGAAGAGAAATCTGCATTATAAGGTGTCCAGATATTTCTGAGTCCAAAAGCATGGCTGGTGGGTCCGACCAGACTGCACCACAAACTCTGCCCAGCAGGGGGCTGGTTTGGCCTCCCCACTGGACCTGGTTCCCCAGACCTCACACAGGGCCGGCCACTTCATCCTCCCACCTGTACCGTGACACTGCTCAGTGACAGCCAGGCCTAATCAGAATGCTGGTCCACAACTAAAACGAATCCCATCTAGTCTGTTGGACGAGAGAAAGGCAAATCCGAGAGGAGCTTACATCGCTGAGAATGTTAAAGGCCTCGTTCAGAGCGATATCCAGCATCCCGATTCCTTTGGCAAAAAGTTTGTCCAGGTGCTCCCTGAAGTGCTGAAACAGAAAGCAGAAAACCCATTAGTGTCTGTCCTATTATGAGAAATGCCCCACATGTTGCTGCTCCTAAAAAATGGGCAAGAGGGAGCCCAGCACATGCCCAGGGGCATGTTGAGTGTGTGTGATGTCCACTGAACCAAAGCCCCTGTCCACAGAGACTAGGTGCCTGGCATTGCTTTCCAGCGGACCCATTCTGAAACCATTTATTTTCTATGGAAGGGTATTCTTCTCTTCCCAAAGGCTTCCACACCTTGTCTGTTGGGAAAACGGATCAGAGAAGTCACCAGGAGGCAGGAAGGTGGGCCTCATGGGAAACCTTTGCTGGCGATTTCCTGGTCTAGGATTGTTTTTTTCTTTTTTCTCTTACCATGCCCTGGTACCCAACAACGCCCCAAGCATGCCATCAGCATTGAGATGGTGACACCCACTCATGCACATCTGCCATAGGACCCTGAAACTGATCACAGAATCTGAGCAGATCATAGAGACGGGTCCTGGGTCATGGCTAATGGTTCTAAGACGCTGTTCTGCCTGTGCCCCCTCAGGAAACACCAGGCCACTGCTCACGGAGATGGACTGCAGGCTTGCTGGCCCACGGGACTAGGGCTTCAGTGGGCTCCTCAAGGCCATTCAGCTTTAATGACACCCAGGCTGAACTTGAATCAAGGCTGGATTTAAAGTTCACCCTGGGGCTATTCACACACCCACAAGCAAGATGTTCCCTAGCCCACCTGGCCCTCACAGCAACCGCACCCTCATGTTCAGAGCAGCTCTGGTTATCAAAGCCTGCTCCATGTTAGATTTATATATATATATAATTTTTTACAGAGAGGGATAGAGAGTTAGAAACATAGATGAGAGAGAAACATCGATCAGCTGCCTCCTGCACACCCCCTATTGGGGATGTGCCCGCAATCAAGGTACATGCCCTTGACCAGAATCGAACCTGGGACCCTTCAGTGCGCAGGCTGACGCTCTATCCACTGAGCCAAATTAGGTAGGGCTCCATGTTAGATTCTTACATACCAGGTCACTGAGTCCTCAAAACAATCCAAATGGGGAGACTGAGGCTCAGCACCATGCCCAAATCCACTCACCTCCTGGTTGCCAGGCCCAGGTTCCTCCCACATCAGCTTCATCCACTTTAATTTCCTCCTTCTTTCTGATATACACCTACTGATTTTTTTCTTTAGTATTTTGTATGTCAGGTACTGGCCATGAGCTTGGCATACACCTGGCCAGTCTGGCTCCAGAATGCTCTTTCTTCATCCCTGTGTCTGAGCTGTGGCCGAGTCTATAGGAGATTGTCAAGTGCTTGAGTGATGGGGGAGAGAAATGCCAAAGGCCATGGAACCAGAAAAACCACACTGCCAGGAACCGAGCTCTGGGCTTCTCTGTTCTTCCTGCCTGGTGCTCACGGCCCAGCAGGACACTGAGCACGTGGCACGCCCTACATGAGCACCTCGGGAACAAATCCTGGCAGTAAGTGGGTCTAAGGAAGCCCAGGCGTCCTGGCCACAGAAGACTCAGGGCAATCAGAACAGATCGGTCCATCCTCACCAAGCACAACCACCTGGAACCTGACTTGTGGGGGGTGGCCACCGAGAGGACCCAGGATTAGTGAGTGTCACCCACGCACGCCCAGCATGCCGCTTGCAGAGGCTGCTCTTTAACCAGCCCCACGCTCCCACGGCAGTGACCAGAGGCTGCCTTGACAAGTTCATTCTGTTCACTGATGTCATTTCTGTCAACTGCATTTCATTGTGCTCAGTCGCACAGGTCACGCAGTATTGTGTTTTTTTAATAAGACAGCAGCCCCGCTTAGTTTTCCTTTTAATCCATGTGTAGCTGCGTGTCCTGTGGAGAAAGCGCTTCAGGCAACGGTTGCTTTCATTACTGGATACTTAGGGGTAAAATGCAACAGCATGTCATGGAATTTGCTTTTGTAATGACGTCAGTTGTGATTTTGTTTTTTCCTGGTACAAATCTGGTCCGTATATTAGATGGAAAAAATATTTCCTTAGGTTAAGGGTTTCCAAATGGTCTCACAGATGAAGAACTTTCTTTTTGCTTCTTTCTCTCCCATGTCCCTCGCATCCAAGCTGCCTTTGCTCCTCCTCCATACCCTGAACCCAATCAGCTTCATCCCCCAGGTCCTCCAGGCTGCATTAAACCCTCGGCCCAACTCTCCTTTTACACAAAACCCCATATTGCCTTCCAGGAAAACATCTCCCCTGATTGGCTTCCACCAGGAGCTGCTCTGTCCACCAAGGTAGCCATGAGCTACATGGAGGTCCTTACATTAGATTCAATTAAAATGACCTAACATTAAAAACTCAGCTCCTCATTCTCCCAAGCCATATTTCAAGGGCTTGATAGCCCCATGTGGATAGTAGCTGATGCATGGGACAGTGAGGAAGAAAGAGCATCCCTACCATTGCATCGTTAGTTCTGTCAGACAGCGCTGGCCTGGACACAGCACCTCCTCCTCACCAAGCCATTGACCAACTGTCAGTCAGAGGAAACCCTAAGGCTTGTAGCCAGTGGATACGTGTGATTTTCGCTTGTCCAGCATCCATTCCCCTTCTTCTGATTTTCCTGCTCCCCCACCGCTCATAATTTTTGTGGTGTAGGTATGGCTAACACCTTCCTCCCTCCTTCCCAGATCAAGGGGCGCGGGGGGCATGCAATCTGTGAATTCCACCTCATAGGCCGAGGTCAGGCATGGGCACATGATACAATCCCTGGGCTTCTGCTGACATGTGGGGAAGAAGGTGCTCCACTGAGATGACAGGTCAGGGAGGGAGGCTGGTGCTGCCTGCAGCCATCTGGCCACTGCCCAGGAAGAGCTCACCTGAGTAAGGTAACAGCAAAGCAGAGCAGAGCCCACAATGGAGGGGGCAAGATGGCATCAGGAGAACATGGCTGAGCCCCTAGACCAGTGGTTCTCAACCTTCTGGCCCTTTAAATACAGTTCCTCATGTTGTGACCCAACCATAACATTATTTTTGTTGCTACTTCATAACTGTAATGTTGCTACTGTTATGAATCATAATGTAAAGATCTGATATGCAGGATGGTCTTAGGTGACCCCTGTGAAAGGGTTGTTCGACCGCCAAAGGGGTCGCGACCCACAGGTTGAGAATCGCTGCCCTAGACCCAGCTATGCTTAGCATTTTCAGGTATGTGAGCCAACAGATTTGCTTCTTTGCCCCACCAGATCCAGCAGGATTTGGGCCACTTAATGGGCAGGACCTTGATGACCACGACCATCACATAAACTTGGCTGAGACAGTACCTCCCTGAAGCTTTCCCTGCATTACAATGTCCCTCCTCATCTCATCTATGCCACTTCCTCCACCCCCTCTTAACCACTATCATTACATCTTATGGTTTTCACACAGGGAGCAAGGCACTGCATGCCCAGCATGCCCTGGGTGTGCTTTCACTACCACGGCCTGGAGAGATTGCTGGAGAATCCTAACCACATGCCTCCAAGGGCCGTGTCTGAAAGGGAACGGAGAAGCCCGTTGACTGCCCTGCGGCCTCCTCATCAGTACGGATTTCCTTTCCTCTACTCCCAGTTGTGGCTGCTCTAGATTTAAAAATTGTTATATTTAATGCAATTATATTATAATCATTGCATGGAAGCAGTTGATACATAGACCCCGTGGACTCCCCTGGAAAACAAAACAATTGCTGAACTAGGGTTCAAGAGACATCCTAGTTCCGGTTACACCATTTACCAGCTATCAGACGCGAGGCATGTAGCTTTGGCTCTCGGGCCTCAGTACTGCCCCCTGTGAAATGGGGATGGGACAGCTCCTGCTGGGGAGTGGGAGAGCGGGAGCAGCTGTGCCTCAGAGCAGCAGGTGGGAGCCCTGGCCTGAATTCCAGCTCCTGACTGGCCACTTGCCCTCTCTATCAGCCTGGGAGCCTTCATTCTCCCCTAATGCAAGGGGGCTGGACTAACCTCTCACGGGTATTACAGGAAAAGAGAAGTCATCTGAAAGCCCGTGATGGCAGACAAATGGGAGACTTTGAATTTCATATTCACTAAAAGCAATACTTAAAAAAATCCTACAAAACTTCCTCCCTGCCATCTTCCTGGTTTGCAACTTTACAATCTAATACACCTTGAAAAATGACTCATCTTGTCCTTCCAGGTCCAGGTTTTATTAGACGGGGAGAGGCACGTGGTTGATGTCAGGGACACCGAGACCTGCGTGTCTCCCAGAGCCGGCTCCAGAGAACAGAGGATCCGGGACGGCCCGAGCCAGGCAGGCGCTCCTCAGCAACTGTGTGCCAGAAGGTGGCCAGTTTTCATTATTTTTCTAAATTAAAATAAACAATTTATTGGAAGTGGTGACAGTTCCATTTTATTATTAAACTTCAATAAAGGAGGAGGAGGGTGGCTCTTTATCTTTGCTTCAGGCACGCATGCAGCATATGCTGCTGCCCGGGACAAGGCCTGGCTTCCAAAGCAATTAAGGCGGCTGACTGCCTGGGGAGGTGGAGAACGCGAGCGTCGCGGCTCTGTGTGCCCGGGTGCCAACCGCACAGCCAGGCCGCTTATCTCTGCGAAACACGCACAACATCCAGGCCGCCGGGGGTCCTGCTGGAATAACCCTCTCCCTCACCAGCATTTGATTTCCTTGAATCAACAGTGATAACAGCAGCCATGTTTTTTCCTGTCTCTATAATTATAGGGAATGTTTGAGTCCTGCCAATTAAGAGCAGGGGATTAACATGAAAGTGGACAGAAACCGTCCCCCATCCAGGAGCCCTGGAGTAGCGGCGGTCCTTCCTGGGGAGACGTGGGGGGAGGCTGACAGCCCCTGTCAGTGATGCCCATCAGGTGACCCCCGTCCAGCACACCTGGGTTTTGTACCCGTCAGGTGTGGGCGAGGGCACTGCGGCACCTCAGCCTTGGGAAGGCTCTCGGGCATTGCCACCCAAGTCCTCCAGTGGCAGCAAGCTTGGCCCACTGACAGCTGCATGCCAGGCACTGCTTTTCCTGCATTGCCTCACAGTCCTAACTCCCCAAAAGAAAGGTACTATGATGTTCCCATTTTACATACATAAGCAAATGGAGACTCGGAATAGTGAAATTTGTGCCCATGATGGCCGGACAAGCATGTGGAAGGTGCGTTTCCAAGTGCTGAGCCCCATATCTGAACCTCTAAGCAGCAATGCCCCCCAGCACCCAGGGCACAGCCTTCAAAGTTCCTATAAAGCCCAGCATGCAGGGCGCAGAGCCTGTCGGGTCCTGTGCAAAGCCACCATCCCATGCTCAGAAGGTCCCGTGCTTGGTCTAAAGCTTTGCTGTCACCGTCATGAAAACCTTCATCATTTTATTTTTGAGTCTGTGATGTGTACATGAAGCCCCGTGGAACAAGAGCACAGGAGCTCTGTCCGGGAGCCCGCCGTTCCTCCTGGGGTTCATCAGCACGCGGGTGCATTAAATGCGCTTGACTGTATAAGGTCACTTTGCACCAAACTAAGAATAAGCGCGCCCTGTCGAGGCTCTCCAGTGTTCAGCTCTGTCAGTAACACACATGGCATCACTTGCCTTCTCCTAAAACGGGGATCCCGCTTACACCAGTTAATTCAGTGTCCCGATGGTCATGTCCACCTCATTCTGACGTCAAATTCCTCACTGGAATCTCTCAGTCAGCCTGTGATCAGTCCACTGCCACTGAGCACAAACCCGAACAGCAGAAACCATTGGCCAGAGGCGCAGAGGGTGTGCGCCCCTGTCTTCTGGCCTGCCTGGGATACTAGACCACAGGTGATTTAATATAAATATGGACTCGGGTTCTCATATCATTCCTCCTGGCAATACCTTCCCAGCCCCAACCCTGGGAGGACTCCTCAGGCTCCAGTCTAGTCTGAGCAATTCCCTGGCTGGATTTTACTGCCTATTTCATGCACACTGAATAGCGACCGAGGGCGATGCCCAGTTAATACAGTTTTCAGGACAGGCACCCATCTAGGGATGTTGCCACCTCAAAGCCTGGGCTCCGGTGAATCTGATTCTCATTTGATTCCAGTGGGGAAAGCAGACAGCGACACGGTGCTTCTCAAACATGAAAACAGAATGGCCCGAGAAAGCTGGTGCTCAAGAGGCAGCCCAGATGTTTGCAATTTAGGGGAGAAAGTGCAGACACGGGTGGGGCCTCGTCTGCGCCAGTCCCCGTCTCTCCTTCATGTCGTCTAGAACAAATTGAAGTGTCTGAGGGTAGCAGCTGTTTAATGCAAATGCCAAATTAGAGAGGAGATCGATCTCCTGGAAGTGAACAATGAGTGTTATTTCATACCAGGTAGTCAGATTAGCCACAAGCTCATTTCCACGGCAAGAACACTAATTGGGCCATGTGTGATGGTGATTGAGCCCGGGATTGGCGATTCTCTCCAATCGGGAAATATCAACAGCGGAACAGATGCCTCCACCAAAGCGGTCCGTTGGTTCCTCGCTCCTCATGGGGCAAGGCTGAGTCTCAGGGACTCCCTGCCACTTCGCATTAGCCCAGTGTCCTCCCTGTCCAGTGTCTGAGGGAGCGGCTCAACTGATGCTACAGAAGTATCTGCTTTGTGTCCAGGCTGCGCGCGAGGGCGTGCCTCCACCAAAGCGGTCCGTTGGTTCCTCGCTCCTCGGGGGCAAGGCTGGGTCCCAGGGACTCGCTGCCACTTCGCATTAGCTCGTTGTCCTCCCTGTCCGGTGTCTGAGGGAGCAGCTCAATGAATCTCTGAGAGACTGATGCTACGGAAGCATCTGCTTTGTGTCCAGGCTGGGCGCGAGGGCATGTGTGCAAACAGCAGGCCTCACCCTTCACGTCTTTCTGACAATTCCCAACGTCCAAGTTCATCTGTTATAAA
Source organism: Myotis brandtii (assembly GCF_000412655.1). Taxonomy (NCBI): domain Eukaryota; kingdom Metazoa; phylum Chordata; class Mammalia; order Chiroptera; family Vespertilionidae; genus Myotis; species Myotis brandtii. The sequence goes on along the minus strand of NW_005362116.1, from coordinate 1,578,714 downwards.
CTTTATGAAAATCTTCATTGGATTCAAATGCGTTTCTTGGAAGAAGAATGCTTTCATCGGCTGCAGTGTGCGAGAGCAGACAGAAGTCACGGTGCCAGTCCTTTCCCAATGAGGCTCCGAGCTCCGTGGAAGCCTGGACTCACAAGCGATGTGACCTTAGAGCAGTGGTCGGCAAACTCATTAGTCAACAAAGCCAAATATCAACAGTACAACGATTGAAATTTCTTTTGAGAGCCACATTTTTTAAACTTTATATGGGTAGGTACACTGTTATTAACTTCATTAGGGTACTCCTAAGGCTTAGGAAGAGCCACACTCAAGGGGCCAAAGAGCCGCATATCGCTCGCGAGCCGCAGTTTGCTGACCATGGCCTTAGAGTGAGCGTCCAGGGAGAGTGCCAGGCAGGCTCATCTTCATCACACCATCCCCTCACAGTCAGGGTGACGGCCTTCACACCAAACGCAAAGCTACAGCCCAGCGAGGAAGGCGTGGGGTGCTGAGGACACACATCCGGAGTCTGTCCAGGGGGTTGATGGATTTGCTCTGACCCACTCTACAGTGGCCCATTGAGGGGAGGCCGCATTTATTTCCATGACAGCTTGGCAAAGGTGTGTCCCAAAACAACAAAAGTACAACTTCTTCTGTATGATCACTTGTAAGATTCATATCGATTTATAAATCTTGTATTTAATTAACATGTATTTATTTTACTGACCTCTGTATTTTTGCCAAGTTAATTATATATGTGTATTAGCCTTAATTGTCTAAATTTCTTCCATGCTCATTCAAGTCTGTAAATAAGCAAATACCCTATAGAACGCTGTGACATTTTTAGGCGTATATCAACATTTATTTAACCAGTCCCCCACTGATGAAAATTTAGGTTTTCAGAGTATTATTTTTTTCAAGCATTCCTACAATAAACATCTTTGTACACACATCAGAGGGTTGTAGTGCATATGTAGACTAATATCAATATAACAGCTTCATAGAAGGGAAACTATTGGGTCAATATTTCTGTATTTATATCACGTAGAGTTACTGTGACAATTTAATGACGTTCAGACATAGTCCAGCAAATTAGTAAAGGTTAGGTCTTATTAATAGGGCAGCAATAGCACTAGGTTGTTTTTTTTAGCCTATTAAAGTATCCAAATCAAAATTTTAAAAACAAAAACAGCCTCCCTGCCCCCCCCTCCCACACACACACACACACTTCTACATATAACAAAAGGAAAGTCATATGGAGAGACTAGAAATATAGGCAGGAACCAGGAACTCCAAGGTGCTCGCAGGCTGGGTCCTCTGTTGAGCTCCTGGTTCTGTGTGTCCTGCATTCCATCAGCAGGCTCCTGACCACACAGCTGCCCACGTCACAGGTCTTATATGTTCCTGGACTAGTCTGCCTGGTGGTCAGAGTAGGAGTCACCAGACAAAATACAGGACACCCAATTGAGTTTGAATTTCAGATAAACAACACATAGTCTACTAAAATTTTATTTACTGTTTATCTAAAATTCAAAGTTAATTGGGTACACTACCTGCTTGTTTATTTTTTGTTTTTCTAAATCTGTCAGCTCTATACCAGACCAATTTCGGCAAAATTTTTATCAAAAAAGTTCTGAGACTAGCAGAGCTTGGATTTTATGTCTGGGTCTGAATCAACCAGGTGGCCAGAGAGGAGGTCCTTGGGTGACTCAGGCCTGGACCATGCAAATTTCTGAACTTGAGGTTGATGGCAAGAACCTGGCTAAGTGTTACATGACCTTCACCAAGTGAATTTCTATGGACAGAGGAGGGATCGGATGCTGGACAGACAAGAACTATGGCTCAGTCAACCTATACAGAGCTTGTGGGAGAGGTGCCGCCTTCCACGGACTTAGTCCACATTCTCAGAGAGCTGTGCTGACGGCCTGAGCAGCAAAGACATCACACAGACGTGTCACACACACACACACACACACACACACACACACACACACACACACACACACACACACACACACACACACACACACAGCACGTGCTTTACTCTGCAGCATGTTGAGGGGGGAACATGCATGGTAAGGAGACAAATGAATGGTGCCTTTCTCAAGGAACATCATAATATGCATCTAAAAAGTTAGAGGAAAGTGTTTCCAAAAAATCGGTGGTCCTGGGATGGATTGAGGCTTAGCAAAAAGAGAGAGATGGGGACAAAAGAGAGAATAACACTGCTGACAACTAATATTTATTGGGTGCTTTCTACATCCCACTTTGGCTTGAGACTCCTGACTGGTGTCTCCTTCAAGCCTTACAACCACCCGGGAGGCACGGCGCCCTCACTACCCTCATGTTATAAATGAGGAAACAGGTTCAGTGGGTTTGCCTCACTGACCAGTGCTTACCGCTAACGAATGGTGGAGTGGGGGCTTAAATCTAAGCATTGGGTCTCTGAAGTATTTATTTTGTGGTTTTCCCCCAAAAAACACATTTTGTTATAGAAAATTTCCATGACCAATTCATGGCGAATCTTGTTTTAGTGATATCCCACCACTACCTACTTCCATCTCCGTCGTGGTAGCTCTCTCCAAGCTGGCCTCCCTGACCCTCACCACCTGCCATCCACACCCACACGGCGCCAGGGCTGGCTCTGTGACCAAGAGAACACAGCCGAAGTGATGGTATGCCACGTGCAAGATTAGGTGGTAAATGACTCTGGTTTTCCATCGTGGCTGCTCTGCTTATCTCTGCTGGATAGTTCGCTCTATGGGAAGCCAACTGCTTTGTTAGGAGGTGCCCATGTAGAGAAGCCTAAGCTTCTAACCAACTGCTATCAGGGAACTGAGATTTCTTGCCAGCAGCCACATGAATGAGCCCAGAAGCAGTTCTTCCATCCTAGGCCAGCCTGCAGGTGCTGCAGCCCTTGGCCAACATCCTCAGTGAAGCCTGTGTGTGACCCTGAGCCGGAACCACCTAGCTAAGGCACTCCCCACCATTCTCTCCCTCAGAAACTGTGCGAAATGATAGATGTTGTGTAATAAGCTATTAAGCTGGGAGGTGGGGAGTGGGGGGAGGGGTAATTTGTCACACACAATAGGTAATTAATACACCTTCAACCGGATTATCTTGAAGCACATCCCAGGCATCATCTTATTTAATCTGTGACTATGACAATATAATATGTCTCTGAAAGAGAAAGACTTTTAACAAACAAATGCACAGTATACGCTTCACTTGTGTCAATCACAGTCACACCGTCTGAACAGGATTCAAATAATGTCCATGCATTGTGATTGGTTGAGGGTTCACTTAAGTCTCTCATTCTAGACTTCCTTTGCCATTATTTTACTTATAATTTTTTGTTGAAGTAACAAAGTTGTCATGAAGAATGCCCCAGAATTTGAATTTTTCTAATTGCATTCTTTGGGTGACATTTAACATGTCCCTCTGGGCCCTATATTTTAGTAAATTGATCAGATTCGGTTTTGACCGCTTATGCATGTCTGTCTGCAGGTGGGCAGAAAGGCAGGCAGGTATCCATTTGACATGCACTTCATTGATGTTGCTCTTACTCCCTTCAGACTAATGTCTGGTAGTCTCCTTGTGATTCTGGCAGCCACTGGTCTTCAGTGCCTAGGTTCACTAATTCATTGGGAATGACATATTATTGTATCACCCCTATTTATTAGATTAAAAATGCCCAGAAATTTCTAGAAATGGGAGCTTCTCCTCTTACACTATTTAGTTACCTGAGGAACCATTTGCAGAGGAAAGTTGGGTAAATGCTTGCTGCTCTTGGTTTGTTTACTGGTTTTAAATGTAAAACTTGGTCCATAAGAGGAAGGGGCTTCCTCTCTTTTTTTTAGCATCATCATGAACTTCTCATTTCCCTGCTTCATTGTTTTAGTGTCAGCATGAACTCTAGCACATATTTTGTGCTTCAATTTGTTGCTCACTTGTGGCCGGTGGGAGCCTGTTCTCCTCAGGTTGGCACCCACGTCCTTTTACAGTCAGTGATCAGCAGCTTCCTGCGGTCACAACGGGCACGATGTTCCAGGCTCATCTTGCTCCTTTTCCACCCCTGACCTAGAATTGGCCATTTTTCTACGAGCCCAACACAAGCCCCCTTCTTAACCACTCACACTCTGCAGCCTCTGTGTTTCCCTTGGGTACACACCTGGGAAACAAGCAGGAAGGACAGAAGAAAGAGCAAAGAGGGGCCAATGGAGGGGCAGAGGAGTAAAGAACAGTCTGAGCAGCTCATGAAGGGCATACAATGTGGTGGGAATTCTATCCCGATTACGTGATGGGCAAAAGGACAAGGACATAAGCTGAGGAAGTACTTTCCAGACACAGCTCGGGAATTTACTCCAAGGACGGTAAGGGAAAGAAAGTTGGAGTTAGAAGAATTTGATGATAGAGGCCGGAGGTGTGTGTTCTACTAAGGCAGTCTCTGTGCCAGGCCAGGGCCATAACGAGAATTCAAATTCCCTGGCTCAGGAGAGGAAGGGGCCTCCAAGGGCATCCATTCGCTCCAATCCCATCTGTGCTGAATGAGCCAGTCTGACTGTATTTACCCCACAGCTTCACTACCAAGGTCTCTCCTTCCCTTTCTGATGGTGCACCTTTATCCCACTATCCTCAGCCTGCTGACTTGTATTCATTCATTAAGAATCAATCTGATGTCGAATACTATACTTAATCAATGAAACAAAAGGAAATCTGGTCTCTGCCCACAGAATTCCCATACCACCAGGGGAGACAGACCACAATCGACCAGCACACCGATACACAAGACTAACAAGTGCCATCCAGGAAGGCTTGTGGTACTTTGGTGGTACACAATAGGAGCACTAAGGGAGGGCCCAGGAATTACAAAGTCAAGAGGGATGGGGAATGAGAATTGTGGAGAAATAGCATGTGCCAAGGCCCTGTGGCAGGAGGAAACAGAGCACACACAAATAAGTTTAATAGGGTCCCTAGGGCCAGAGCATGAAAAGGGAAAAGAAACATGGATCCGGAGAGCCAGGAAGAAACCAGACGAGGCAGGAACTTGTAGGCCACATTGAGGGTTTGTGTTCAACAAAATTATTAGCTAGAATGATTGTTTAAGGATGACAAAGATTCAGCTGAGATGGAATAGCAGGTTGTGGGGTTCATCACATAGACTTCCAGGTCAGAAGCAGGTGGGACATGGACCTCACAGAACAGAGGGACAGAACCCTAGGGCCATTCACATGCTACCAAGCAAAACAGCAACAATCCACAGGAAATTAACAGGTGAATTTTCAATCACGGGACATGAAATCAACAGCAAGCCTTAGAGACAACATGTGTGCGTGCTCCCAGTCAAGGAAAATCAGGCTTCACTGGCAAGGTGAACAGAACAGCAGCACTCTCTCCAAGAAGGAACTGTATGACCCATGAACAAAGGAAACATTTTAAATGAACTACCTTGTAAGAATAAAGATAAACTTCTGTGGAATACCCAAGTTGTTTTGCTGAGGAAAATGCCTCCTTATAAATAAATGTGCAGTACGCCTGGCAGGTGAAACTGCAAATTAATAAACAGAATGGATATTGTGAAAGGTCTTAATGATGCAAAGTCACAGATCAGCTAAATATCAACAGTGCTAAGGTCTGCTCCTTTGATCCCCTTACTGTGTGCCATAGTCTCATGATGTTTCTTATCCGTATCCACCTGCAGGTTCCCTGTGCTGCTCTTCTTCATGTCTGGCCACAGAGGCAGTCTACAGTCACAGTGCTTCACTGAGACCCTCTCTTTGTTCCCAGCCCCCTGGGACTCAGGGGCCCTTCGTCAGCACACAGACCGCTGGTCTGAGGAGGGCAAGGACTACTGTCCAGTTATACCTGCTACAGTGATCCCAGTCATTCCAGCTCCCTCAGAAACCAGGTTCCCACACGTGATCAGCCACCAGGCATCCTCAAACTAATTAGCGGGCCTTTTCCTTCCCACAGCTGGCTGTCTTCCCCAATTGTTAGGGAATGTTCCCAGGACCCTGGGGGGGATCTGCTGCTCAGCCTGGTAGGCAGGAGGTTTCATGAGTTTAATTAACACATCTCTACTCACCTCTAATTGAAAGTAAAGGAACTTTAGAAAGAAAATCATTAGTTTCATCATGCAGAGAAAAATAGCAAAATGTGCTAATTATCTGACATCTGGATAATGTTCCTTCTAAATCTAACAAAGGCAGGAGCTGGAGTAGGTCCACTGTGTGGGGTTCAGACCCTCCCTGAGCCCCCTTTCTCCACTCCCCAACTTCACCTTCACAAAGTCTATTTGGCATTTTCCTTCGTTGCTCAGGGTCTTCAGGCTACTTCTGGTTCCGGGTGGGCTATGCTTATGAGTCACCAGAACAATGATTCATGTGATGGCCATCCAGGAAGCGTCCCAGAAAGAGTTTCCTGAACCAATCTGGAGGCAAAGGGCCTTGCAGCCTACCTAGAGCAAAGGCCGCCTGACCGGGAAATACCTGGCCAGTGCAGAAGAAATTCTCCTTCCCCTGGAAGCCACCTGGTCAGTCCCCTGGCTGTCCCACTCTGAGTCCCATGTCCCTCCCTCTGGGGCCCTAAGAAGAGTATGGGGAGGGAACGAGGGAGGTCAAGCCTGGGATGAGACAATAAAGGCACCAGCACAGTTTCTTTAAATCTCATCCTTTAAATATAGTCCTTCCTGGATTCATTTAACAAAGAAAACGCCACATGATTTAAGTAGGAAGTCTGCAATAGGCACCACATTTCTTTTTTCCAGTCTTCTCCCTCTGCATCCTGCCAAGATCTGAATGTCACTTTCAAGGGAGCCCCAGGTCTGAAACACTGCCTTCCCTGAGCTGGTAATTCTTGTCCAAATGTGCAGACATTCCTTGGTACCCAGTTAGAGAGGAGACTGAATACCCATGTGCCCCAGGCCTCATCATTCCATGTTCCTAATTTGATGGGAATGTCTCATTTGAGCACAAGAGCAGACATACTAAATTAATAAAATGGCTCTTCTGGTCAGCCCTTTAGAAGAAAGATGACTTCACTGCTGAATGATTAGAGTCTAAGTGGCATCCTGAGGATCTTGAGGATAAAGACAAAAGAGCCCTGGCTAAGGAGATGCTGTCCGTGAGGGAAGTCATTGCAGAAGTGGGACATAAAATGAAAGGCAGAGAAGCGAGGGAGTCATTTAAACCCTGCTTATCAAAGATCTTTCAAGGAACTTCATGGGACAGAAATACAATCTGAGAAATGGTCAACAATTAGAAATGGTATATAACCCACAACCCCAGCTCAACTCTATGCAATCCCCACTCTTGGAATGCCATGCCCACCCAGCTCAACTCTATGCAGTCCCCGTTCACAGACACTCTGCCCACAGTACAAGTTTAACACAGATTTCAGTCCAGCATGGCTGTGTTCACACTTTGCTCAGGCCTGCAGATTGAGCTCACTCACCAGTGCTCAACTCCGAGGGAAAACTCTCAAGGGTTATTAATGCAGCAGACGTGTTTAATCTGTCATTTCTCACCCTCCCTGCTCCCACCAGGACATCTATTAACATCTTGTCATGGAGCTACTGTTTCCTCAAATACGTATTTGAGAAACACTCCTGTGGCCAATAGAAAAAGAGAGGCACTTGCTCTTTCTAAGGAATGTGATTGGATGCTAGATTGCCACAGACACTCTTGTCACTTGATATACAAGTAGCACTTTCTACTTTTCTAATATGTTCAGATCCTGTATGTGTTTGCTAGGACTGTGTGGTATTGTAATTTATGACAAGAAATACATATTTGGTCTTCATCCATCCTCATTTCTGGCAGAGATCTCCTAAAACTCTTGGGATGTCCTAAATGTTAAGAGCTACAAAGTGAAAGGAATGTGTTTTTGTTATTTCCATAACAAGCCCCCTTCCACCACACCTGAGTTTATGTTAATGAGGTGAATAATGGAAAGCACCAAAGGATGTGGGGGCTGGTTGCCAGGGAAACCAACCAAGAGCAGGGGGTTGGAACTTTCAGCAGCTGCCCTTCACAAGACCTCCAGGGAAGGGAGAGGGCCTAGAGATTGAGCTCAGTCACCAGTGGTCAAGGATTTAATCAGTGATGCCTACTTAAGGAATCCTCAATAAAACACAAACGGACAGGGTTTGGAGAGCTTCCAAGTTGGTGAACTCGTGGAGGTGGACATGTGAACACGTGGAGGGTGCAAACCCAGAGAACTGTTTCTGCGAGTTCTAGAAGCCCCTCTGGCAAAGTAATCAGATCTGAGGAGGGGGCCATGGAGCCTCCCTTGTATATCCAATCCATCAGCAGCACAGGTGAAAACCTGGACTTGAAATTGGTGTCTGAAGCGGGTAGGAGTACAGTCTTGTGGGACTGATCCCTTAACCTGTGGGATCTGACACATGTAGGTAGACAGTATCAGAAGGGAGTTGGGGAGACAGCTGAGAATTGGAGAATTGCTTGGTGATGGGAAAAGAACACATGTGGGAGGCTGCCACAACAAAATACCACCCTCTTGGTGGCTTCAATAACAAAAATGTATTTTCTCACAGGCTTGGAAGTTGCAAGTCCAAAGAGCAATGGGTGATCAGGGTTGGTTTCTCCTAAGGCCCCTCTGCTTAGCTTGCAGATGGGAGTTAAGGCTTCAACATATGTATTGGGGGGGGGGGGGGGGGGGGCAATTCAGTCCATAACACCCTTTCAATTGCTCAGTCGGGGGACAAAAGTCCCTGTTCTGTTGATAAGAAAACAGACCAAAAAGGTTAAGTAAATTGCCCAAAGTCACCAGAAAGTATCAGAGTCCAGATCACAACTCAATAGCCTCAAAGTCAACAGTTCCTTGCACCTCCCCACAGTGCTTCGCCCCCTACTCCAAGCAATCCATGTCCATTGCCAGGGAGTCTCTGATAACACATGTCTATATGAGATTATGCATTCTTTTTATTCATTCTTGTTACTTTATTGTGTAAAAAAATTTGAGCCATGACACTTTTAAACTTGCAAGAGCCATGTTCATTGTAAGTAAGCAGCAAAGACGGAAGCCACATCTTTCAGCAACACCATTGAGATCCCCAGCAGGGGTGGTCTACACTGGTATCTGCATCAGAGAGCTTGGTTCAGGAGAAAGGACCTCATAGTAGTTAAATGCACAGATTCTGGAACCTGGCCACTGGTGTTGAAATCCTAGCCCTATTATTACTCTTTATCACATATATGATATTGGGGTTCTCCTCACCAATAAAATGGGGAACACAGAATACATCAGATATGATGGTTGCGAAGGTCAAAAGAGATTATAGATGTACAGTACTGAGACAACAGACACTAGTAAATAGTCAGAAATTATTTGCTGCTATTAAGGGAATTGTTAAACCCTTTTTACTAGTAATTGTAGACTCATAGAGAAGTTCCAAAATTAGTAACAGAGTTTTGATACCCTTTATCCAGCTTCCCCCAATGACAATATATATATTAGTATAATTATCAAAACCAAGAAATTCAGAGTGGAATAATACTATCAATTAAACTACAGAAATTATTTGGATTTCACCAGTTTTCACACACATTATTTTATTGATGTATGGTTTTATGGAATTTTATCACATGTGTATTTTGGTGTAACCACCACCACAATCAGAAATCCCCTGTACTACCTTCCCATTTATACCCACCTCCTCACCATCTCCTACCCCTGGACGCACTGATCATTCTCTATTGCTTTGATTTTATTTTGAGACTGTCATATAAATGGAACTATACAGTATGCAGCCTTTTATGATTTCTTTCCACCAGCATAACGGCCTTACATCTATCCTATACATTGTCCCATACATCAATAGGTCTTTTCCTGTTAACACCACTGAATGGATATACCACCATCTATTTATTCATTCATCAGCTGAAGGATATGTGGGTTGTTTCCAGTTTGGGCAATTACAATGAAAACTCTTATGAGCATGCTCATACCGGTTATTTTATGGGCATGTTTTTATTTTTCTGGGCTAGATATCCACACGTAGGATTGCTGGGTCATGTAGTAAGTGTAGTTTCAACTTACAAACCATTGTCAAACTGTTTTCCAGAGTGGCCACACCATTTCATGTTCCCACCAACAACCTATGAGAGATCCAGTTGCTCTGCATCCTCGCCAGCATTTAACACTAGCAGAATTTTGGGGGGCATTCTGATAGGTATGCAGTGGTGTTATGGAAATTCTAAACCATTCGGGGTATGTGCCTGGGGGATCTAAGGGGACTACTATGATGCAGAGAGTCCAAAGGAAAATAGCCACATGCCAGGAGCCATTCCACAATAAGAGCCTGCCGTGCTGTGCTCCTGGAGCAGCTGTTGAGTGCACTGATGAATTTGGGGCCCTCAGCAGGTGCCAGGGAGAAAGAAATCCATGGAGAGGTGAGCATGCCCACTGTACAGCCCCAAATTACTCTGCCCTGGAACTTCTCCAATGTTTAATCTCAATGGCAATAATAAAATATCATTTTAGTGACAACCTTAAAATTGGATTTTTGTCCACTTTGCTCCTCTGGTTGCAAGGACTAAAATGGGAAATATTTTTTAAATGTATTTTTATTGATTTCAGAGAGGAAGGGAGAGGGAAAGAGAGATGAAACATACATGATGAGACAGAATCATTGATCGGCTGCCTTCTGCACACCCTGAACTGTGACTTTCTGGTTCACAGGGCAACACTCAACCACTGAACCATACTGGTCGGGTCCACATGGGAAAGAATTTTAAGTTCACTTCGAAGGCAAACTAAACATGCTGTTTCCAAAAACCCATGCCAGGGAGTTAAAGTCTGAATGGTATTAGAGCAAAGCGCACGCGAGCGTGAAGCAAAGGTCCATGGAGGAACTGGGAGGCAGGTGCCTTTTGTTTTAAAGGATGTAGAGACCAAGCAATTGTGTTCACTTTAGCCTTTTATGCTCAGAGTTGAGGCAAAGAGAGGTGGGGGAGGGGGTGAAGCGAACGGTCCAGGCTGTGGCTTCTCAGGTTCAGGCCCCAGGAATCCAGTCTCCCATTTGCGCTGTGCAGGGCTGTGTCTGCGGGACCACAGTGCAGGCAGCATGGGGCAGAGGAGGCCTCTGTGAATGCGACTCTCTTCATGTGCCTCAGAGTCCTGGGCTTAGTGAGGCTTCCTCTGTGGACCACTGCACCTCCGTGTACCAGCCTGACTCCTGCAGCCCAGAAATGCTGCTCTCCAGCACTCCGCAAGCATAAAAGGAGCTCATAAGGAGAATGCACTGGTTGCTGTTATGTGACCAGTGAATGGAAACTATGTAAAGGGAGAGGGGGGTCTGTATGACATGGTCAAGTGAGAAGAGCAACTGATTCTAGACAACATGATAAGCCCCCTTCTCATAGTTTTATGTTATTGTTCTGCCTTAAAAATCAAGACAAGGAGGACTGTTTCCAAGGCTGGAGAAATTGGCTGGACTCGGTTCTCATTTCAGAATTAAAGTGCACTTTTATCTACTATCAAAGGACCATCAGTTTCAAAGGAAAGGCATCTTGGAAAACAAAGTCATTTAAGTGAGCTGGAATAAAATTTCACATATTCAACAACAAAGTAAATTTCCCCTTTACTTTGTTGTTGGTACTTGATACACGACTGCCAATCAGTTCTTACTCCATGGCAATTCACTTAGCTGACTCTAACAGACACTAAAATTCACATTGTTCAAATAAAGGGCTAACACACACTTTCTTGGGATCTTTACATATGTTTATTGAGTATCTATTATAGATGCTGGGAGAATTAGGCAAGGCCTCTGGCCTCGTGGAACTTGTGCCCTATTTGGTGGGGGCAAGAGAGGGACAAGACAAATTTAAAAATAAAATAACTTGTGATGAGAGTTCTGTAGAGTGGGTCTGGTGGGAAAGCGTGAACTAGGGAACATGGGCTACCTTGAGTTGGGTGATCAAGGATGTCTCCCTAAGGAAGAGAAGGCGTATGCCAGGCAGAGAAGAGCTGAAAAGACCATAGTATATCCGAAAGGCAGCCCATGACCCTCTAGTATGAATGACAGTGGCTGATACTGAATAAGCTTAGAAGGTGAGTCCACGCTGGTACAAGGTACATGGGGAGGGCCTTAAAACTTCTTATCATTGCCACAGGAGTATGGGTTTCAGCCAGTGTTAAGGCTTGAATTGTGAATCAAAAAGATATGTTGACATTCTAATCCCTGGTATCTCTGCATGTGACTTTACTTGCAAGGTTCCTGCAGATCTCATTAGTTAGATTATGATGAGGTCATACTGGAGTAAGGTGGCCCCCTAATTCAATATAACTGGTATTTCTTAGGCTAAAGATTGAATGTTTGCGTCTCCTCAAAATTCATATGTTGAAACTTAATTCCCAGTGTGATGATATTGGAGGTGGGGCCTTTGGGAAATGTTCAGGTTATGAGGGCAGAGCCTTAGAGAAGAGACTCCAGAGACTCCCTCATGCCTTTCCCACAGATGGCCTTCGATTACTCAAGGAAGTGGGCTCTGGCCAGACACCACTGCTGGCACCTTGATCTTGAACTTCGCAGCCTCCACACCTGTGAGAATAAATGTCTGCTGTTTAAGCCCTCTGGTCTATGGTCTTTTTGTTATAGCAGCCTGAATGGACTAAGACACCTTAGAAGAAGATGCCATGTGAAGAAAGACAGAAACACAGGGAGAGCAGCATGCGAAGACAGATGGAAGTGATGGAGCTACAAGCTAAGGAATGCTGAAGGTTGCCAGCAAACTACCAAAGACTAGGAAGAGGCAAGGACAGATTCCCCTACAGGTTTCAGGGGGAGCACGACCCTGCGGACACTCTGATTTCAGACTTCTAGCCTCCGTCACTTTAGGCAATAAATTCCTGCTGTTTTAGGCCGCCCAGTGTGTGGTACTTTGTTAGGCAGCCCTAGCGAATTACTAGCAGCATGGCTCACGCTGTATGATTTTTAAGATCTCAGAGAAATTCAAGTCAGTGAAGTCTGCCAATGAACCCCCTGGCGAGAATTTCTCGGAGATCTTAAAGAGCATACAGCGTGAGGCATTGATACATTCCATATTCCTTAGCAGCGGCCTCTAGATTTGGCCCGTGAGAGGCCCGAGTCTCACATTATTCAGGAGCCACACTCATGTACACACACTAAGATTTAGAAGCAGGAAGCTGGAACTCATCTCTCTCCCATCAGAGAAGCTATGCAAAGGGCAGCAACATACTTGAAGTGGAAATTGTGCATACAGTTCCAACTTACTAAAAAGTTCATTTGCCAGTGTGTCCGCATTCTTTGGTTGCAAGCAACAGAAACTAATTTGGTGTCGCTGGCCATCAGACAGCTTTTAGAATCAATGGGGAGAATCAGGTGCCAGGTGCACTCAGGGACCACACTACAATGAACGTGCCTCCAAGAACTCTGCCCTGCCCCGAATTCTCAGAGTGCTGGACACAAAGTCTCATCAACCTCTTTTATGAAGGAGAAAACAAGACCTTGACTTCTCAGCGTATGGCCCTGACATTTCAAACTAAGGGTTCTACAAAAGGGGACAATGGATGTAGGGCGGCCCAATACCCACAGATGACAAGGATGCATCTTGTAAGGGAGCTCAGGCCACTGGAAAGAGTATCCTGTGGATGGTGGCTCTCCAATCAACAGACCTTGAGGACACTTACTCCTCAAGTTAAAAACTCAACTAAGTAAAGCATGGGGACAAAAAAGGGCCACAAGCTAACCTGACTAACTCAGGTAAAGCATGTGTGATGGCCTTGCAAACTCAAAAGACCTAAAGTAACTACAAAGGATGGTCTGAAAAATAAAACCTTTTCATTAAAAAAGCAGTTTATAATGCACTCATGTCTTAGGCCAGTATCTTCCCTGACAAAGACCAACTTTGATCTTTACTGAGCCTGCTGTCTTTTTGTATCTAAGATATCATACCTGTGGAATGTCAGGGTAACTTTTAACTTCCCTTTTTCTGGACCCCTCAGGATACACTAAATGGCCTCAGGGCCCAGACCACAAATTCCCTCATTGTTAGTTATCTTGTTAATTGTTGACTGTTAACTCTCCTGAACCCACCTATGTAAAAGAAGTGTGTGTCTATCATTTTACTCTTTTTTTCTTTATTGATTAAGTTATTACATATGTGTCCTTATCCCCCCCCCCCACTCCCATTTATGCCCTCACCCGCCTGGTGTCTGCGTCCATTTTACTTTTTATCCAATCCCAGAGGTTTCCTCCCCTGCCCACCCCCTTTGCTTTCTCCCATCTCCCTAATTTATCACCAATGGATTTTATGTAACCCACTTATATCTACTCCTATGATTATATAAAACAAGGTGAAAAAATCACCATTCTCCAGAACATTATCTTAACACCTTGAGATTCTGCTATCAGGCAATCGTCGACAGTCTGGCTTAAATAAACTCACAAAAATTTTTTACAGGTTTGAATTTTTTTTTACATTAATAAGCATATGCTTACTATTTCCCTCTCCTGAACGACCATCATGCCTCCATCACAGACTTTCAACATCACACTTCTTCATACAAATAATATGAATCCTCCTTTTCTTAAACATCCCTTGTTTTCAAAAATGAATCTTTGAATCTGTTTTCAAGCTGGCAACTTCCTGACTTTTATTTACTTGTGAATATAAGACCCCTCTTTCCCTGCAGATCCTGAGTAATTCCCCGAGGGTGTGTGTGTGGAGGGGGAGGATCTTGGCTCATATTCCTGTAAAATGAGAGCCTGTAAAATGATATGTGAAGATCTGAGGGGGGGGGTCCTGGCCTCCAGCAGGTGGTCCTCTCCTTTCTTCCTGCACATGGATCTTTAGTAAATGTCTAAAGTCATTTTTCAAAGCTTCAAGGCAGTGACCTTTTCCCCACAACACTGGTAATAGCTTTTCTATAAACCTTCAGAGATTTTCAAAAGTCGTTACGAGCTCATTGCAAACGAATGCAGTCTTCCTAATTAACAGTGCTGCAGTTCAGGCCTGAAACAGATTGGGGGCTTTTTTTGTAAGTGTTTCAATAGATTAAATGAGCCTTATTCTGATTTAGCAGGATAAAATGTAAATGTTGTTGAACGCATCCTACCTGTTTCTGAAACTGCTTTTATGAACCCAAATCTAGTTATAATCATGGCAACAGATATTTTAATGTTAGAAGCGATCTGTCCTGTTGACCCATGAATATGCAAGTCACCCACTAGTGAAATCAGCACCATCACGTATTCATTTATTACCATCTATACCAGAGGAAGTTTGCATCAGTCATTTGCATCAGTCCAGTTCTTTACATCCTTTCATATACCCGGTCCCTTCAGGTCCCTCAGTGTCCCTTTCTGCCCCTCAAAGAATCACGTCCGCATCTTTATTCACGTGTTACCATACTCCTCTCCTTCCACATTTTCCTCCCTATTTAGTTTATTATTTGCGTAGAGAAAGAGTCATATTCCTTGCTGAACCCCAGCTCTCATCTTTCCTCTTCCCAGGAGACGTTTGGGGTGATATAACCTGTCCTGGTTGATCCTCTTCTCCCTGGGATTACCTATGCTTCCTAATGTGGACATCAGATTAGAAACGCTACCTGTCGGACCCTCCTGGAAGGACAGAGGAGGACCCGCCCCCTCACTCCATCCAAGGTAACCAGGCCAATCCCCTTTGACACTCATCGGCATATAGTCACATAGTGTATGGTATGTATAGTACAGTGTATATTCATAGAGTGCATGGAAGCTCTGTGGTATGTATTCATAGAGCACATATGAAAAGTCAACCTCACCAGGGCATGGGCATCGCACCCATGACCATTAGAGCTAGCACAGTCCCCCTGAAGGGTACACACTCTTTCTCTGTCACTGTCCACAATAAATCCACCTGAAGTCTATCTTCAAATCCACTCACTATTCACTACCTCTGCTAGCATCATCCTGGTTCAAGGCACCACTCTCACGCACCTAGACTCAGAGAAGGACTCTTCTGGGATCACCTGCTTCTATTCTGACCTGACATGACCCTTCTCCTCACAGCACTCAAAGGGATTCTTTAAAAAGAGACATCACATCCCGCCGCTCCCCTATATAACATCCCAGTGGCTTCATCAGAATGGCCAAGGCAGGACCTCAGCCCGCCTGACAAGGCCCCCGGGATGAGGCCTTTTCTCACCCAGGTTTCCTCTCAACGCCTCGGAGAAGGTCCCTGACCACCACTGCATCCCCCCTAAGTCACTCTCTGCCTCTTATCCTGTTGTATTTTTACAGCTCTTGGCTTTTTATTTCCCTGTTTGCTTGATTCATTCAATAGTATTTATCAGTACCTGTCATGAGCCAGGCCCTCGTGGAGTTATATTCCAGTGTGTGAGGGAAACACTATAACTAAGAAGGGCTCTGAATGAGTGTAACACAGAGCAAGACGGTAACGCGGCTGCAGTTTCAACAGTGAGGTTAGGAAGGTGGCTCTGAGGATAGCCTTGGAGCAGAGACCTGAGGGGGTGATGGAGCGCGTCACATGGCCATCGGGAAGATCCCCCCAAGCACCAGAAACACAAGTGCCAAGTCCTTAGTGGGGACAGCAAGGCCTATGGGTCCAAGAAACAGTGTGGAGCAAGAGAAGTTGAAGCTGGGTGAGTGGAGGTAAGAGAGCGATGGGCACTGAGAGATGAGGGGTGAGCAGGACCGCGGGCCCTCACTGGCTTTATTCCACCTGGAGCCACTGCAGGAGCTTGAACACAAGATGGGGTGGCCTGGCTTTTCCTTTAAAAGCTAAAGCATCATTCTGCCCAGAGTGGAGAACAGACTAGATGCTGGGAGGAGTGAGGGATGGAGAAGGGTAGAGGCAGGGAGGCCAGTTAAGAGGCTGTCGGCCACAGTTGAGGGAGCAGGATGTGGCTCAACCCCTGGTGGGAATGGCAGAAGGCCCGAGTGTGGTCAGATTCGTTGTTTAGAAGATTGAGGTGGCAGAACTTTGCTGGCGGCCGGGTGCCCCTTCTCCAGGGAAGGAGAAGAAATGAGGAGAATGCAGTTTGGCCTTGAATCTTACTCTGGAATTGCCACTTGCCAAACTGAGGACAACTCGGGGCGGGGGTGGGGGGAGGGAGAGAGCAGTTTTGGGAATTAAAGCGAAGAGTCTGGTTTTGGGTACAAGAAACTTGAGGCTGCTGGTTGACACCCCAGAGACCCCCTGAGTAGGCAGGGCTGTGACCAGGGCTGGAGGCGTGAGTGTTGACATCACCAGGGTCTAAGGTGGGGGCATAACAATCGCTTTGGTATGATCTGTCTCACCAGAACTTAGCATCTTCATGGGAGAAGGGACTTCGTCAGTCTTCTTCACATTATACCCCCAACTGCAATGGTGCCTGGCACGCAAATACTTGTTGAATCAATGAACAAACTAATACATATAAAAAGCCTTACATGTGTGCAAAAGTTAAATAATATTTGACCCTATTTCAATTCTTTAAATGTATTCTAAAGAATTAATCAAGCAAATATTCAAATATGTATGTATAGATGCTCATCACAGCACTGTTTATAATAACAAAATACACAACCTACCTTATTTTTTTAAAGCATATATATCTGATATGATAGTCTTCAGGATAAACACAAAAATTATATAGTTAGAACTTTTTGATAATAGGGCTACAATGTGACTTTTAAAATGTTCTTCCTATTGCTTATCCATATTCTTGATTATTTCCTATATTAAAAAATAATTTTAAAAATCTTTTAAAAATGTGAAAACATCGTTACAGACAAGCCTCACTGCTATGGATGAGCCCCTCTTCTTGGCAGGTCTGTATTTGGGGAACAAATCCATATTTTGTTTGTGATCTTAGACTCAAAGCCACCCTCCAACCTGCCAGCAATATAGTCTGCTCTACAGGACAGACAGGCGTGCTATCAAGTGCACATTGGATGCCTGACCCTGGGCCTGGAGCAGTGGGGACAGTGGAAGAAAAGAGGGTCTGTGCCTTCAAGGGAGACAGAAAGACCTCCAATGACACCTCGGAGGGGCAGGCTCTTGAAAGAAAGGAAGAGATTGGATAGATGGAGTGAAGAAAGCCTGGCAGGTTGGAGGAACTCTTGGAAAATAAGAGAAATGAAAACAATGGGGGTAACTCAGCAGTCCTAGAGCCTTATGTGTGTGTGTGTAAAAACACCCCCCCCGGGGGGGGGGGGGGGGGGGGGGGAGGAGAGGGTGGCGGGGACAGCACCTCTTCCTCTCTGGTGGAGCCACCACAGGGGTTCTGCGCCAGGGCTGTGCTGGCGGCAGGGCAGGGCAGGGCCGGTGTTGTCTGGGTCTCGGAGCCCAGCTCCTAATTGATTCTGCCTGTGCTACAAATGCAACGGACTCGCCAATTAAGGCAGAGCTCACTGAAGCTTGCCGGCATCTCCGGTTACTTCTTCTTTCCACACGTTTGTTGATAGTGACACCGAACAGAGGGGGACCACCCACAAACACCTTCAACTTCAGACAGCGGGAATGTCTAAACAACGCAGCCCTGCTCTGCTTCAACTCCAGTTTGAAATCCCAGGTTATGGGGCTGGGGTTTGTTAAAGGGTTCCCACCAGGTCCCCTCTGCTCTGGGTGTAAGGAAGAGGTGCCTCCCCTAGTGGTCAGAGAAGCTTTCACATCATAAGTGAAGTGCAAACCAGTTTAGTAGGAGTTAAAACAATAAGAAAGACGGAATCCTAAAACTCAGTCTACCTACCTCAAAATCTCTACAATAATTCAGGACCCTTTTCTCCTTATTACTCAAATGTTCTCTTGACGGCATCTTATAAACAGGTAGGAAAAGAGGACATATTTATTCTCAGAGCTAGTAAATTTGAGACAGATTCCAAGGTTGGCCTCACACAGGAACCTGTGTTTAGAAGGGTTCAACCTTTGGTTCAATGCTCTTCTGTTGCCATCTTGAAATTCTTAAGTGTTGAACCAAGGGCCTGAATTTTCATTTTGCACCAGGCCCCGCAAATCTGTAGCCAGTCCTGATGGAGGCCGTGGCTTGGAAGCTGGCATTGTTAGAAGACTATCTCCACTCAGGGACTTTTTTTTCCATCTCTACATAAGTGTCTACCCGTGTTCACCAATGCCTGGTTTTCCTTCCCAGTGCCCTGAAAGACTAAAATAAGAACAGAAATTCTCCCTTAACTGGGAACTGCATATAGAGTCCTTCACAATGATTAGTTTGATTAACTGAGGTCAAATATCAGGGGGGAAAAAAAGAAATGACTTAGAAGGCAGCTCCTAATTGTGAAAACACTATTTGAACTTCCACAATGAGTCATACAATTAACTCAGACTCCCAAGACTTAGACTGTCAGCAATAATGAGAGCTCAGGAGGTTCAAGCTCATGACCCTCCACACTCAAACAAGTCCAAGCAGAATGGCTAGCTTCTGTAGGTGACTGGAGCACACGATTTGGGGATATACTAGACTCCAACAGTGTCTAAAGGTAGGTTCCTGGGCTGACTGCAACAGAATTCCCTGCAAGCTTGTTAAAACATCCTGGCTCCAGGTGGAAAGGTTCTGAACCAGTCTGTTTTAGGTGGAATCAGGAATCTACACATTGTTTTAATGTTACCCATGGATTCTCAGGCCCAGCTGCCCAGTCTTGATCATCCTCCACCTCCATGCCCAGAATGGGAATTTAGAAAATATTGATGTCAAAATGCTTGTAGTCAAATGTGATGAATCTCATCCAGCATGGCGTGCCTATGATGATGAGGTGAGGGTGGCTCCTGGCTAGCTACTCTGGATCACACAATTCCAAGTGCAAGACATTGGGCACATGATCTAGGCATCACCGAAAATAATACAAATAACATTTAATTATCAGTGAAAATGAATCAGAAGTGAAGAAACTGATGAGCAGGGAGAGCAAGCACAGCACCCATCCTGGGAGTGCGATGACAGGCAGGGCTCCAGAGGTGGGGTGCAGGCTGCACTGGGTGGCCTGCTCGCTCTAAGACCCGCAGCTTCCACACAAGGCTCATGAGATGTACACTCAGCAAAGCCACGGCATAGGAGGCTCATCCAGCCATGCAGGAGGGCAGCCCAAAACAAATACAGCAGAGATGCCATGATGAGCGGCTCCCTCGGTGCCTCACAACACACTGTATTACCTGCAGTTTCCAAAGCCCATCCCGAGGAAAAGCCAGGCAGGCAGCCTCTGGCCCCCAGGGAAGGATCAGGAGAAATCAGCTCCAAACCAGGGCTCCCTGACTTGTGCTGGGTGCCCCCCTGGAGGATCCAGCGAACTGCTGAATGAAGTCAATCCAACTCGATCCAGCACAAGCTCGTTGCAAATACCCAAGAAAGCTGCTAGACTTAAGGCAAATCCTGGAAGTATTAACCATATAATAACATCTTCTCACTAAAGATAAGAAAGAGGCAGCGAAGCAGGGAAAATGCCTTCTGCTTTGTGCAGGGAAGGTATTCAATGAAGAAAAGATGGCTTCCAGGTTAAATGTAAATGAACTAAGAAATCAGAAATCAGTTAACTGGCAAATCTATGCAAGGTTGAAAGTCAGCTCAAGGTAGTGATCCAGCCTCATTTGCAAACAGAGTGAACATGAGAAGAGTGAAGAAGTATTAGCTCATCTACTCTAGTTCTCAACCACCGATTTCCAGGCCCTTCCAGAAAGATTTTGCCTGAGCTCAATGTAAGTTCTTTTTTTGATAACAGACTTCTCCTCTAGTCTTGTCCACAGTCCACACTAGGGGTCAGCACCACACAGGCCTGTACCAATTTTTATAAATAAAGTTTTATCGGACACAGCCACATACCCACGTGTTTCTGTATTGCCCATAGCTGCTTTCATGCCACATGGCCCACGAAGCCTAAAATATTTACTATCTGGTTCTAGACCCCTAATCTAGACTCATACAGGGGTTCACAAAGCACACTATAGTAAAGTGAAGAAAACAGAAAAATTTTAAATTATATCAATGGTTTTAACCCAAATTATGCATTGATAAATATTCACTAATCTAGATAGTTGCCCTGCGGTTGCTTGACTGTTTTGAAACAAGCGAATTTTATCAAATTAATATAAATACATAATGAAATGTAAAGGGGAACATAATTGAGGATAGTTTCTGGAACACATCTCCCATGGCAACAGTCTCTGGTCATCATTTTGGTAACTTCCGCTCTACTACAGAGCTACTGCTCAGGAATTAGGAGACATTTGCTTTATGAATCACTGGAGTCACTATAAAGCAGCAGGATTCACGTAAGCCAATAGGGTGACATGGACCTAAAATATGGCCGTAACTCTTACCCTCAATAAGCAGAAATCAGGAAGAAGCCTTTCTGGAAATTAGCAGGAGGGATGTCCTCATCTCATGGGTTAGTATTTACAGACCTGCACTAATCGTTTTTTAAAAAACATTTGTATTCATTCTAAGAATAGAAAATTGATATTAAAGTATTATATTTCTGACTGCAAAAGTACTTTGGGCTCAGTGTATAGATATTTGCTATTCAGCAGGTATAAAGTTTCAGCTCTGCGTGATGAGTAAGTTCCAGAGACCTGCTGTAGTTACCAATACTGCATGGGACACGCAACAATTTGTTAAATGCTAACTCATGTAAAATGTTTTCAGTACAATTTTTTAAAAAAGAAAGGTATCAAATAAACTTCCTAAGTCCTTCCCCTTCCTTCCTTCCTCCCTCCCTCCCTCTTTCCTTCCTTTGGTTCCTTCCCTCCTTTATCTCTTTCTATCTTTAAGCAATATAGAAACCACAAAGCAAACTGTTCTTCAAGTTTCTTTTTTGAACCTAACTATACACCGCTGTTACTCTCTCATGGTAATATACATAAACCTACCTTGTTTCTACTTCAAGCTGCATTGTGTTAAGTTATATTGAATGTAGAAGAATTTGTTTACATTTAAGTTGTTTCCAATTTTTTTCTCTGTCAGTTACTTCTAATGTACTCACGGCATTTTAAATGCAATTCTAACTACCTCTTATTGGTTTTGAATTGAATAAAAGTAGGTTCGTGTTCTGCAAACTTTGTCTCCCTTGGTGTTTGGCCTTCATTCACTGGTGTGCAGAAGGGCTACTTTTTTTTTTCTAAATACGTTTTTATTAATTTTAGAGAGAGAGGAAGGAAGAGGGGGAGAGAGATAGGAACGTCGATGCATCAATGATCTGCTTCCTCCTGCACCACCCCCTACTGGGGATCAAGCCCAAAATCAGGAATTGAACCAGGGAATTCTCGGTCCATGAGACAATGCTCAACCACTGAGCCATACCAGCCGGGCAAGAAGCACTCCTTTCTGCCTACATGCCCCACACTCCCCTATCCCTGGCACACTGTACACTGGAGGCCCACGAAGCCAAGAGAGGTGGGAAGTTGTAGAAACCGAGGCTGTCTCCATAACAAAGCTCAAACTGGAAGAAGCAGTACTGGGGGAAACCCAACAGCTCAGATGTGGACTTTTCTTAATTCATGGACGTTCAGGACTCCCATGGGAAATGATCAAAACTGCCAGGAAGATGAGAGTTCCACGGGTTTCTAAATGAATCTTAAACAGAGCCATGCCACTCGGCGGATTGCGGAACAGCTCCGTTATAAACCAGAGGGAAAGCACATGGCTCTCCTTCCTCCCGGGCCCCAGAGAGACCACAGGAGGTTCACTCGGAGGGCTGATGAATGGTTCAGAAGGTCTGAAGTAGATTAGGATGCAAGTTTACTGGTTTGAAGTCTATATTTGAGCTCCAGGCTCACCCAATTTGTCATGGTTTCTTTTTACTTAAAGAAAAAAACAAAAGTGAGTTATTTGGTACATAAAGCAGCAAAACAAAATTTTCTCCAGACAGTAAACAATACTTTTAAAAGCCAAAACCAAAAACTCAGAGCCTTAAACTCACTTGCTCAGGGATGATGCTCATGGGCTATTTCAAGCAAAGTCACAGGAAATCTTCAAACCAGGACAAGTTAGTTTGAATGAGGCCAGCAATTTTACCCTGATCTTTTCTTCTACCCCAATGCTCATTGAAATTTTCTCACTCCTTTTTCAAATTTTTAAATTATTTTAATTAAATACTGTTCTTTTGTAGTTGTTGTTGTTTTTTAAATACATATTTTTATTGATTTCAGAGCAGAAAGGAGAGGGAGAGAGAGATAGAAACATCAATGAGGAGAGAGAATCATTGATTGGCTACCTCCTGCACACACTCCCTACTGGGGATCGAGCTCGCAACCTGGGCCTGTGCCTTTGACAGGAATCAAACCTGGGACCCTTCAATCCGCAGGCTAACACTCTATCCACTGAGCCAAACCAGTTGGGGCTTAAATACTATTTTAATTAAAATTATCTAGTTCTGATTTTTTAGGCAGTCTCCTGCATGTTGTAAAGCTAGAGTTAGCTATTATAGGACTAAAGGTGCATGACATAATCATCCCAAATGTCACCTTCTAGAAGCCCTCCCATGCCCTTTCATTAACTGGAGGTAACATCACTGTGGTCACCAGAGAAACAGTCAGAAGATGAAAAAGTATAGAAAAGAAAGACTCTCACCTATTTGGCCATCATAAAAACTTGTCATGATACAACATGGATATTTTAAGTGAAAGATGAATGTCCCAAAGGATGTGGCACAGTGTAGTCAGAATTCTTGAACTCGAAGGGTGGAGGGCTGACCTCAGTGTGCCCTGTGCCATTTCTCCTCAGGTTCATACAGAAGTCACCATCCTCTGTCCCCAGTTCACAAGGAACATGAGAAGGCTCCCAAGCTGCCATTTAGGGGATTTGACCTGAACTAGAAAGACTAGTGAGGATTGCCAAGCCTGGAATCAGATCACTTCACCCACGTGTTTTCCAGTTTGGGGCTATTATGAATAAAGCTGCTATGAATATTTGTGTACAGGTTTTTGTGTTCACATAAATTTTCATTTCTCAGATAAATGCCCAATAGTGCAAATTCTGGGTCATATCCTAATTGCATGTTTAGTTTTATACGAAACTGCCAAATGTTTTCTAGAGTAGCTGCATTGTTTTACATGCCCATCAGCAATGTATGGTGTGAGTGAGCCAATTTCTCTACATGTCACCAGCATTTATTGTTTTTCACTATTTTTAGTCTTTTATTCTAGTCATTCTAATAGGTGTATATTGAATAACTTTTCATGTACTTACTTATTATCTCTATGTCCTTTTCCAGTAAAATATCTCTTCATGTCCTTTGTCCATTTTCTAATTGTATTATTTGTTTTTTGAGAGTTATTTATACAGTCTCTATTTACTTGTTCTTTATCAAATACGTGATTTGGGAGAAGAAATTTGCAAATCACATACCTTTTCATCCTTTCAAACAGGGTCTTTTACACTGCGTAATTTTCTTCTTATTTTGATGAGATTCATTATGTCAAATTTTTCTTTCATGGAGTGTTTGGTGTCAAGCCTAAGAACTCTTTGTCCAGCTAGAGAGTCCAAAGATTGTCTCCCACATTTTTTTTCAGACAGTGCTATGGTTTTACATTTTACATTTAAGTCTTTGACCTGTTTGAATTATATTTTGTTTAAATTGTGAGGTATGAGTCAAGATTAAGGTTGTTTTGTTTTGTTTTCTTTATTTTGTGTGTGTGCATGTGTGTGTGTGTGTGTGTGTGTGTGTGTGTGTGTGTGATTGGATTTCTATAGCTTGTAGTTTTTGAGTACTTGGCCCAATTCTTCTAAGTTCTCAAAATCATGAGTATAAAGTTGTTTGTAATGTCCTTGTATTGTTTTTAATAATTGCAGTATCTGCAGTGACATTCCTTGTTTCACTTTTTATATTGGTGATGTGTAACCTCTCTCCTTTTATCTTCACCAGTCTTGCTAGAGGTTTATCAGTTTTATTGATTTATTTTTGAAGAACCAGGTTTTATTGCCATTGATTTTTCTCTACTGTTAACCTGGTTCAATTTAATTGATTCTGCTTTTTATTATTTTTTTCTTCCTGTTTGCTTTGGGTTTATTTTTCTTTCTTTTTCTAGTTTATTGTGTTAGACAGTTAGATTATTAATTTGAGGCTTTCCTCTTCCTTATGTAGGCCTTTAGTGCTACAAATTTCTCTCTAAAATCTGTAACAGCTTTGTCCCACACATTTTGATATGTTGTCTTTTCATTTTCATACATTTATATATTTCCT
The DNA here is from genome assembly GCF_000412655.1 of Myotis brandtii. Taxonomy (NCBI): domain Eukaryota; kingdom Metazoa; phylum Chordata; class Mammalia; order Chiroptera; family Vespertilionidae; genus Myotis; species Myotis brandtii. The sequence continues at coordinate 1,553,570 of NW_005362116.1, read as the reverse complement.
TCAATACCTCCTCCTTGACCCATGGATTATTTAGAAGTGTGCTCCATTTATAAGTGTTTGAATATTTTTCTGACATCACTCTGTTATAGATTTCTATTTGATTCCATTATTATCAGAAAAGATACTCAGTATGATGTCAACTCTTTTATAGTTTGTATTATGGCCCAAGATATGTTTTACCTTGGCTAATGTTCCATGGGTACTTGAAAAGAATATGCAAGCTGCTATTGGAGAATAAAGTATTCTATATATGTTATTCAGATCTTATTGGTTGATAATTTTGTTTAGTTCTTCTCTATCCTTGCTGATTTCAGTTTAGTAATCTATCAATTAAAGACTGTGAAGTGTACAAGTCCCCACTGTAATTGTAGGTTTTTCTTTTTTAAATTTTTTATTTATTGATTTTAGAGAGTTAGAGAAGAACATTGATTTGTTGTTCCACTTATTTATGTATTCATTGGTTGATGCTTATATGTGCCCTGAACTGGGATTCAACCTGCAACTTTGGCATATCAGGATGATGCTCTAACCAACTGAGCTACCTGACCAGGGCTAACTTTAAGTTTTTCTATTTCTACCCCAAGCTGTTTTAATTTTTTAAAAATTATTTTTCAATTACAGTTGACATACAACATTATATTAGTTTTGAGTATGTAGCATAGTGATTGGACATATATATGTTACAAAGTAATTATCCCAATAAGTCTAGTACCCATCTGACAGCATACATAGTTATTACAATATTATTGACTATATTCCCTATGCTATACTTTATATTCCTGTGACTATTTCTATAACTGGCAATTTGTACTTCTTAATCCCTTTCACCTTTTTCATGCATTCCCTAACCCCTCTCCCATTTGGTGACCATCAATTTGTTCTCTCTATGAATCTGATATTTTGTTTTCTTAATTGTTTTGTTTTTTAGATTTCACAGATAATCAAAAAGCATGTGGTAACTGCTTTATCTGTCTGACATATCACTTAGCATAATATCCTCTACGTCCATCCATATTGTCACAGATCATGAGACTACATTCTTTTTATGGTTGAATTATAATATTCCCTTGTATAGATATACCACATCTTGTTTTCCATTCACCTATCAATGGACACTTAGCCAATGATACACGTATGAGGGGTTAAAATCCAAAATATATAATAAAATTATAAACTTAACAACAACAAAAACAATCTGGTTAAAAAATGGGCAAAGGACCTGAGTAGACATTTCTTCAAAGAGGTCATACAGATGGCCAATAGACATATAAAAAGATGCTCAATATCACTAATCAACAGCTCTGTTAATTTTTGCTTCGTGTGTTTTAAAGCTATGCAGTTTAGTCCAAACACCTTTAGAATAGTTATGTCTGCCTGGTGGATTAATCCTTTTATCATTCTGTATTTTCCCTCACTGTCTCTAATAATTTTTTTTTGTTCTGAAGATGACGTTATCTGAAGTTAAGATAGTCACCTTATTAATGTTTGCATTGTATACCTTCTTCCATCCTTTTACTTTCAACATACCCATGTCCTTGTATTTCAAGTGAATTGGTTGGATCATTTTTTATCTACTTGGCCAATCTCTATCCTTTAAATGGTGTGTTTATGTGAAAGATAATTAGCTAAGGCTTAAGGTTGCCAATTTATGTCTTTTTCCTCTTCATTTCCTCTGAATCTCATCCCTGTTTCTCTTTTCTAAATTCCTATGAGTTGCTTTGTAAGAATACCCATCTTTTTTCTTTATAGTTGCTCTAGTTATTAAAAATATGTCACTTGTCCCAGTCTACTGGTTTCAGGATGTATCAATCCCATAAAAATGTAGAAATTAGATTCCTTTACCCTCCATACTTTAAAAATATAATTATTTAAATTTTGCTTCAACTATCAATTATGATTTAAGAATCTCCTGAGAATTATGAGTCTATTATACTTACTCCTATTTGTACCCATTCCAATATTCTTTTCTTTCTGCAGTTTCAATTCTTTTCCTATTATTTCCTTTATGTTTGGAGAACATCTCTAGCCATTCTTTAAGTGTTGATTTGCTGATAAAAAATTCTCATAGCTTTCAGTCATGTGAGAATGTCTTCATTTCCCCTTCATTCATGAAATATGTTTTCACTGAATACAGAATCCCGAGTTGACAGTTCTTTCCTTTCAGTATTTGAAGAATACTATGCCACTTCCTTCTGGTCTCCATGATTTCACGTGAGAAATTTACTATCATTCAAATGAGTAATTTGAGTAACACATTTTTTCTCTCTGGCTGTTATCAAGTTTTTTCCCTTTGTCTAATTGTATTTAATTATCATATGTCTTGCCATTGACCTACTTGGGTTTATCCTTTTTGGAATTTGCTTAGCCTCTTGAATGTATATGTTTATGCTTTTTATTAATTTGGAGTTTTCAGTCAATACATCTTCAAACATCTATCGAGTTCTACTTTCATGACATGGCTGTTTGCCCTTTTGTTATTGCCCACATGTCCCTGGGACTCAGTTCATTCCAGTCCATTTTCTCTCTGCTGTTCAGATTGGTTAATTTCTATTGATCTATCCTAATGTTCAATGATTTTACCTGCTGTCATCTCCACTCTACTGGTGAGCTGATCCAGGTAGCTTTTTATTTTGGTAACTGTATATTTCAGTTCTATAATTTCCATTGAGTTCTTTTTTATCACTTCTATTTCTTTGATGAGATGTTTTATTTCTTTGCTTGCTTCAAGAGAATTCCTAACTGCTTGTTGAAGCAATTGATAATTTCAACATCTGATTCATGTCAATATTAGCTTATGTTGATTGTCTCTTCTCACTCATATTATGATTTTTCTAGTTCTTGGATGACAAGGAATGTTTTATTGCATTCTGAGCATTTAGACTATATGAGACTCAGTATTATTTCATCATTTTTCTTAACATTTTGTCTCTGTTGAAGTTTAGCACAAAACCATGTGGGTATCAGTGGAATGGAAAGTCAACTCTCTGTTCAGCCCCACTGAAGCTATGGAGAGTTGTCTAGAGTTGTACCATTGGTGTTTGGCTGAAATAGGAAAGGTGTTGTCTCAAAGGTTTTCTTGGATACACCACCCTTCTCCTGGTCATTTAGCTTTTCTTGAAACTTGTGTGTGTGTGTGTGTGTGTGTGTGTGTGTGTGTTTGTCCATGTGTGTGTGTCTATTGCTGGTTCAGGAGGGAGTCATCTGGATTGCTCTATTCGGGTCATATGGGAATCAATACAGAAATCCAGGGAGCTCACCTCCATGTCATTAGATTAGGTCATGTACAGGGATTTCTATTTGTAAGGGGGAAAGTCTAATTGAAATGTGGCTACTCCATACTGGCAGAATCAGAGTGTGGATTAATTTTTATATTCAAAACTACTCCCGTCTTCAATACCCATACAATCAAAGAGAATTTTAAATAAATTTTTAGCCCACCTTCTCTAACAAGTTTTTCAATCATAAGACTTTGTGTCTCCAAATATCAAACTGGCTCTGTTCATTGGGAAGTTACCTAAAGAAAGGCCTTAATCGTTTGAAGCATCTTTTTTAAAAATATATTTTTATCAATTTCAGAAAGGAAGAGAGAGAGAGAGAGAGAGAGAGAGAGAGAGAGAGAGAGAGAAACATCAATGATGAGAGAGAGTCATTGATCAGCTGCCTCCTGCACAGCCCACACTGGGAACTGAGCCTGCAACCTGGGCATGTCCCCTGACCGGGAATCAAACAATGACCTCCTGGTTCATAGGTGGTTCAATAACTGAACCACGCTGGCCGGGCTGAAGCATCTTTTCTATTTAATGTCATAAGCACCATCACTGGACACCTATCTGAGGTTTGGAAATATTCCAATGCTGCTATATTGGGGGAGGGATGCAATCCAGACCCAGGCAAAGACCAAACAAAGGGAAAGTCCCTAGGAAAATTCGCTTGTAGGTTTATGTCATTTTTTCCTACCATAGCCTAGAAAATGGCCATAAACCAACATTCCCTAGAGACACTTGTTCTTTGATCTACAATGTACCTGCTCCTTTCTCCTAAGAACAGAGCTTGCTATGGTATTTCTTCCCCTTCAAATTGAAGCTTGGATGTCAATTCTGGTATAATGTTTTCCTTCTCACCTGTGTTCTAAATCCTCTGTTCTTCACTTCCGCAGAGATGCCCAACCAGGTGCTTCTACCACCTGCATCTTTGCACCAGTGTCACTCCCATTTGGCCCAGGGGGTCTCCCAGCCCATGCACAGTGCCTCACGGAGGCCTACCTTGGCCACTGTCCTGGGCCACCTCATAGGTCTGCTCTCCAGGGCAGGTGCATCATTTTATTGTATCTATCTGGCAGTTACAACAAAACAAATGTGAGCAACAGCAGCTATGAGTCCCAGGAGGTATGACATTGTTGTCATCGCAGCTACACCTTCAGCCTAAATTGCCACCTGGCCCTGTAGGAGTAGTATTGGTAGCAGTGGTGGTTGTACTAATCTAAAGATGGCCAAAAGGAAGTAATATTTATTTTTATAGAAATCTATTCTGGCTGTTTTCCTAGGATGCTCCAACTGGAAGGTGAACTTCTACCTCATTTCTTAAGGTGCTCCTTTAACCTGTCTTCCTTTTGTTCCATAATATTTAGGGGGCAGGCAATACTTGGAGCATTAAAGATACAGCAGAGAGCAGACACCATCTCTATCCTTGTAAAGTTTACCTTCTAACCTGGGAGACAAGTTACCCCAATAGCTACATCAACAATTATTTAATCAATTATATTAAAAGCAATAATAATATACCAAGTGACTTAAATTTTCTTTAAAATCTCAGCAACAGTCATATTTTTTCAATAGTGTCAACCCAGGTGCCAAGCACAACAGAGGATGTGCTTAGAGCAAGAGAAAGAGAAAACCAATGCAATTGTTTCAGCATTAGCAAGCATCTGAAATCCATGCGATCATTGTATTGCCATGATTTCCTCCTGCCTCTTCCTAAATGTTCACACACAAGGGTTCTGAGGCCCGCAATGAAAGATCGGTGCATTTGATGAGTTTCTAAAGGTTAAGACATAATTATTTTAAGTGATGATGTGCCCGCCCAGCAGCAGGCCTTACCTCCTTGTTCGTCCTGTCGGCTTGCACCAACGTTCCATTCAGGCAAGGTTCCACGTAGTGAAGCTCCTCATTATACTGCAGAGGGAAGAGACAGCCAAGAGGAAACAATTAAGCATTTAAAGGGTCCAATGTAATAATTTAAGGCTACAAACACACCAACAGAAAAGCAGCATGATCACAGGCTCAATTCATTCACCTAAGGTGGCTTTTCCAATTGGTGACCCTGGAGAAATCATGCTTATGTGTCAAAGACGGCCTTGATTCTTTTCTAGTTTGAAGAATTAACTTCTCGAGCACGTGTTGGTCTGGCAGTGTTCAGGGTGTACAGAGTTAAATGATAATCCTTCAGGGGTAGCTCCAAACATGGGGGCTCCCTGGGCATGGCTGACAGCACACGGCCCATGTGGGATCTAAAGGGCATCCCAGACTTGGGCGAATAGACCTGCAGCTCCTGCCTTTGGCCTCATGGAGCCAGGGAAGCACGTGTGGGTCACAGGTGTATGAGGCCAGAATAGAGGAGAGGCCTTGATGTTCCCTGGGCACTCTGGGGGGCTTCGCAGGTGTTGGTCATGACATTACTCATGCACAGTGACACCACCTTCCACACAGGCCAATGCCTGCCTTCCAATCATGCTTGATCCCAGAATACACAGAATAAGACCATTTGATTTTGTCCAAAGCTCACAACTAGGAAGTTGAAATGTGAGTGTTCTTCTCTTCATTTCTCTTATCAAGCATGATTCTCTGCACTGTAGCTAAACTTGTCCTTCCAAACTATAAATCGGACTATGTCATCTCCTGTCAACCCCATTCACAGCTCCCACTGCTCTTCAGATGAACCTGCCCAGGCCTTGGCAAGGCTCTGGACACTGGCATCTGTTGACCTACCTTAACTCAGTAGTCCTCCCCCATGAACTCAGCACAGCCAGCCCTAATCCCCTCACTCTGGCATCTGCTGGCTGACTCCTGCTCATCCTCCAGCTCAGCTCATTCCTGCCTCCACTGTAGCCCCTCTCCTGAATCCTCCCAAGTCCTAGTTACCTGGTGCCTGGTTCCCTCACCACAAGGCGGGGCCACAATGCAAGGATCCATTTCTGATTTCTGTGTGTTCCCTGTGACAGCACAGGGCTGAGCCACAGCAGGTGCCCAGGAACAATTTGTTCAGTGAGAGTGTCAGGGCACTTCTACATGGACCAAAGGCCTAGCCCGGGGTTCCTGAGGGAAGGAACCGGAACCATCTCACAGGCCCAGATCTCATGCAAAGTCTGGCTAAGGAGTTTGGACTTCAAGCTTGAGGGCACAGAGGACCATGGAGGACTGTGAGCGGGGGTGTGAGGGAAATAAAGTGATGAGCCTGGGACAACTGCTCTGGACACACTGCAGAGAAGACTCAAGAGGACCAGACCAGCAGCTGCTGCTACAGCTATGGAGACTCATCGGATTCCATGTGCTAAGGTGCTTACAAGCAAGTCGGAGTAGTGATAATACTAACACTTACTTCATCTAGACACAGGCTAGACTTCATCCACACGACATTTCAGCCTCATGTGGGAAGCACTTCCAATTACTTTCCCTTCACAGATAGTGAAACTGGGGCAGAGAAAAGATGACCAACTTGTCCAAAGTCATACATAAGGGGTGGAGTCCAGATTCAATCCCAGATAGTCTAACGGTTAGACTCTAACCTCATAGCCTCTGACTTCAGGATGACCACGCCCCCAGTGCCTCCTCTCTGATCCCCAACCCTCTATGTTTATCTCCAGTCTGGCTTTTGCTTCTTCTTTAACCTTTGTTCTTAGTGTAGACATACAAAAGCATTTGAAAAAGTATAGCTCCACGGTCTTAGAGCTTAGATCTCTTCTGGTGAAGCATGAAGGAAATAATACATTCATGCAGTTCTGAAATGCGCCATTGACAAATGGGAGCATTACATTTCATGACCAAACAGAACATCATCTCAGGATCCGTAAAGAGAGTGCACAGTCCAACCTGAAGAAGAGCTTCCCCAAAGTTTTCAGTTCATATTGGACTGAAGAGAATAAAACAGCCCTCCCCTCTGCCTCTACCCCCGTTGTTGACTGATTTGGTTCAGGGTGACAATACGTCTATTCCTAAAGCCTAAAGCATAACAGTCTGAACCAATCACAGTTATCCGGACCCCTCTGCTGGATACATGCCTACATAGCCTATCTTGCCTCGAGGGTTGGTCAAGTGACTCATTTTCATCCAATGAAACTTGAAGGGGTAGTTTCTGGGCAGTTTCAATGAATTATTTTCTCCTCTATATCCATGCCTTCTTTCATACTTGGGATGCTCTTATGCAGTTGCAAGTCATTTTGTAACCATGAGGGGACAAGATGAAAAGTGGAGAGCGAAGTTCAAGGAAGACAGAGTGGGAAGGGAGCCAGTGTGGGTCCCCGAGGACACTGCTGAGCCACTGCCGCTGCCGGCCCTCAGGCTCTCCCCTGAGAATAGGAGATACCTAGATGCTGCAGCCTTCAGCCAGTTGTTTAATAACCTGCAGCCAAAAACTTTCCAACTCCATTTCCCAGATAAATGTAAACACTTCATCTGTGTTCTGCCTAATACACACTCTCAAAGTTGATTCTTGTGGTTTACACTCTGAGCCGGGAGTCAGGACACACATCCAGTTCCCACCTCTGCCATGTACTCACTGTGTGTCCTTGGGAAAGTCACTAAACCTCTCTGATCCCGGATTCTTATGCATAAGAAGGTGCTAATTCATCTTCTGTTTATCCTCCAGAGGTCCCTGTGAGGATCCAATGAGGCAACAGACCTGAAACTGCTTTGCTAATGCAAAGGTCTGTGCCTGTGGGGAGCTGCGGAGAGGACTTAAAAGTAAAGAAGACCAAGAAGTTCTCGCCCTCATCAGGGAGGAACATGTGCAGTAATCAAAACCATGCTTGCCTTCGCTGTGTGAGCTGGGGCCACAGTGGAGGAATCTGCTCTTCTGAATCCCCGCCAGCTTGTTAGTGGCATCATCCAAGCTTGCAGTTGACTAATTTCCCTTGACTGCATCAGGATAAAGCTACACTGAGCAATCTGGTCTGCAGCACCAAAGGGAGCTGGCTCAGCCGTGTGAAGGAACGGTGCACCCCAGGCAGCTGTGCCAGGGGGCCCGCTGGCTGTGCAAGCTCACCACGCTACCCCAGAGCTCCTCCAGGGGACACCAAGGGTGTCCTGCCTGTGGAGCTGCTTCCAAGCTCCCAGCTGCTCTCTTTCACTTCTGCGTTTGTATGGATGTTCCCTACATTTCTACTCTGTGATGTGGGATGGCCATATTAATTCACTACTCCAGACCTGGGCACCTCAGCACTATGAATGGTTCTCCTGCATCCTTACTTAAACAACCAGATAGCAATAGTCTAAGGAAGAAAGGATGCAAGTGCACATGGTCATTGGCAACACGGAGTCTGCTTCTGTCATTTGCTTTTTTGCCTTCCCACTGCCAGGATTGAACCTAAAGAGAAACTCGACCAATCCCTTTCCCCCCAAAGCTGTAAATTGTTCCTCAAATTTCTGGAACATGGGTAGAGTCTCTTAGCAGAATAGCAGGGGGACCAAGCAACCCTGGAGATGGTCCAGCCAGCCCACCAACCATACTGTGAGGAGATGGACAAGCACTTTCTCCCCTTAAAGAGCTCAGAAACAGCCATATAGACACAGGGCCTCAGGCACTGCTGATTTCCTTCTCCCATCCTCTTGTCTGATTGGATCCCCTCCTCTTGTCTGATTGGATCCCCTCCTCTGATTCGCAAAGGCTAGGGCAGTAGGAACTAATGCAACTGAGGCAGACAGGTTGGGTTCAAATCCTGGCTCTGCCACACACTGAGAGCCTTCGTGTTTGTGTTGGAGAAATTGGGGATTGAACTGAACCTCCCCCTGATCTCACGGTGAAGATGAAATGAGATGATTCAGTAAAGACTCAACATAGAACCTGGCATATAGAAACAGAAAGAAAGCATCTGGCACACATGCACAGAAAGAAAGAGACTACATTTGTGAGTGTGATGTGTGTTCCATGGAGACAAAGACCATCGTGCACCCTCCACCCCCTGCTGGCACTTGCTAAGTAGGAAGGGATGTGGCAGGTGATGGCAGTGATCCACTCTGGGGAGCATTTCACAGACCCTGGACCTCCTCTGGAGAGCACAGACCCCACTATTGGAGAGAAGTGCTTCACCAGTAGGCACATGTGACTGTCTAAATACCTGAGACAGAAATCACCCGGTGTGTGGTCACACGCTATCCCTCTCTGTGTCACCTCTACCCTCTCGGTGACTCAGGTCTCTGACAGACCGAGAGCCAATACAGTGCAACCAACTCACTGCCCAATCCCCTTCCAGGAAGGCGTTTGCTAGGGTACCAACCCTTTGTTCCTGTGTTTGCTCAATGAATATTAACTAAGCACCTGCTATGTGCCAGGGACATAAAATACTGGCTAAATTTCCCCATGATCATCACTGTGGAGTGATCATGAACCACTTTTTTTTCCTGCTTTCATCAGTAAAAGAATATGCTCATTACATCTGAAGATAATGTCTGCCTTTCTTTTCAGAATAAAATGTGCTTATCTATGATGCTGCAGTGATCCATCCAAAAACAAAAGCAGACTTGAGATAAAGCCCTGATCTCCTTCAGTCTTGGACTACATCCCCCCAGTCTCTTCTCACAGGAACTGTGCCTCCCTCTCCTCTGTGCAACCACCACACTCTACCCTCTGACACATCACCATCCTTTACCTTTCTGTTGCCCAATCTCTGTAAGCTTTCCCAACGTCTCCCATTTTAAAGATACAGCCAACTCCTCAATGGGAATTTTAATGGTGATTTCAAATAGGAAGGGCAAGTTTTAAGTTGCATTAAATGAATGGCCAGAGCATTTTGGAGACAAAGAACCAATGAACTGGATTCGCCCACCAAGATTCATGCAGCTCCAGCACCAGTGTGCTATCATGTTCCATGCTGATTTGTGTGGGTCACAGCTCAGAGGCCAGAGAATGGAGGACAGCTGACTGGGTTCTGGATGATTGTGAGGACGCTAAACCCTGCTTCATTTTGGAAGCTGGACTTGATCGATGAAAGCAATGGAGCTTTCAGGCCTAACAGATCATCAGTCGCCTAAAAAGGAGAATGAGCGAAGACCTGGGAAGGTGGAGACTTAAAGGGACCCTCTCAACGCCTCCTGTGCAGCTGAGACCACTTCCGTGTCCATTGTCTCCAAATGACATCCAGTTCCGCGCTGTGGCTGACCACACTTGCTGGATCTGGGCTGACCCTCTCACTCCAGGACCCTTCTTCCCCTCACTCTCCCATCCACCTACTCTGCCTCCTACAGTCACCCCAACCAAGCCTGCATCTCCTGGGATGGAAGAGGAGTTTCTACAACCTGCAGGCAGTGCTTTCCTCCTCAATGCTCCTTCCTCCTGCCCTGCCTCACTGCATATGTCTGGTTAATGGCTAACTCTTGTCCACTTAGTCATCACTTCGGCCAAGAAGCCATCACTGAATCTGCAGTTGGTTGCGTGCCCCAGCTCTGCTCTCCTGGCCTCCCTTGCTGCCCCTCTCAAGACTGCACTGACAATGCTACTGGGAGCACCTGCCCCCGGTGGCTCCCACACCAACCCTCACAAAACATCGATGCCCACTGCTTAACTGTTAGCACTCAACAGTGTTCGTAGAATGAATAAATAATCAGAACAAAGAAACAAGAGGCAAAGTTGTAGAGAAGTTTACTGACAGAAAAGAAGAACAAAGCCTAGAAAAAAAGAGTTGACATTGAGACAAGAAAAGAAAAAGAGAGGAGAAACTCTACCTTAAAAAAACAGATAAATAAACAAGAAGGAAGTATGTGGGGATGTTTTGGAGAATCCCAAATTCCACAAAAACCCCACAGAATTAAAATGCTGGCATGCTCATATGACACAAGAAAACTGATGTGGAATTGCTGGAATGCCATTAAATATTTTTATGGTTTTATTGGTGCACTTTTGATTAAATAACCTTCAGAATGAAAATGTGTAGGGATTATGTAACGAAGCAGATGAGCCCACAGTATTTTCACCAACACAAGGAATCCCAGGGAGCTTTTGCATTACAAAAGCTTCTTGTATAATTTGAAACACAACTGGACATAATTAGTAGAATAGAACAAATGAGCACTGAAAGAAAATACCATCCTCATACTTTTAATACGGAATCGATTACTTTAAAAAGCAAATCCACAGCAGGCAAAGCACTGGAGAGATGGTTTGAAAGAAAATTCTGCAAATTAAAACCAGGGCACAGAAAGTTCTGGGTTGAACTAACAAACGATGCTCTTCTCATAAACACGGGCTATAAAAGGCATTTAAGCTGATTTAACAATATCAGCCGGTTAATACTGTATTCATTTAATGCATGGCTTTAGGATCCTGTAAAATCGTTTTTCAAATTTTAGCATCTGACAAAACAGAATTAGCACCCTCATTTCTATGATAATATTGTTCATTTAATGCATGGCTTGGAGTTCGACTTCAAAGTGAATCAGAAAAAGATGCCTTTTCTCTTGTCGGAAACATCTCTTCATGCACCAGTGGCTGGACCTTACATTTTAGCTTGGAATGCACAAAATCACTCTCACATTTCAACTGTCCTTTTATAATTCAATCATTTAGTTCATCAGTCTTAGGTAGATTCTGTAATACCCAGCCCATGAAAGCTAAAACCATTTTTAATGTCATCTTTTCATGTGTATTCTCTGGAAAGACCTGGATTGAAAGCTTCTCCAGATAATACAGATAATACAGAAGATGCACTTAGCAATGAACTTAATGCAAACATGCAAAGATGCCCGGAATGGCCAAGGAAAGCCGCTTCCACCCTTTCAACCTTACTCCTCCTATCCTCAGGATTGGCACTGAAAATCAAAGCGTGATAATGAATTAGGTTTGTACAAACAAATGCCCACAATGCACAAGGGCTTCCATCACTGAAAATAAAGACTGTTTTCTCTCTAAAACACTGATATTCCTCCTCAAACATCTACCCGGCAAGCAAGAGAAAGCTGACAGTGCAATGAAGGGTGAGATGATAACGTCCTCTCCCGTAAATGAAACCCAGCCCGCAGAACAAGGAATTCAGACAGATTGGCAGGGAGTTCTCGAATTCTCGATGGAGCTTCAAACATTCACCCCCTTGCACTTACAAGAGCCCGCGGTGGGGGGGGGGGGACGACTCTAGACAGAGGTAAGTGACTATTCTAGACAGACGGAAGAAAAGCTTGCACCATATTACTGTAGCAATCGTGCTACTATGGAAACAGGAGAAGGTGATGGAGAAATCACAACAAAAAAACCACCACCACAATTTGGCAAGGCCAAATTGGTAAAATACACTTCGGTTGGGAGAGACAGTTCAAGAGAATGAAAATAAAGATTTGTCAATTACCAATTGAATATTAAAAACCCTCAAAATGTTGGTGTTACCAACTGAATGTTTGTGTTCCCCTTAAATTCCTATGTTGAAGCCTGATGTGGTGGCATTTGGAGATGGGGCCTTTGGGAAGTAATTAGGGTAAGATGAGGTCATGGGGGTGGTCCCTCATGAGGGGAACATGCTCTTATAAGAAGAGACATGAGAGCTCGCTCTCTCTCCCCACATCCCCCCCAGCACACACACACACACACACACACACACACACACACACACACTTCTTCCCTGAGCACATACAGAGAAAAAGCCATGTGAGTACACAGGGAGAAGGTGGCAGTCTACAAACTAGAAAGGGAATCCTCACCAGAAACCAAACCCTGCCGGACCTTGATCTTGGACTTTCTAGCCTTTCGAACTGTGAGTAAATAAATTTCTGTTGTTTAAGCCACTCAGTCATATTTTGTTATGGAATATGGAGCTAACTAATACAGTTTCTAAGTGTGTAAACATTACATCCTACTTAGTGTATTCCAGTAATACTAACTATGGGCATGTCCTTTGGTATAGCAATTCCACATCTAGATTTTACTAAGTAGAAGCACAACCAACCCTGCAAAAATACATGCAGGAGTCCATTCACTGTAGAAAAGAGATCAGTAAACAGCATATGCCCAGCAAAGGGGATGGATTAAAAAGTTAATGTCAATTACAGGTGACAGAATGCCCTGCTTTGCAAATGCACGTGATTACAATATGAGTTATAAAGGCAAGTTGCTGAATATTCTATAAAATGTGATTTTATTTTTGTAGAAAAGTTATGTATGTATGTTCATTTATGCAGAAAAATTTGAAAGAATATGTGCCAAATGAAAAGGGAAAGGGAACATTTCTGAATTGTTTAAAAATTTACATATATTGTCTATATTAAAATAAATGAAAAGTTATTGTTAAGTAGTGATTCATTTTGTGATCTCAGGCTTTTGATATAAATCCACTAACATATTTGGTCCATTCCTTTATCCTTTAGGGAAGCAGAGTTCATGATTTTACTGTAGAGATTTCATGTAAAAATGTTCCGAGTATCTTTCTAGTTACTGAAATAATTATGTATATAGTCCTAATGCTGATTATTTATGTTGAAAGCTAACAAAGAGATGTGTAGAGGGGATTAATGGGATTTCTAATAGGTTTCTTTACATAACGGGACAATTTGGGGTAAAAAATAACTTTTTTTCTTAAGTGATCTATAATAACTGGCATGTCTACTTTTAATTATCTTAATCACCCTCTTTTCATTATTGAGTTGACACTGTGTGTGTATCTTAATGAATTTACAGAGATTATTTCAATCGATTGGTTTTGTTAACAGAACAATAAATTCTGACTGATAAGAATTCAGGATGTAATTAGTTAGCTCTTCTTATTATGCAAATTTCTGATACTTCTGTAATGAGTAATTAAAGATTAATAAGAAAGATAGTCCCGAATTAGCTGCTTCTTATCTGTAAATGCTTCAGGATGTGTGGGGATCAGGCTTCATTTGCATATTCTCAATGACTGGTAGTTAGACAACTTCTATCTGAAAGTCTCCTGGGGGGAAAACCCTGCCCCTGGCCATCGAGTTTCACAGGAAGGTGGCTGAACCCTCAACTCCATCCTCTTCACTTCTGCTCAGGAAGTGGGAGGTCAAGCCAGACTGTTTCTGAGTCCTCACTGTGCCCCTTTCTCTGGGTAGTGATCTTAAGGCAGTCATTTCTACCTCTTGGTGCCTTTGTCTCCATGCCACTTAGCACAGAGCTGGGAGAGGATCCAATGAGGGAATCCACATAAGACACTTAGCAGGGGCTTGCACACAGTGGGCCCTCTGTGGAAAGCAGCTGCTGGTATTATTCATTCCATAAATATTTAAACTCCTACTATTTGCCAGGCACTGCTCTAGGCACCAATGACAGTTTAATGAATGAACAAGACTAACCCTTACTTTCATGGAAGCTATGATTTTCTTTCTTTTCCTTTTCTTCTTCGGGGCTTTGTAAAATCTGAAGCTCTAAATCATGAGGCCCTGTGGTTGTGTGTTTTGCTCAGAGTCCCATCACAAGCACACACAGGCAGGAGGACACTCAGTCAAGCCCTCTGCCTAGCGAATAAAAGAGGGTGTCATGCAGGAGGCTACCAGAAGTAGGGCCCCTTGATGACACATTCTGCTCAGGGGCTCGGGGGAGCCCAGCAGACAAGAGCAACAGCATTCTCACAGCATGATACACCGCTCTTCAAATAGCACCCTCCCACTGACCGTGGCCTCCTGTGCACTGGCCCAGGGAATCCGGGAGCACCCGGATTCAAAACTAAGTCCCAACTCCAAAGCCCAAGCTCCGTCCCCCTCACCATGCTGCCTCCCTGCCTGCTACACGCCCTCCACGTCCCAGATAGAGGTGATGAGGCCCAGCCCAGGTGGCCCACCCAGGAGCACCTGGTTAAGCTCTCCAGGAGAAGGACCAGGCTCACTGCGGCTACACTCTTTGGGAAAAGAGTGACAGGGACATAAAGGACCTGAGGAGAATCACACCAGAGAACTGGGGAGGAGATGGAGATGAGCAGCTGAATCGGCTCTTGCCAGAGAGGACGGCACTGCCAGGCGTGGCTCCTGCATCTCCCACTTCCCAGTGCTGTGGCCTCAGCCCACTGACTGACACTCTCTCAATCCAAGCAGCTTTGTCTGAGAAAATGCCCAAACCACCCGGACCACCTAGAGTTGCTGTGAGTGACAAAGAGAATGCAAATATGAAGAGGAAAGTAAATGGCACACAGTAGGCACTTAAGTGCCACTTTGGTTTCTGAAGATGAGATAAAGTGTTCTGTGAGTGAGTCTACGACTGCTCTTCACTTTTTCCTCATTTTATCATCACGACTGTTATCACTATCACTGTCATCAGATCAATCCTGCTGGAAGTTAATCCCCACAGGAGAAGATCTAGCAGTTTAAGGAAAACCTTGCCACGCCTAATTCTGCAGAGGCTGGCAACCCAGGAAAACCAACCTCGTGCTACCCTTCCAGCAGCAGCTGTCTGCGTGGTTAGGAGAGCAACCGCGCTCACCAGCACCCCAGTCTCCCCGAGCCCCTCCAACCTCACCACTCACTGAGCTCACAGGGGACTAACCGATCCTCATCCTGGGCATCTAACGCTCTACATACAAAAGCAATAAGACTGTGAACCATTGCTACTAAAAGATCAAAGGAACCCGAAGTGCACAGAAAGCACAAGGCAGCCGCACTCACAGCGATGATGTTGAAGAAGTCATCGTCCCCCAGCGTGTCCAGAATAGACGAGACCGTTTGCTTGGCGATGGTCAGGCGGAGACCCTTCATGCTGCCGCTGACGTCAACTAAGATGACCACGTCCTTCGGAGAAGTCGCTGCCTGGATGTACCTAGGTCAGGGGAACACACAGGGAAACGGAATCTTGACCCTCTCTGCAAGTTTGCCTTTTAAAAACTAACTGAGAGGTTTGTCCATTTCCTACCATTTTCGGTTCCTGCAGTCAAAGGCAATGACTCCATTCTCATCTGGTTCCCATTTAATCCCTAGAAGAAAAATGGAGTTATAAGAAACCCAGAAACTTCAAATATTTATTCATAGCACTTCAAGGCTGCTCTGCTTTGCTGACTGAGTGGACAGGGTGAAAAATCACATGTGAAGACCAACCCTGGAGCTCATCACGTGCTCTGTCGCCCACTCTGGGAGGTGCTGCGGGGCTGCCACAGGACAGCAATTAGCCTGAGTGCACTCCTGCCAAGGCCCGCTGGCGGTGGCACTGCCTTGAGTAAAGCGCTGTCCATTGAGGAAGGACGGGCTGCAGCCCCTTCTGGGTAAAGATAAAGTTAGCCAAGGTCGTTTCTCACTGTCCCTCAAATTGCTGGACCTGGGGCATGATTCACAGGTCTCTGGGCAAGGTGGGCGCATCCCTGGACCTGGGTCAGTTATGCCTACAGTATGGGAGGTAGCAAGCATTTGATATGTTTCTATCGCAGAATATACACAGGTCTGTTCTTTCCTGACTCGTTTTTAAAATCAGGAATTTTGGCCTGGCTTTAAAATAAAATAAAACAAAATAGCCCTAATTGTGCTGTACAATGAAGTGTGAGTTTCAAGCTTGGAGGCCTGGAGAGCTTTTCTTAGATGTAAATGGATTCCAACACCTTTAGCTTCATGGTTTGCAGACAGTTGACATTCTCTGTTTACAACTTGGTTTTTAAGAATAAAACTTTTAAAAAAAGTTTTTGCTGCCTAAAAATAAGATAGAAAATCATTGTTTTCAACTCTCAGTGGTGCTCAGAGATAGAGGATTTGAAACACAGACTTTGGAGTTCAGAACACTAGAAAAATTATTTTCTATGAGGAAATCGTGACTGAGATTGTAGCCTTGAGAGTCTCCTTTCCAATTAATAATGGCCAGCCTTCCGGACCACACGGGGCTCACAGGCATGTGCTCAAGATAACGCCCCCGAGTTATTACACAGATAACTCTGAGATGGCAGTTTGTAATCCAATGAGTCATTTTGTTCTTGTCTTCCTTGTACCTACATTTCCCATCTGCAAATGTGCCTCATTTAATGAGTTCCCTGTAACAAATCAGAAAAAAGTATGAGAAGCCACTGCCAATGGAAGGCCATTAGGTAATGAAGATAAAATAAAGCTGACATGCTATTGTACACTAAAGGACAAGAATGCAATTTGTTTTAAAAACATCTGACACACTGCTTTGTACAAAGCCAAGTGTAGCCAGATTCATACAGTCTTGACACATTTGCAATTATATCCTTGGTGAGGCTAGGTAATGTTCCACACAGAATTGCTTTGAGTCCAATATAAAGAGAATTTATCTTTTAATGTGTTGACTCATGGTAGGCGGTCCGTGGGCGTTTCTGGAGTTGAACTGTGTGTAGTGTTCTTCAATGGCGAGCATGGCTGCCATCCACCCTCCCCATCGCTGTGCTCTACCAGAATGAGAACCTGGTCAGTTCGCTCCTCCTGCCCAGCATTTAGGCCTGGGCCTGGGGGACAGGAATTGATGCCACCGCATGCTCTCCTTTGGACTGAGTTCATTTCTCTGCAAGTGGGATTGTCACTCCTCCCAGTCACTCTGACAAGTGAAGGACAGACAGCAGAGACTAAGAAAGGGGGGCCCAGCCCCTCCTGCCCTCAGGAAGCCTCACATCTAGCAGAAAAGCAGACACTAGGTATGAAATCACAAGAACCAGAGATGTCCGGAAGGACAGTACCTGAGGCTATGCTAGTGTATAAAGGTGGCTCTAAAAGGAAGAAGGACCTGAGGCTGTGTTAGTGAATAATGGCGGCTCTATACCTGAGGCTATGTTAGTGTATAAAGGTTGGCTCTAATCCTGAAGATGAAGGAGGCTCTTCAAGCTGAGAACAGAATGATGGCACATTAGGGCTGAGGTAACAAAGGCCTACCAACTGGGCGGCTTGACAGGAGTGTATGCTTTCACAGTGATGGAAGACAGATGTGCAACATCAAGGGCCATGCCCCCTCTGAAGGCTCTAGGGAAGAGTCCTTCCTTGCCCCTTACCTTCTGGTGGCCTCAGCGGTCCTTGGTGTTCCCTGACTTAGAGCTGCATCTCTGCAATCTCTTTCTCATCTTCCCATGGCTGACTCCCCCTGTGTCCCTGTGTCTTCTCCTCTTTTAAGGACACCAGTCACCTTGGATGTAGGTCCCACCCAAATACAGTATGATCTAATCCCAACTTAACTAATTACATCTAAGAGACCCTACTTTCAAGTAAGGTTACATTCCGGGGCTCCAAGTGAGCATGCATTTGTGGTAGAGACACCATTAAACCCACTAATGGGTTAGATTCATGAAACCTACGTGAGGAGTGGCCACAGGGTGAAGAAGAATACCCCAGGTAGAGAGACCAATGTTTGCAAAGGTCCTGAGGCTGAGAAGAGCACGTCAAGTTCAAGGAACTGAAGGAACGCTGGTGTGGCCGTGCCCAGTGCACAGACGTTTATGCAGAGGAAAGAGCCTGGTAGCAGCAGGAACCTGAGGCCCGGGCTCTCTGAGTCAGGACATCAGTGCACACTGAGTGAGGATGCAGGCAGTTCTAGGCACCGCTGCCC
Source organism: Myotis brandtii (assembly GCF_000412655.1). Taxonomy (NCBI): domain Eukaryota; kingdom Metazoa; phylum Chordata; class Mammalia; order Chiroptera; family Vespertilionidae; genus Myotis; species Myotis brandtii. Next base: position 1,534,901 of record NW_005362116.1, on the reverse strand, counting down.
TGGATGTAACAACAAAAGTCAACCTGGTCTCCAGGTTGCTCAAATCTGACCTTTGGATCAAAACCTTCATTTCACATCAGGGAATCCAAGGTTCTCCGAGTTCAATAGCTTTCCCTGAGATTTCTAGTAGGATGAGAACTTGAGTTAAGTGAATAAAAATAAACCGGGAGGGACATCTGAGGGCCTTTAACCTGCTTCAGCACATCCTGAATCTCCGGGACTGGAAGGGCAGGGGCAGCATTCACCAAACTAATTTGACCACTGAGCCCCTTCTCCCCAAAACAGTCTCACAACAAAATGTTTTAGGAGAGAAACTTCAGGAAACTCTATTCCAGATGGTACCATCTCCCCAAGGACATATCAACTTTTTAGTATATAAGTTTTTGCACAGGTAGATATTGTGAAAATATCCAAGTAACTTCAAATCCCAGAGATAGTAATAGTTGGCTCACTGACATGCAGGGGATTTTGTGATGCAGGGAACTGTCTGTTAATCAAGAGCTACCCCCAGGAGCCACATAACTTCTGGAAGTGCCACAGGCCTTTGGGGACCCACCCAGGCTGGATGGGGCGTGAATCTCCAGGCAGGAGGAAGGATGCAGCTCAGCAGACTTAGCTGCTTCTCCCTGGGCCTCGCGGCTTCACGGGCAGCGCCAGCGATTGCCAAGCTGCCTTCCTCAGCTTTCAGAGGACAGTCTCCAGAACATTCTGCACATCCTTGAGGTGAGACTCAAAATAATGTCAAAATCTCTACTGCAGACTCCAATGCTCAAATCTGACTGAATGTAAAATATTGTACAACATTCATATACCCCATAGCTGGTCCCCCGGAGTCATTAAAACTAATATTAGAGTGAAATTAATTTCATCTAAAACAACATATGACTTCATGTTCTCCTTTAGCACATGCAAACGAACAGCGGGGCCAAGAGAGCAGAGCCTCATCCAGCCTCGTCTGAAAGCTGAGCCACATGCTGCCAATAGAATTGCATGTGACAGAAAGGTTTAAGACAGTCCAACAGCACTAACAACTGCAACAAAGAGCACAGTAAACTCCAAATATCTTTTTGGCCTCTCGATTTATTTCTGCCCTCTACCTCAACAAAGGGTATCTTTGCCCATTGCTTTTCTTCTCTCCTTAGGGCCAAGTCCTTTCCCCAATACTGCCCTGGAGCCGCTAATGACATCCAAGTCATCTGCACAACCCACCACCTGAAAAACACTAACTCTCACATTGCAACCTGGGATTTCTCTTCCCTATCTGAGAATAAAAGCCCAGAACGATGAGGAAAGAAAGGAAGGAAAATCAAGAGGTAGCAGATGTTGGTTTATCCCTAACTGGGTAAGTTCTACCCAATTCCTTCCTCGATATTGTTTATTCAGCCCCAAATCTTAAGTTTAAATAAATACCTCCCAATATAACTTTGGATCTAAAGTAGCTGGTCTACAATGAAATGCTAGCTTAACATGATTGAGTTGTAATCAAATTTGGAATGTCTTCTAAGACAATCCTCCAATATCAACCACACTTCACCTACTGCTAACCCTTGGTGAGGAAGGCGGGCAAGAGAAAAAACAGAAAGTAACACTGTGCAGGGAACCTACTCTTGACGTGTTACCAGCCAACAGCAGCTTGCAGAGAGCTCTTTGGTTATCCAAACTTGTAGAGAGCTCTTTAGTTAGCCATCCGTTCCCCTCCTCGCAGCTGTACTGGGAACCAGCTTTCACCTTCGTGTGGCCCAGAAATCATGACAAAGACCAGAAAAGCAGTTCCCTTTGTGATCATCGAGCCTCCTACTGGAACAATCTCCTGAGATGACGCTCTGGGATGGGGAGAGTCTGATACTGGGGAAGGAACTGAGCTGCTTATCATCATGCATACATTTAATTGTTGTCTGTTTTTGATTAGCTACTGATCTGTCTATGACAGATAGTTTTCTCCCTATATATATTTAAGAACAGCTACAAATGACTGCCAGTCAGCCATATCATTGAGGACAGAGGGAAGAATTGGCCAGAACATGAAGGATGGATCAGCACTGAAGGCCCCACCCAGGCAGAAACTGGGACACACACAGGATTGTAAAATCATGAACTGACGAGGCTCTCAGGATAGACTCACTGTGCAGGTACGACTCTGCCTCCTGGGAGGTGATGAGCCTGGAGATCCCTTTTAACCTTAACATGGTGGTCATGAGGCATCATGATGTTAACTACCAACAGAAGGGGACACCCAGTGTCCCGGACTTGGTGGATATTGGGATAAAAGGATAGAGACTTGGGAGGACTTGGAGAAGAGGGAGCAATGGAGGGGGATGGCAAAACTCTACATGGCTCTACACTGTGTTTATGCCCATTCCCTCCTCGGTCACTCAGTCCTTTAGACAGAAGCTAGTGACCAGTTTCCCAGAGAGGCAACAGCTCTATTGTTCCTAGGGAGGGAAGGCTGCTAATACCAGTATGATAGGGGATGGTAGATGTGCTGAATTTTGATCCACTGAGTGATATATCCATTTAACAAATACATACTGAATACCTTCAATGCGATATTCTTGGTGCTGGTGACAAGTGATGGACGAAACAAATGGCTCTGTCCTCCTGGGGCAGGTATCCCAGTAAAGGAGACAGGGATTGAAAGCCTGATGCCTCAGGACCGTAGGCCAGAGTTCATATTTTATAGGGTAACAACCACCATGAGAGCAAACAAAAAAAAAGAGGTGGTTGAAGCATTAACACCATTGCCAACTCCCTTTGACCCTGTTGGTATGTCCTGGGTTAGTCAGTTCATCTCTTGGCCTCTGTTTTCTCATTTCACAATGGGCATTGCAGGAGCCCCAGCTCAGAGGATCGTGTGAGGGTTAATGCAAGCAATGCGTGTATGAGCAGCCAGCAGAGAGCTCAACAAACAGTGGCCACCATCACTATCATCAGCAGGAGAGTTACATTCACAGCAATCCCAAAGGCTCTCAGGGATGAAACTGAACTAAACAGAGCTTCACTAGCCCTGAGTAAACAATCCTGCAGAGCCCAAAGGCCCTTTAACAGCAGTTTTGTTGTTGCTGTTGTTTAGAAGAGCTTATCTGAAGTTCCCTGTTCAGTGAGACCCTTTTGTAATGTAGACACTAAAAGGCAATGCCAGTAGTACCTTGAAAACTGCGCATCAGATTATACAAGTCTTTTTCTACAGAGTTATACTATTCAACACAGTAGCTACTAGCCCCATGTGACTATTTCATTCTACACTTAAATTAATTAAAAGTATAAAATTAAAATCTTAGTTCCTCAGTCTCACTAGGCACATTTCAAGTTCTCAGCAGCCACCTGTGGTCAGTGGCTACCACATTAGACACTAGATACAGAGCATCTGGGTGGTCACAGACATTTCTTTCAGACAGCACGACAGAACTGTTGCCACCTGCCCTTACACATAAGGGATACTTGTGGAGGCCTATGTGAAGTTATGCAGAAGTGGACAACATCATCACAGGTATGCTTCTAGGCTAATGCTGACTAAAATTCTCATTCCAGAAAGAATTTCCTTCCACCTCCAGAGATGGGATTGTGCTCCTTTTCTGTGATCCCCCAGCACCCTCTATTTCCCCTACCTTAGCATGAAACACACTGTAACACGACGATCTGTTCATCTCTCTCCCCATGGTGGTCATTGTCCCTTCATTTAGGCGCCCACTCCAGGCAAGGCCACAGTATCCTCACCAATCCCCATAGTTTCACTTGACTGGCCTTACCCACTGTCCAGTGTCCTGGATTTCCCATGTGGGCACATGACCCAGACCAGGCTAATCCTTGGACTTTCACCCAAGCTATTGAGAAAGATGCTGTCTCTTCCCAGGACCATAACTGAAGAATGACCCTGAAAGCCCACGGCCACATTCTCCATTGCGAGGAGATCATCTGCCAGGGAAATAAGGTCAGAACAGAGGAAGGTAGAGGTGAAGAATGAAAGCAAATAGTCAAAATCCAAATGGCATTGCTGACTTCTGGAAGCCGTCTGTGCCTCAAAACTGCACAACCCTTGAATTTTGAGTTACATGAGCCAATAAATGTGCCCCTTGCTGGAGCTAGTCATAACTGGGTTTCTGAATCTTTCAATCAAAATCCCCGATGAATGCATGTCCCAACAAGAGGGGCCTGCACAAGGGCCGAGGCCTTTTCTGTCCAGTTCCCCATTTTATCCTCAGGGCCTCACACAGAGCTCAGAACAAAGCAAGAACTCAAGATATATTTTTGTAAGAATAAAGAAACATCCCTTCTGCTTAAGAACATGCATGCTGATAACTGGCTTATAGTATTATGTCACTCTACACATGGAAAGATGCATCATGGAAAGAAAAACATCCTAGCAAAAAAATGCCCCTGGATCCTTTTTCCAATAATCATGTTATGTGCTCTCTGTTCAGAACTCAGCACTGAGTGACCGCGTGACATTTATCAGGCAATGAAAGCCCTTTGGAGGACTGTGACCTATGTCTACATTAACATAGAAAAGATGCAGAAATTTTACAAAGTCAAAATTCTGCTACAAATGTCATAAAAGAACTCTAAGCATTTCTGAGTCAACTGCTCTGACTGATGAACACCTTGTATGTAATTAATCCCCCCTATTATATAAACTCTCTATTAGAATTCCCTTTTATTGTAGACTGAATGTTTGAGTCAAACCCCCTGCCCCCCCCCCTTCATATGTTGAAGCCCTAACCCTCTATGTGATGGTATTGAGAGGTGGAGCCTTTGGAAGGTAATTAGGTTTAAATGAAGCTATGAGGGTGGGGCCCCATGATGGGATTAGTGGCCTTTTAGGAAGAGTAGGAAACACCAGAGCTTCTTCTCTCTACCATGGGAGGACTCATGGAGAAGGTGGCCATCTGCAAGCCAGAAAGAGGGCTCTCACCAAGAACTGAGTGTGCTGGTACCTTGATCTTGGCCTTCCCAGCCTCCATACCTATAAGGGATAAATGTCTGTATTTCAACCTTTCAGTCTATGATATTTTGCTATGGCAGCCCAAGATTATTCATACACCTTTATTTTCAAATTTCCTCATGACCATAGTTTGAGGGCTTCCTGCTGGTGGAGACAACAGATGACCTCTGGTTTCTTCTTATCTGCTCCACTTCAGCCAAATACCACATGGCAAGATGATGAGATGTCCTTGTGGCTTCCTCAATGGATCAGCCACCCACCATGCTCTCATTTCAGCAACATCTGTGTGAAATTTACTCTCTGTTGAGTGTTTCAAAGCAGACTGCAACTTGGTGATACTGGAACTTTAACAGACCGCTGTTTATTATAGCGTTATCTTTAATAAGATACTTATTGTTTAAATTCCTGTGAGCTCCAGGAGGAACATGCATTCCCTGCTGAACACAGCTCTTGGGAAATAGTGAATAATCTGGCAAAGCAGACATTGGCAAGCAAGTCTCAGGGGACAGATGCTGTGTGCAAGGCAAGCAGCTCCTCGGGCGGAGGCTGGCAGTCTCTGTGCCTCGGAGCGGGAAGACATCAGGTGCCTAGCCTTACTTAATGAAAACATAAAAGACTCCACTTAATTGCTCCAAGATTATGCAGGATGTTTTTTCCCCCCTTCTTTTAGGTTGAGCTTGTTAATTTGTACAGCTGTGTTGCTGGCACAATTGCAGCCTCGAGTCCTGTTTTCACAACTTGTAAGCAAAATTAAAACTTCCCTTTTTAATTAAAATTCAAACCAAGCCAGAGTTAAATTCCTATTGCAAAGTAGAGGCCTGGGAAGGCTCCCAAATGAACACCTGCTTCACGGCAAGATGGCCAGACTCTGACAAATGCACTCATTGGAAGGTGCTGCTGGTGGCCCCTAAGGATAGGTTCCCGACATCCTTGGTGCATTGGCCATTTCGGCCCCTTCTTCCAAGGGCAGTTGGCTCCAGAGGGGGAAAACTCAAATTCAAATTTTCCATTTCCTACACCTTTCAGTCAGAACTTAACTCCTCCAATGATGACTTGTTCATTTCCCCGATTATAACAATAGTACCAATAATAATAATAATAATAATAATAAAGGCAAACTCTTGTGAGGAAGTTTAAATACTGTATGTCTCACACCACCATTCCCCACTTTGGGCAACTCTATGAATGACTGTATTGAGAAAGATGCCTGGTGCGTGTGCACAAGGGGGTGCAGATGCCACATGGCCAATCCTATCCTGCACCTGCTGATAGATTTAATAGCTTTTTAATTGGCACAAAGTTGACATGCAATATTATATTAGTTTCAGGTGTACAACCCAGTGATTCAACATTTAAATACCTTACAAATGATCACCGTGGTAAGTAATAAACAAATGTCACCAAGTAGTTACTACACCACTACTGACTGTATTCCCTATGCTGTCCATTACATCCCCATGACTTACTTATTTTATAACTGGAATTCTGTTCCTCTTAATCCACTTCACTTATTTTTCCCATGCCCCCACCTCCCTCCCCTCCGACAACCATCAGTTTGTTCTCTGTATCAATGAGTCAGTTTCTATTCTGTTTTGTCTGTTCCTCTGTTTTGCTTTTTAGAACATTTCATTTTCTCCGAAAGGAAGGGGGACCAGTTTTAACCACGAACCCTAAAGGAACATATCACATGTCCCTTTGTTTGAATCATAACTCTCCATGCAGGATACTCACCTGGATACTGCCGGAAAAAGCCCTTTGCACTTCCAAAGTACTGCCATATGAGAGACGGGTCACGGTCAAAGTTATCCACAAAAACTTTGTTTAGGGATTCAGACCAATAAACACCATTGACAATTGCTGGGTCTGGGGGAAAAAAAGAAAGAAAGAGAGAGAAGATGTTACAAACCAAAGTGAGAGAACCTGGCTGGCATTGCATAGCTGGCGGTGACCAGCAGGAGGCCACCTTGCAGAAAGCCACAAAGACAGTGACAGCCCCTGGAAACTCCATACATCAGGGTGTCCCCATCCTGCCCTGCGCGAGTCCTCCAGCAAGTGGGAGCCCTCCCAATGGCTCCTTCCCTGAAAGGCACATCCCTTTATTCTCATGTGGCCCACAGTTCTCAAGGGAGCAAAGAGAGACCTTCTTAGCATTTTTTTACACTTTCCCCCACCCTGAGCCTGAACTCAGCTTAACAATAGGAAAAACATGTGTGTGTTTTTTTCTCACTGCAGTTACCTCAGCCAACACAGTCTCGTTCAAATTCTCTCCACCTCAGCCCTAGAAGTTTGCTTTTTTTTTTTTAAAAAAAAAAAAGGTAAGTAAATTGGAATTGTGCAAGTAAATCTCTCCACTTCTTTTGTTCAGCGGTGGGAGCGCAGGACGGAAGGTACCACCTTGCTGCGCTCTTCTGCTGGACTCCTTTGAGCAGCCCGTGGCAGAAACTCCAAAAACGTATGCATTGGTGAAGAGAGGGCTGGTTGGCTGGGTGGGTGATTAAAACGAAGATTACAGACAGCTGTCTACTCTCTGACCCGCTATCCCAGGAGCAAATCCCTCTTCCTCACCCTGGGTCACCCAAAGATAACCCCTTGTCCCACACATAAGAATGAAGGGCAAGGGCACTGAAGGAGAATGGACAAGATTTCTGGCATACTGGTGGAAGCAGGGTGGAGCAGCGAGGATGTCATGACTGTCCACTTTTTGTTTTTTTAATCTCCGAAACTCCTGTTTCAAAATGATACCACATTAAGCAACATTCCGTTCTAACTGGGGAAATAATTGTCCAGTCCCAGTCTGATGAGAGTAAGACTAACAACAGGATGAGCATATTAATAAATAGGGAGAGGAGGAGGAGAAACCTTTCAGTGCTTCCTGTGGGACAGGCACTGTGCTATTTTATCTCCTACCACCCTACCTCAGCCCTCCAAGACAGGCTGCCTCGCTACCCTGCAGGCTACACGAGTGAAAACTGAGTGAAGAAGGTTAGGTTCCTCCTATCGGCACCCCACTAGGAAGTGACAAAACCTCTGACCAGTGTTTTCCTTATTTGTAAAATGGGGGTAATAGTGCCCACCATCAAAGGCTGCTTGGAAGGTTAAAATAATTGACAGAAAAGGCCAAGGGTATTCCTAAAGCCATCTATGGAGGTATTTCACTGGCCTGAAGTCCCACACCCTCCCCAGAGCTCCCTGTGGGACTCCAAGCCACAGCAATCCCACCGTGGTGTCCTTATTCTAAATACTCATCATCACGCACAGCTGAGGGGATGAGGAGAGATTGGGTCACTCCCGTCCTCAATCTCACGGTAAGACAATGAGATAAATCATGTCAGAAACGTTCATATGAATTAGGTACACTGACTTGCTCACTATAGTGCACCCTATCCCCCGCACCCTCCTCCACACAATCTGCCCTCTGCCAGCTGGCTGCCCCCAAAATGTTCACCTGGAGAGGTCCCAGCAGAGCCCACAGTGGCTCCTGACCCAGTGGGCATTCATGGTGTCTTGTCTTATTGTCTTACCTCTGGCTGCCTTATTTTTTCAGATCACTTATTAGGACTCAATAGGCAATTGGGATTCTGACTCTCATTCTAACTCTTGTGAACAATAATAACCACATCACAGGCTAGGAGAGTGAAAATGACCAATTCAACCTTTTGCCGCAAGTAATTTTAAGAAAGACTTGATCTTTACAATCCTGGAAAATGGAGCCCTTTATTGTTCCTGTCCAAGCTTGACAAAAATTATTCTGACTCACTCTCTGCTACAAAAGCCCCTTAAATTAATCCTCAAAGATGCAAAGACAATAATGACACTGAAAAAAATCTATGGTTCTTGCCTCCTCCGTCAATGGCCTCAATTATGTCAGTGTCATATGAAAACCTTTCACAATTAGAAGCAAAAATTCCAATTCACCGGATAACTGTCTCAACATGTTAAGGAGTCAAACAGTTTCCAGTTAGAGGATTCTTTTTTCTCGGTAGTGGTTTCTTTGGAGGCGGTAAGAGTCAGTCCTTGCCTCCAGGCGGTCCTGGAAACCTAAGATTACCACCTGGGGAAGGGTGAATACATTCAGAAATGGCGGTGGTCTAAGGATCGCTTTGCCCACTTCATTTGGACCTCAGATCTTGCTATGAAATTATGCCTCCTCAAGAAAAGGGGGCCTCAATTTTCCTAGGGCGTGGTGAGCAAGAGAATCAGAACCACTAAAAGATATGATCTAGTTAAAATGGAGACTGGTGCACACACCTATTTCATCAAATATCTCAAATAATCACAGTGTATTGATTTCACAAGCTTCCTTAGCAAGCAAATTAATAGAAGAAAAAAATCTTGAATTACTGTCCATTGTTACCATCACCTAAGAGATAGAAGAGAAAAACAGGAAAATGATGTCATTATTAAGTGGGGCATTCATCTAAGTATTTGGGATTTAAAAAGACTTCAGTTAAAAATGGTTTCCCCAGCTCATTGCCAGAAAGCAGAAGTGAAGGAGCCCAAAGGGTCATGCACCCCATGTACCCAGGACCCCAGCCTTTCCAGCATTGACTGAGGAGGAGGTAGACATTACCGGGGTGTGGACAACTCCCCAGCCTGATGTTCCCTCCGTGCTTGCTGAGCAGATTTGCTTTCTTAAGGTCACTTGTAAAAATGACAGCATCCTCCTTAGTGGTAGGTTTACTGTGTTTTGTTTCAAAATTTGTTTAAAAGCCCCCTTTGCTTCATTTAGGATTTTCCAAGAGTCCTAAATTAATTTGAGCGTTAGCTTTCACCTCCACCCTTAATCGTCTTAGGGGTTTAATGTACTGTATTAGCTTCCTGTGGCTGCTATAACAAAACACCACAGACTAAGTGGTTCAAAACAGAAATTTATTTCAGAGGCCAGAATGCCAAAATCACGGTTGGCAGGATTGGATCCTCCTGGGGCCCTGAGGAAGAGTGTGCCCCATGCCTCTCTCCTAGTTCCTGGTGGCCCCCAGCAACCCTTGTTGCTTCCTGCCTTGTAGATGCATCACTCCAACTCCTGCCTCCATCTCTATATGGACTGTCCCCTCTATATGCCTTTGTCCAATCACCTCTCCTTTTCTTTGAAGAAACCAGCCATTGGATTCAGGGTCCACCCTCAATTCAAGATGATCTCATCTAAAAATTTTTAACTTAATTACATCTGCAAAGATCCTATTTCCAAAATAGCTCACATCTGTAGGACATACAGGAGGCCGATGCTCAACCCAGTACAGGTACTCTCTTACTTATCCTACAATACACCCATATTCCATAGTTTGTGTGTATTCCTTTTTAAACCTAGATTAATAAATGCAGGCTTTTTACCCTACAAAGGACGTTTAAAGGCCTTCTTCCTTTTCTTCTTTATGGGGACAATTCAGATTTTTATGTCTGTATTATAATTTTATGAGCTTCCTGACTTATGTCAATGGGTCCAACCTATAATGTACAAAATTGGGTTAAAATATTTTCCTTAATGTCTAGTGTATGTGTCAATGCTCAGCCTACTGTGCTCAGTATAGCGAATGCCACATAACACAGTCATTTTATCCAATGTTCCTCCCCATTCCACATCAACTTATTATTCATGTTGGTCCATACGAAGTCCAGGAATAGCGGTTCTGCTATCTCCTGAGAGATTAAATCCCTTCCGATGCCAGTCAAAATTTATCAGATGTTCAGCTTTTAGTAAAATAGATAACTAGCAGATGTTTATAGAGTGAGAGTCCCACACCACCTCTGTGATCAATTTGCAATTGGTATCTGAAAAGCATCTCACACATCTCGGATCTGTCTTTGTAATGTATCATATAACCCAGCAAAAATCACCTTTGCAGCCCTAGCTTGTTTGGCTTAGTGGATGGAGCGTTGGCCTGCGGACTGAAGGGTCCCAAGTTAGATTCTGGTCAAGGGCACATGCCTGGGTTACGGGCTCGATCCCCAGTGGAGGTTCTGCAGGAGGCAGCCAATCGATGATTCTCTCTCATCATTGATGTTCCTATTTCTCTCTCCCTCTCCCTTCCTCTCTGAAATCAATAAAAAATATACTTTTAAGAAATCACCTTTGCAGTTTCCTTCTTTTATTTCCCCCCAAATAACTGCTCTCCCCCATGGTTGGCGCTTGGAACAGGGGGGTCACCTGGTGTTACACATGGCTAAGGTTCTCTCCACACACCCCCTCCTACACGCAGTCACACAACTTTCCATTTCAGTTCTTCATCTTTGAAGGAATAGCCCCTCTGGTCATCATCTTTCAGTCACCAGTCCCATCTCCTGAGTCCTGCCGGAGATGACCAGCCCTTTGGGTTCAAGCAAATCAATGAATGTAAGCACTTAGCACAGCCACTAGCACATACAAAACGCTCCCCAAAGGGGGCTGTTATTTACTCTGTGCATTAGTAAATGAATAAATAAGAACTCCCAACGTTTGTCCCTGTTCGCTACAGAGGGTGTCCCCAGGCAGCACCCTCCCAACAGTGGGTGTCCCTGTTCCCTACAGCAGGTATCCCTGGGAGCACCCTCCCTACAGTGGTGATCCTGGGCAGCAGCCTCACAGAGCTGCGAACCAGTCTGGGACTCAGGCTTTGGAGCTGGAGTCTAGGGTTTGAGTCCTCGCTGGACACTTGTTAGCTAACAGCTCTGCACTGTGACAACTTCCCTGAGCTGCCGACCTCATCTGTAGAAGGAGATAGAACTGGCCCTCCCTCAAAGGCTGCTGAGAAAAGGCATGTAAGGTGGGAGGCCTCCTAACCCTCAGAGGGTACCTCACTGGTCTCATGCCATTCTATGATGAGCCCCAACCCCGGGGCAGCTCAGCGGTTCTAAGACTATCCAGGTGGGGTTCTTCCTAATCTCATCCTCCCTTCCTCAAATTATCAGGGCAAGGCCCTGTTCATGGATCTTTCATTCATTTGATCCGTCAAGGAACATTTATGGAGCATCTACTCTAGCAGGCATTCAGCCCTGAGCCAACAGACTGTGAAGCTGACATTTCAGTCTGAGGAGGGGAGACAATGGACAAATAAGGAGAATTCCAAGTAGAAATGGGTGTCACAAAGGCAACAAAAAGGAATGGTAAGCTACCTGTATGGAAAGAAGGAAGGGGAGTGACTCAAAATGGATGGTCAAAGATGAACACATTGAGGAGAGACTGGAATGCTAAGTAGGCATCAGCCCAAAAATGCGGTGGCCAACAAGAGCTTTCTAGGCAGAGGGAGCAGCACTTCAGAAAGCCCTGATCTGGGAAGAAACCGGTATTTTGAGAAACAGCAAATCAGAGCATGTTGCTGGGGTCAGGGGAGAGGTGCAAGGTGGGCTGGAGGGTGGGCAGGCCACAGCAAGCATGGGTTTTCTGCCAGGCATACGTTCCTAAGAGACCTGACCTATGCTCCACTAGTGCCAAGGCCCCTCACATATTTACTCACAGTCCTCAATTCAGGTCCTTTTTCTTCTGAACTCTACAGTGAGCATAGCCTGCTTCCTCTTTCCAGGACACCTCTTCAAGCAACCAGGATCTTCATGGAGTTTCCTCTCCAGACCTCAAAGTCATTGATACACACCCCATCTTTTCCCTCAATATTGTTTACTCTCCAGTGAATTAACAGTACTGGGTTGATTTAAACTTGCCACTTTCTGCCACAAAAGATGGGTCCATTTCTAGAGAATCTGAGTATATTTGAAAGATTATAGGCTAATGTAGAACTACTATTACCCTGAAACCATTATTTGAAGGGAAAGGACAGAGTTCAGGTTCAACTAGGGTTTGAAGTGTGGCCTTTGTTTTAAAAAAAGGCATTTCCTGCCTTGAACAAGGCTGGAGGAAGGACGTTGGGCTTTTCTAAGGTCTTTGAAAGTGTGTGTCTTCCGAATTTGAACTCGCACCTAGCCCGGGGAGAGGGCTTGAGCCACGCAGGAGTTATCCTCAGCACTACATGTTGGATCCGATTCAAGAGGAGAATGGCTGGAGAGTTTTCATGTCTCCCATTTCAGCATGACATCTCTCCTATTCATTCTAAATAGATCATAGATTAAATAATGAATAGTTTCTATGCTAATTATCAAGTACTTATATGTATTGGAAAATAGCCCTTAATGTGTGTTGAATTATAAAGTAGGTTTATTTGCCAAACATTTACTGTTCCTCTAAACTCAGTGATGTGCTAGATATTAAATGCAGGTTTCACATTTAATTCACAAAGCTGGAGCCAATTTCTGGCAGCCCTGGGACAGGAGGGACGAAGAGAACGCATGGCCCAATGCTGAACCTCTCTAGATGAAGTTGGGAAGCAAAATGAATGACAAACAGGCACCCCTACCGGCCTGGCAAATCTAGAGAGTGCTCTGGACTCTCAGTGTGCTAGGCTTCAGGGGTCATTCCCAGGTCACATCAAGGACTAAAGTCTTCTGTTTCTTTGCTTTTTGCCTTAAATATATGAATTTTAAAGAGTCCTCCTCCCTTAACATACTATAAATCTTCTTCCTGGTCACTCCTCATTCTCCTAGAATAAACCATTCCCCAGTCTTAAGAAGAAGAAAAGTACACAATAGAAATAAAAACAATGATGATGACATTGATAGCAGCAGAGATTGTCATTTCTGGAACATTTACAATGAGCCACACAATATGCAGGACCCTTTCCAGGTAGGTATGACATTGATAGCAGCAGAGATTGTCATTTCTGGAACACAATATGCAGGACCCTTTCCAGGTAGGTGCAAACAACTCTCCCTAGCCCCACTTTACAGATAAGAAAACTGATCCTTGGCGCATTGAAATCATTGCCTGAGAACATCACCTTCCTAAGGTAGAGATTAGCTAAATTCCTTGTCCAAACTATTAGCTGGAAGAAGACTTGAGGGGAGGCTGTGAGCTCTATTTACTGCCTCCCAGAGAGACGCAGGGGGAAGAGGAATGGGGTGCCTAGAAACGTACAGTCTGGACACCAGGGAACAGGTGGCTCATAGCAGGCTGAATGCCCTCAGCTGTCAACAAATAAAGTGGGAGGTCGCTGGAGAGGGGGACTGGGATTAGGCAGTCTTTGGGCCCTGACATGGCAGCTCTGCACCTGATGCTGGGGACAGTGAGTTGAAGGGGACATAGTGGGTGAAGACAAGGCAATGCTGGGGACAAGAGCCCTTCTGCAAAGCCCCTTAGGCTTCCACCTCAGCATTTCTGTGCAAAGCTGTCAGTGAGGCTATGCCACCACCATAGGCATTTGGACTTGGGGTCTAGAGTGAAGATGAGCACCATCAAGGGGCTTCTGACTCTAAAACAGCATTTGATAAATTGCAGTTAAGCTGGTACTCACTAATGTAAAACACCCCTTGTGCCATGCGATATTGTGGCACTCACTGAGTCTCCCTGGAGGTCTACAGCATAAAGCTGAAGAAGCAGAGCCTACCTCCTTCCTGAGGGTTTGCTCTGGTTGGAAAGGGAATAGACTCCTCTTGGACAGGTTTGGAGATGGGGTGAGCACAGTCACCCTCTTCCCACCAGCATGTATGAAAACACCAACCTTGCATGGCCCTCACAGAGGCTCCCTGGAACTCGGTGTCCTTCTCTTAAATCTGCTCTAAATACCATGGCCAGACCACCCACCTTGCCCCAGAAACAGCGGTAGTTCCTGCTATCCCATCATACAGACTAACCATCATTGCCTGGTGCTCCAAGCCACTCTGATCCAGCCCAGGATCCCTTTCAAATCTGCTTGCCCTCCAACACCCAACTACATACACCCACTTCACAACCCTGGCCAATCTCACTGAGGCTTTTCCCTTTTTCTCTTCTAATGATTATATTTATAGTAGCTGTTACTACTACTACCATTGGACAACCTGCTGAAGGGTATAAAACATGGCCTGGCCAGTGTGGTTCAGAAGTTGAGTATCTACCTAAGAACCAAGAGGTCACAGATTTGATTCTGAGTCAGAGCACATGCCTGGGTTGTTGATCCTCAGTAGGGGGTGTGCAGGAAGCAGCCAATCAATAATTCTCTCTCATCATTGATGTGTTGTTTTGTTTTTTATCTCCCTCTTCCTTCCTCTCTGGAATTAGAAAAATCCTATATAATAAAAAGGGAATATGCAAATTAACCCTTACACCCTCACAAGATGGCTGCCTATGACCAAGCCAGCAGGGGGGTTAGTGAGGGACGACCAAACGAGTGAACAGCAGGCTGCGTGGGGCGACCAGGCTGGCGGGGAGGACAGTTGGGGGTGACCAGGTGGCATGGGGGGGCCGTTAGGGGTGACCAGGCCGGCAGAGGGGGGCAGTTGAGGGCAACCAGGCCAGCAT
>NW_005362116.1:1496466-1519651 GCF_000412655.1 Myotis brandtii | reverse complement strand
AACAGCAGGCTGTGTGGGGCAACCAGGCCAGCAGGGAGGGCAGTGAGGGGCGACCAGGCCAGCAGGCAGAGCAGTTGGCGGCAATTAGGCTGGCAGGGGGGACAGTGAGGGGTGACCAGGCTGGCAGAGGGGGTCACTTGGGGATGACCAGGCCAGTGGGGGAGCAGTAAGAGGCAACCAGGCAGGCAGGCACGTGAGTGATTAGGAGCCAGTGGTCCAGGATTGTGAGAGGGATGTCCGACTGCCGGTTTAGCAGTTGGACATCACCCGAAAAGTCCTGGATTGGAGAGGGTGTAGGCTGGGCTGAGGGGATCCCCACCCCGTGCACTAATTTTGTGTACCGGGCCTCTAGTATATTTTATAAAACTCAACACCAAACAAACAAACAACCCAATCAAAAAGTGAGCAGAGGACCTGAAAATACACCTCTCCCAGAAAGACATATGAAAAGCCAATAGATATATGAAAAGATGTTCAACCTCACTGGTAATTAGGGAAATGCAAATCAAAACTACAATGAGATATCACCTTACAACTGTTAGAGTGGCCATTATCAACAAGACAAGCAATAACAAGTGTTGGAGAGGTTGTGGGAAAAAGAGAACCCTAATTCACTGCTGGTTGGATTGTAGACTGATACAGCCACTATGGAAGCAGTCTGGCGAATCCTCAAAAAATTAAAAGAACTACCATATGACCCAGCAATCCCTCTCCTGGTCATATACCCAAAAAACTCAAAATCATGTATTTGCAAAGGTCTATGCAACCCTATGTTTACTGAAGCATTATTCATGGTAGCCAAGACATGGAAACAATCAAAGTGTCCTGTGATAGAGGAATGGATAAAGAAGATGTGGTACATATACACAATTGAACACTACTCAGCCATAAGAAAGGACGAAACAGTGCCATTTGCAACAACATGGATGGACCCTGAGAACATTATGCTAAGTGAAATAAGTCAGTCAGAAAGAGCTAAGAACTATATGATTTCACTCATATGTGGGATATAAAACTGAAATCAATGAACACAAACAGCAGTATGGTGATTGCCAGAGGGAAGAAGGAGGGGGTAGAAGGGGGCCCCAATATAAGGTGACAGGAGAAGATTTGACTTTGGGTGGTGGGCACACGGTGCAATATACAGATCTTGTAACATAGAAATCCACACCTGAAACCTATATTTTCATGTTGACTAATATCACCCTAATCTATTTAATAAGTAAATGTTTTCAAATAAATATTTTATATGTATATATGACATGATTTATACCCTTTATATACAATAAAGGGTATAAATCATGTCACATTTTCTAATATCCCAGGAGCACTTAGCCCCTGTTTTGGATGGAGTTTGCGTTTATTCATTCGTTCAGAAAATATTTGCTGAGTGTTTACTATGTTTCCAGGCACTGAGCTAGGACTTGGGGGATAAAGCATTGAGCATAACCAGACATGGATTTTAACCCTATGGAACGTACAGTCCAGGGGGAAGCGAGCTCCCTTGCTTGGTGCTCCTATGTGCCCACACAGTGCCAGTGGCCCTACACCCCTCATTCTCCATCATGCTCACCGCTATTGCGAAGGCCCACACTGTCTCAAGGGTGAGGGAACCAAGATCCAGTGAGGGACGACCACACAGCCAGTGAGAAACTAGGCCGTCCTTTCACCTAAGATGCTGGTTGGAGGAGAGCAGGGCACTTTCCCTCAAAGTACAGCCAAATGCACGCCTACCCATCAGTCAATAGCACCTAAAAATGCCTAGGGCCCCTGAAGCTGTGCCCGATGGTCCCGCAAAGAAGCAATTCTGGAGAAAACAGATGTTATGACAAGTCACACATAATCAAGGGCAACACCCAGTCAGAGAACACAGAGCTGCCAGCATTCAGTGAGAACCCATTCCCGATACTCAGACCGTCTCCTCTCATTACAACCTTTCAGAAGAGAGAAAAAAATTTAAACAGCCCTTCCTTCCATCTTCCGGACAGGCCTGGCTCCCAGGAAAATATGATTTTGCGAGCCTGCCATCTGTGCCGATGCTATCAGCTTTTTATTGATATTTAATATAAACACAGCCCCGAGGCCAGCAGGTACCTTGACAGGGTCTGAAATATAATTGCCAGGGAACTGTACAAATGTGTGTAGCAATTAAGGAGCTGTCAAGGATATTGCTGGTGGGAAGACGCAGAGCTGTGGGTTGGACAAGGCAGCAGGCACCGGGTGGGAGGCTGAGGGAGCCAGGGCTGCGAAGAGGGACCGGGCAGCAGGCCTGTACATCACTGCTGCTGCGGGCCCAGCATCACACACAGGGAGGAGATACGTGGGTTATGGACATTCAGAAAGGGAAATGGACCAAGTTTAACTGCTGTTTGCTTTCAACACCCACAGGCCAAGAGAGAGCCGACTCTCCTACCTACTGTGATATTTATATTGCAGAGACCGCATGCAACCTTGAGCCTGGGTCTTCAGAGAGGCCCGGGTGGGGGGACATGAGGGTCGGATGGAATGGGAAGGGGGCCCCGATTATGAGAGCTGTCACAAAATTGAAGTGTGGGTGAGAAAGACAGGGTGGATGGGAAAGAAAGTGGGGTTCTGAGCAGGGAAGAAGGAAAGATGTGCCCACTGAAGGCAAAGGTCCAACAGAAAGGAGATGGAGGTGAGCCTTGAGTAGGAAGCAAGAATGCCGTAGTGCCACGTGCCAGTGCAGGTCCTATCCACACCTATGCTGTGAGGGACTTAACAGGCAACACTGGTGGTGGGGACGGAGTCATCAGAGTGCTGGAGGTGTAGACACAACCTCCCCTCTGTACCAGGATCTCTTCTCTTCCTCTGAGATGTCCTGGAGCCTTGGTGTTTGTGCCTGGAAGAGGTGGGATGAGGGAGGGAGTGATGTCTTAATGAATGGCCTAGCTGTGCCTTCATTGGTCAAATGGAATGCTGCTACCTGGGCTTACAAATAGCTGCCAATAGGGTAGTAGAATAAAGACATCTTGATTTCTTCTTTATTAAAAAGGAAGGAATAGATGGAAAAAGGCTTATGCCCCATCCTCACCACTTCCAAAGACATACACACCCCACAATCCAGCATAGGTAAGTGCTTCCAGGTAGCACACAAAGAAACTCTTAAGTCTTTATGAATTATGTATGTCATGATATTAGAGAAATTTTAACCAACACGTTGAACCTATGGACACTCAGATTATTGTGCAGAATGAGGCTAAATTTATTTAGGAAAAAAAATAAAGAGTGAGTTAAAGAAAAGCATTAAGTAATCATACAGGTGTTGAGCAGAAAGACATGAAGTCATACGTGTGGCCCATAGGTGGCAGGCTGGGGATGCAACTACAATGGCTCAAAGCAGCAGCTCATGGTGTCCTCCCAGGCTCCCTCCCAGGGAACTCACACGCAAACATTAGCACTGTCTACGCCTGGGTGGGGGGTGGCAGGTGACACATGAACACAGTCCTTGTATAAAGACAATCCTCTATGTCTTCCTGCTCAGAAGCTGACAAACTCCTGAGGCCATTCAGCCCCAAGGATATGAAAATGTGGATGTGGTCACAGACTAAAGGATCTAGCTCTACTCCCCTAGCTAGGCCTGCGAGCAGAAGTCAGGAGTAGGACTGAGAGAGTGCAGAAAGGTGCTCTAAGGAGCAGGCATGTTCTCTGCAAGTAACGGCAGGGAAGACCCGCCCTCTCACAGGCCTCTGGGGAGCAAGCCAAACCTCTGCCTAGGTGGCTTTGATGGACATGGCACAAGGGGACAGGGCTCACATGGCTAGAACACTAGAAGAATTTGCTTTGGATGCCCGATTTCATGTGAATATCTACAGGTCATAATCCCCCCCACCCCCGGATTTTATCACTGGAAGTTCAAACTCCCAAAGAGCATGATGCACACTAGGAATAATGCCAAACTCCAATAATATTGGCCAAGAACTATTAACAAGGCGGCTCCAGACATCTTTCCACCAGACTTCACTCAACCTACAAATTCTTTTGTCAACTATTTCTTTGGCTTGTTAAGCAATATTAGTTGGAACAAATTAATTGAGACCAAATGATTGAGTTTATGGACCTTCAGTAGCTGGTGCACCCTAACTCCTGAGAGGCAAGGACCCATGATTAAAGGTACCTCCTCTTATCACAAATAGCTCATGAAAAATCCAAGTGCATAGGTTCAATTCTATTAAGTGATTTATAAGTAGGATGCCCATATAAGTAGGATTTATAAGTAGGATGCCCATATAATTTATCAACCAAACTGGGGACCGTGGGGGCTTTTTATTACTATATATGGACTACCACTGTAAAGTGGGTCTGTCTTTGGCAAACAAGAATGGATGGGCACCCCATTGAGAGCTCACCCATTTCATAAGGCATAGAATTGATTGACTCTGTATGCATATGTGTATCTCTGATGTGATCATGCAGTTGGTTGACTAACCAAAATGAAGTAGAGCAAAAACTCATTTTTAAAATAATACATCAAATGCCTTCTTTTAACACTTAGCCAATCATTGCCTGTAGGACCATGGCCTTTTGAGTATTGTATGCAGTCAACTAGCTATGGGCATTCAGCATGCCCTAGACACCAGCCTTAGTGTTTCACTGATGGAGAAGAAATGAAGAACATTAATTAATCCACTATATTGCTTAACTTGAGGTTATTTAAGAGTTTCTACTATAATTATGTCAGTGCAACCTCTACTTCTTCAAGTTGGGCATCTGTCCAATTGAAGGAAACAAACACCCTACTCAAAATTCTTTAAGAAATACTGGGCCACCGAACTGAGAAGATGAGGAGTAGGAATGGCTTAAAGGGCAGACTGATCCAGATTACCAATGGCTTCACCAAGGACCTGGCTTCCAACTTTCTTTCTATTTTGCATCCTACTGAACTGGCTCCATCCTGAGACCCTTCCTCTCACACACCCTGGCCTTTCAACCTATAGCCCTTGCCCCAGCATCTGCAGCCTATCCCTGTACAGCACCAGGAAACTGCTGCAGCACTCACAGCCAGCCATCTTTCCTCCACGCTTCTCTGGGGTAAGATGTGAAATCTTCAAATATTTCTGTACTTTCCATGGGCTCTGACCATTGTAGACCCGTCCCTGAACTAGCCCACACAGAAGTGGGATGAGACATGCTGAGCGATTGCTTAAACTTGTTACGCCTTGGGTCTGAATGCAAGCCCACTAGCCATGAAAGATGGGGTCCTAAAAGAAATTCAGGGTACCACGAGGAGGAAGAGGAGGTATGGACACCAAACCATAAACAACTCCCACTTCCCAACATGGTCACAATCACCCAAAGAGTCATCTCAGAGGCCACAAATCCCATGTGACTCAGGACTTCCCCAAGCACTAATTTGGTTAAAGAATTTAAATCTGGCAGAACCATACCCCGAGTGAAGCATTTCATAGCATACTATGGTACAAGAAATATGTTGAGCATTCTAAAATTGCATGAAAGATAGAAAGAACTTTATCAAGGAAAGTTTAAAGCAAAAGACAGATCACTGGGGATGAAAAGAAAAATCAAAGAAGAGAAAAAGAAGTGCTTCATGGGAAATAATGCTTCAAGACCTGCTGATAATGCTACAAATAACAATGAAAAATACTAAAATGCCATTTCTACTAAAGTGAAACCAAACAGGCCATACATATTTAACAGGAACTGCACCAAAAGAGAAGCTGACTGCTATAAAAATGATGTGTGACAAGGACAGGCCTTCAGAAATGGAAGTTGATCTCCAAAAACCTTCAAGGACAGAGCTACTTCCAAATTTTAGCTGGCATTGTTTAAATAAGAGAATGCTTTTAACTCAAGGTTTGAGAAATCTTTTCTTAAAAAATTTTGTAGTCCAAAGGTTTTTTTTTCATATTTTAGAAATAAATTTATTTAGAAAGAGCTAGCAATAAAGATGGTAAAATTTTTATATTATGATGGTGGTCTGATTTAATTGTTTGGAACATATTTTAAACTGCCAGAAGTACAGAATAAATTAAACCTCCAGTAACATTTTAGAATCCTAACACATTTGATGACTAATTTTATTACAGTGGCTAACTAGAAATAAGACAAGCCATCTATGCAGCTCATATCCAATTAAGCTTTTTTATTTAATCTGCCATGATTTCACTCTTTGGTCTGCTTGATTATTATTAAATAGCTTGGTTCTATTTTGTATGTGAATTAAAGGACATGTAAATTTAAAGTTGCTGATATTTCAATAGCATTTACATGATTAGAATATAATGAGATGTTTGTAAGAACTGAAAGCTATATTACTCAAGGAATGTCCCAAAGCTAGGACCATCCATGATGCCAGGGCAAGCTTACAAGATCAAAATAAAGAAAGCTGGCGTGGTCACTGGAAAGTCAGGAGATAGGCAGACTCAACAAAAAATACAAAATATGTGAAGAGAAGATAATAAGCGCATTTCAAAACAACAGCCCATAATAAAGGGCAGAAATATTTAAGAGAGAACATATTACTTAAAACAGATATTTGGTTTAATTTTCAGTTGTTCAATATTTGTTCTCAAAGACATATTATGTATTTGCCATGTATTTATGGAGACCTCATCTCTTACAATTGAATTAGGCATGAGCACAGTTCATTACATATGGGATCAGTATAAATTCATACCAGCAGGCCAATACAATCCTCTTGATTAATGAAAATTCTATTTCAGAAGAAAAGAAAAGAGGGGGGAAAAAAGGACAAAAAAATTGGGCCCTTTCGTCTTGAAAGTAGCTGACTATGGTGCAATGAGGGGTACAAAAAAGTTAATAACTTTCCGGGTCCTTAACTTTCTCCAGACATCATCTTTAAAGCAAGGGGGGGAAAAGTTCAAATGCTTAAAAATCTCCCCAAAATTATTAGCAACAACAATATGGAAATATATAACAGATGCACAAAGGCATCTTGGGATGAATATATTAAGGACCCACAACTGCAAACTCTAAAATCTATTTAATTGTGCCAAAGAAGAAACATAAGAAAGACCATTTGATAAACAAAATGCAGACAGTATTTTTTTTAAAATATCTATGTCTTGAGCCAAGAACGAATCCTCAGTTGGACATTTCAGACACTGACTAGACCACTAGACAGGTCGTGCTGTCACACTGGCCACCTCTGAGAACAGCGACAGGGCCCCAGCCTCTGCCTACGTGGTAAGAGAGTGGAATAATAGACATATTCTGTGTGAAGTTTCCAGTTGGGGCTTTTTATGTTAAACCAAGCATAGAGCTCTGTTTCGGGGGAAGAGAGTAGACATCACGCTCTAAAAATAGTTTTATTCTTTACCTTAAAAAATAACTGCTCATTTAATTAACAAAGATATCCTCAATATTTGAAAAAAAATTAAACGATCAGAAAGAAAATGAAAATCCCCCTAATCCTATCAATAACTGTGTTAACATCTTGATGTGAAACTCTTCTCCCTCGTCTGTCTGTGGTAAGACATTAAGGGCATGTAAATTTAAAGTTTTATTAAAATGCAGTTGGGCTGTGTGCACTCCTTTACAGCTACACCCTCACTTTACATTCCGTTTGTCCATTTCCCAGGCCATGCGCACCTCCCTCACCTGTAACAGCAGCGAGGCATGCATATCCAGTGTGGGGAAGCAAGGAGCCTGGTTTCATGAGTGGAATTTTTAGTACCCCAAGTACTTGGAAGGATTTGTTTGAAAATAAATTTAACTTCCTCACAAGTGTAAAGAGGGAAATGTTGGTGAACTGTACGCAAGTGCCTGTGTCGTTACTACAGAAATGTACGCAACGCAGCTCGCCATTCCTAACATGTCCAAAATAATGCCTCTGACCTCTTTCCCACCCATCTTTCTCCTGTAAAACCAACAGTATCACTGTTTTAAATTTCCATTGTGAAATACTCCCAAACTTTAAAACAGTCACAAAATTTGTAAGAAGAAAAATTCCCATATACCCTTCACCTAGCTTCCCCAAATGTTAACCTGCTACCGAACCACCACAGCCCAATAATCAAAACCACACTGACACTGATAACTAGCACCTAATCTACAGATCTCATTTATGTGTCATCAACTACCCCACCCATGTCCTTAGTCTGGGCCTCATCCAGGGTCACACATTTCATTAGCTGCGCTGTCTCTTTCATCTCCTTGAATTCAGGACAGCTCCTCAGTCTTTCTCTGTCTCTCAGGACCCTGGTGCCCCCTTCCCAGGTAGTCCTGGGAGGGTGACTTGAGACACTTGTCTAACGGGGCCCAGAAGAGCCCTGGCTCGTGGGTAGATTCCTGGTGCTGCCATAACAAACTACAACTAACTGGATGGCTTTAAGCAACAGCATTCTCTTCTCCCACAGTTCCTGAGCCAGGAGTCTCAAATCAGTGTGTTGGTAGGGCTGGCTCTGTCTGGAGGTTCTGAAGGAGAAACTGTCCCATGTCCTTCATCTACCTCCTGGTGGTTGCTGACAATCCTTGGCATTCCTGGGCTCCTCTATGCATAACTCTAACTCTACCTCTGTGTGCAGGACCTTCCTCTCTCTGTGTCTCTGTGTGCCTTTCTCTCTCTCTCTCTCTCTCTCTCTCTCTCTCTCTCTCTCTCCCTGATTTCAGAGAGGAAGAGAAAGGAAGAGAGAGAAACATCAATGATGAGAATGAATCATTGATTGATTGCCTCCTGCATGTCCCCTACTAGGGATTGAGCCTGCAATCCGGGCATGTGCCCTGACCAGGAATCAAACCATGGCCTACTGGTTCATAGGTTGATGCTCAACCAATGAGCCACCTTGGCTGGACCTTCCTCTCTTCTAAGGCTACTTGTCATTGGATTTAGGTGCCACCCTAAAATCTAGTATAATCTCATCCTGAGGTCCTTAATGAATTACATCAGCAAAAACTCTATTTCCAAATAAGGCCACCTCCTGAGATTCTGAGTGAACATGAATTTTTGAGGGAAACATTATTCAACCACTACAATGTCCTTCAATTTATTTTTTTAAATGGATATTTTTGGCCAATAATATAGATTATTGTTATGAGTCCTGCTATACAATTTCTCACATTAACTTAATATGAAACAGCAGGAGCAGGTAAAAAGGACCATTTTATGTCTTAGAATAGCATCGAACAAACTCAAAACACCCATTGTAGGGGGAGATGATGGCAAATTAAATTGAGTTTTACATTTGGTATTTCAATTATAGAGACGACTCAGCAGCAGCTCCACAGTTCCCTGCTGTTTCTCACTCCGGGTGAAAATGTACCATCATCAGTCTGCTACGAGCAAAGAAACATAAACACTTTGGTCCAGGAAGCCATCAGGGGTTTGATGCTGCTTCTGAATTAGATGCTCTTGTAAGAGATCATTATTTCCAAGAACTGCCAAGACGCTCGCTCTGCCTCGCAGGCCCAGGGAAAAGGACAACTGCCACTTGTTCAATAGCCCACGCTGCCACTTGATTAGAGAACAAGATGAGGTTTGCTTTGCAGGATTAGTTCTCTGCAGAAATCCACCAGTGGGGAGACAGCAGCTCGTCTGCAAACTGGGCCAGTGGTGACGTCACTCCGACCGTCAGGTTTTCAAGCTGAGTAACATGAACAGAGGTCCATCCCTCCAGCACAGCCCCTGAGCCTGCTCCGCGCTGGTTCTCACACCTGGTCCTGAGATGCCCGGCCACAGAGTGGACGACTCTTAGATTGCTCCCCAACGCACCTCATTGGTCTTCAAGGTTAAACCTTTTCCTTTCTTAGCAATTTCCTTAACCAGGCGGAGGAGGCCCCCTCTTGCTCCCAATTTCTGAGATGCCTGCCCCACCCTCCAGGCTACCAATTTTGAAAAGATAAAGCTTTGGAAAGCGAGACAAATATTTAAAGCACGCACACACTTAACCTCGCACCATCATACATGTGTCAATTTGGATTGAGATTTCTGGTCTGAGAAGCCAGAGCAGAGGAAGGCAAAGAGACTCAAGTGTCCAGATGGAAACAGGTGAACGCTGTACAAATGCCCTGGGAGCAAAGGAAAGCATTTAACATGCATTTGTATCTCATATACACACCCTCACACCCTCAAACTACAACAGACTGTACACGATATTGATGGTCCTGGAAAAGGTCCATACACTGTTCACCAGGTTTTATTTGAATAAGAATTAACACAGGAAAAGAGAAAAGCTGGCTCAATTTTAAAAACACACCCCCCTAAACATAAGGAGATTGGCCACGTGTGCAGCACTTTCTGTTTGCCTGGCAAAGCACATTCCGTGTTTTGGCTCACTTACTCCTCTGTAACATCGGTCCTCTGTGCACATTTACAAATGTGGACACTGGGGCACTAGAGAGCGTAATTTGCACAAGGAGACACCTTTGCAGGTAGCGGAACCTGAACACAGTCAACAGGCACTGAGCACTCAGGATGTGCCAGGACATCCATGTATAGCAACACATTCGATTCTCAAAACAACTCTAGGGGGAATACGGACATCATCCCCATTTTACAGATGGGGAAGCTCAGGGTCACCATAGCTCTTCTTGACCACATCTATGGACAAAAACCACAGCAAAAAGAGAATAAGCAAATCACCAGGTCACATTCCCAAAAGTTCTAACTAAAAACAAATTCACAGATACAGCACGTGAACCCTTTGGGTCCCAATAAGCAAATGAAGCGACAGCCTTGAGAGGCGGGCTTCGGATCTCCCACACGCGGGTGCGCCTGGAACAGAGCCAGATGGAGGGCCCTGGGGATCCGGCGTATCTTGCTGTGACACTCAGGGGGATGGACACAGAGCAGCGCAGGATGACAGCGCATCTCTCAGACACGGCCCTCGTCTGTGAGGAGGAGACAGTCTTCCCTGGAGGGAGCAGCGACGAAGAACAGAAACTTGGCCTCCTCTCTCCCTGCTCCCCTGGACCCTCAGATCCCTTTTGCAATGTCAGAGTGGGGTCATAGATCCGCTCTGGAGGCTGCCATCGCCACCAGCCTGCTCTCTTTCCTTACCTGGGAGAGGACTCCTTTACTGATGACTGAGGGCGCCTTAAAGGGAAGCTGAGAGGAAGGGGAAGAAAGCGATGGAGAAAAAAGAAAACTGCCGAGTGTCCTGGGAGTGCATACATAGTGGGGTGGCATTTGATTCACAGATGGGTGCGTTGAGATGAGTGTCCACCACATCACCTAACTTGCCAAATACGGCTCTAAGGCAAGCATCATGGATGCCAGAGGGCAGCCCACAGTGAGGACAGCGGCAGTGCAGCAGGGCCGTCAATCATCTGAAAGGCCAGGGAGGCGAAGTGACCTGTCCAACACCAGTTCTCAGCAGGTCACCCCCAGATTCTACTTCCCAAGTGGACAAAGGGTGGTCACGTAGCTTGGGGGGAGGGAGCATCCCTGGGTGGGATGTTACAGTACATGAGGAGGGCACGGCCCCGTCCTGGGCTTGGTCATAGAGAAGGCGTGGGTGCCCTTCACCACAGACCTCTGCACTAACAGGGACGTCACTGCAGGTACTGACCCAGGCCAGACAAAGAGTCCGAGGTGCTGCCCCCCAGCTCAGCTTCCTCACCCCTGCCATCAGCAGCCGCCATGCCTTCCACATGCTCCCTGTCACAGTCTGCTCCAGCGCTGCCTCACCGTGGAAAGCAGGGGCCTTGCATCAAACCACCCAAGTTCAAATGCCCACTTCACTGGCCAAGTGCGCTTGAAGCTGTTCCTGCCTGTGTGAACCCGCCTGAATCTCTGCGACACAGGGATACTGTGTCCTCTTCCCACGGTGACCATGAGGACCCGGGCGGCCTCAGGAAGGGTGCTCACAGAGACCTGCCTCCCCAAACATGTCTGCTGCTTTACTCTCCCACCTCTGAGCTGGGCTGCAGGAACGGCCTACACTCCCTGTGGGAATGACTGCCATAGGTTTACCCTCCTAGTGGGAGAGGCCGCTGAGGGCGGAGCTGGTTGCCTGGGACAGGGCTGCCAAGGAGACACGGGGAAAAGCGGAGTGGAGATGGGTCAAGTTTGGCTGCGTGGCCCGGGTTAGCATCTTCCCCAGGAAGTCAGTCAAGGCTTGCTCCCCGGGCAGCACTTGTTCGGCTGTGGGGAAGCCCTGACCTCGGCTCGGGCGGGGAGAGCATGTCCTTGGGAGCCTGGCCCCTGTGAGTTGCTGCTATCACTGCCCCATGTGCTGCCCCCATCGGAGCTGAGACTCAGCCCAGGAGCCAGGCTGCCCTGTCCACGTGCTCGGGACACCGGCAGATTCTCCCGAAGCCTCTTCACTTCTCGTGACCTTGCACTCTGGATGGTGCTCTGAGACTCCAGAGCCCAGGCTGCAAAGGCTGGAGGGGATGGGGAGGGAGCCCACGGACCCCTGGGCTGAGTGCTTACAACCAGTTACCCAGAAGCCCCTGTGTCATTGTGATTTAGGCATTCTTGTGTGTTTACTTGTTTATTTTCCTTCCCCCTACGAGGCTGGCAACTCCATGAGTCCTAGAAGCACGTGATGAGACTTCCCAGTGCACACGGAGACTGCAGCTCCACACTGTCCGGCTCAGGCACACAGACAAAGGAGGGCGGGGCCGAGGCCTGGCTCGCTCAAGGAGCCACTTTTCCATGTGGCAAGTGCGTTGCTTACCTAGACACAGAGGGAGGCCACAGTGCCAGTCAGCTCCCTGCGGTTCTTGGCCCACACAACCGAAGGAATGACAGCAAACAAAAGGGGCCGGGGGTGACCCCCGTTGCGGAGCCAAATCGAGATGGCAGCTAAGCAGTTTTCTAGCCTGCAGCTCTACTCTGAGGGGTGGGCAGAGCCCTGCTCCTCGTCCTCGTCGGAACCCAGGAGGAGCTGGGAGCTGCCTCAGGATGGCCTGACGATAAGGGGCCTCCCCACTTCTCCTTCCAGGAAGATCCCCAGGCATCTGGCCAGGACTCAGCTTCGCTGCGGCTCAAGCCTTTGCCTAAGCCATCAATTTGGATACAGGGCAAAGTGCCCAGAGCTCCCTGGCAGGATGGTCCCTGCAAGTGAATGGCACATAGTAAGCATTCAATAAATGGTTGTCTAATAAGTGACTCCTCTGCAGTGGTGCCATCAACACCCTCGTTTTACAGAGGGCAGGGGAGGCATAGGATAGAGGGCGAAGTGATCCCCCAAGGTCATGCAGTGTGGCAATGAGGGAGGGAAGATTTAACCACACCCTCAAGCACCAGAGCCACTTCTTTCCCACCACGTGTTGGGCCTCTGCACTGGGAGCCAGAGCACGAGGGAACCCTGATCTCTCACATGGCCAGTTCATGACCTCTTCACAGGTGCTCGTCCACACACAGCATCCGTCTCTCCAGGTGGCTTTGCTGTATGCCCCTCCCTCGCTCCATTTCTCTCTGCCTCAGTTTGTCATTAAGATGAGGATAACAATAGTTAACTGCCACAGTTGGAGGAAGATGATTGCTATTATGAAGTCATGCCATTTACTGGGCATTTATTAATACATGCCAGGCTCTTCGGGGGCTAGTACTACGTCTCCCTCACCAAGGCATGGTGGTGACGGCCCCACTGCACAGGCGAGTGAGGTTAAGTGGCGTTGCCAGAGTTACAGGTGCTGGGCACCTGTGAGCACTCAATGCAGAGCTCCAACCACCTACCGTCAGCCGGCTCACGGAGCAGCAGCCACGTGAGCAAGGAGACAGGAGCGACAGGGGGACACACTGCTCATCACTGGTCTGCTGACAGGCTGGGGTCTGGAGGAGTTGCAATCAGCAGAGTGTGGATGATCCCTAGTGGGTGACTCCAAACTGTCCTGGAAACTTTCCTGCTTGCTCTCTGCACATCTCATTTCATACCCACATGGAGAGTGGTCCAGCCCAACCAAATACACTTCCAAATACTCCCACACGGGCTTTAAAAAGAAGTGTGCACTGCAGAAAATCCAGAAAGGGACAGAGGGACACTTAAAACCACCCTAATCTGATGAGCAGGCTAACACTGGGACATGCCCAAGCCCGCTGCATGCAACGGTGCCCTCAGTGCACGCAACTGCCCACATCAGCTCGGTGACCTTTCTAGGATTAGAGGGAGGGGCTGAAAACTGGGTGTTTTAATGACTTTTTTCTGCTCAAGGGACATTCAGGCGGAAAGCCCACATTATGAGATGGAATACATACAGCTCAGCCGCCAACGCTCCCAAGTAAATAGCTCTGAGCAGTGACATCTCCAAGAGATTCTCTGGAAGTTGGAACTTCTAATTTTCCAACAAATAACCTTTTAGTCCTTTTCATTTGGCCGTTCTACCTGCTGGCCACTTCATCTGTTCTCTAGACAAGAATGCGTTCAGAGCTGACACTGACAAATTGGCCTGCAAAGGTCTCACACCAGGCATTACTCAGCATCCTGACAGTTGACCTGTCCACCCGCTTCTATTCTTAGCAGGTCAGTGAGGCCTGACACGAATCCTGGCTGAGCCAGTTCACCAGCTCACACATCCTATATTCTCTCCACAAACACTCAGCAGCACAAAATGGAATCTCTATAATTATTCATAACTAGAGGCCCTTGGCTAGGGCTGTGGGGATTGGGCCAAAACCGGATCTATGACATCCCCCGAGGGTCCCGGATTGCAAGAGGACAGTTCTCAGGTGATGCACCCAGAAATTGGGCTCCCTTCTTTCTGGTTCCAGGTGCATCACCTGAGAACCGCAGCTGCCAAGTCACCCTAGCTCAGCTGCTCCTGCACTGAGTGTCTGCCCCCTGGTGGTCAGTGCGGATCATAGCTACTGGTCAAACAGTCGAACAGTTGCTTAGGCTTTTATATACATAAATGTGAAGCTACCGATACTATTTCCCCAACAGTCATGATCTGAAATGTCGAGCAAGGAAGGTGGCAGCAGCCTACAACAAAGGAGGCACTAGGGCCAGAGAATAAAACAGAAGTTACATCTTAACTATTAATCCCCAGAAAGCCCAAACTTGAAACATTCACACTGTTATAATGAAAAAAAAATTATGTTTTTGTGAAATAGAATTTTAAAGTTCTGAATCAAGAAGGCAACAGAAAGTGAGCATTATAACACAGGCAGGCACTAAATATTTGTTTGTTCACTTAAATCTTTCTTAGAACTTAACTCAATCACTATTGGAAAGCAGCAATTCTCACATTTTAAATCGCACCTGAGTCAATTGGAGGAGTTGTAAATCGCAAATTCTCTGCCCCCTGCGCCCCCAACCTCCTTCCTGGAGCCCAGAGTACCTGATTCAACAGATCAGAAAAAGCCCGAGAAACTTTCATTTCTAACAAGTTCCCAGATGAGGCTGATGGCTGCCTTTCTGGGACCGCAGCCTGAGAAACACTGTTCCAGCAGAGACAAACCACAGCCCCACCCCCTGGGGCTTACATTCTATCGGAGTGATAACAATTAAGCATAGGATAATTTCATTAGTGGCAAAATGATCATTCCTACTGTGAAAAAAAATGAAGTAAAAAAGAATTGGGGATAATGGAGGAAGAAGGGGTCATTTTTTAAAAGAAGATAGTCAGACAAGGCATTTCTGAGGAGTTGACCCTCAAACAGTGAATAAAACAGAAGTTACATCTTAATGATGTATGAATAGAGGGGAAGCCATGCAAAATCAGAGGTAAAGGCATTCCAGGCAAAAGGGGCATCTCACGGGAAGAACCCCATGAGCCTGGCGTGCCCCAGAACAGCAAGACCAGCCTCAACAGAGCAGAAGGAAATGGGAGGGGATGAGGTCTGAGTCGGCGGGAGGGCAGGGCAGATTGAGAAAAACGTTATCAACGGGGAAGTGATGTGAGCTGATTTGTGTTATAAAAAGAACCCCTTGGCTATGATGAGGTGTGGAGACTACAATGGAAGCAGGAAGACCAGTCAGTGAGGAGGCAAGTAGAAATGGCAGCTTGGACCACCAGCTTCAGTGGTCACCAGCAGACCCGGCAGGGAGGGTGGAGATAGAAGGCATCCTGCAGGGGGGCCAACACACTCCCTGTGGGATGTGTGTGGGAGAGTGTGTGTGTGTGGGGGGATGGGGTGGGGGGAATCTTCAGGATGACCATTGTTTTGTCTTCATTTTATTGGGGGTGGGGGACAGCAGCTGGAGATAAAATTTTTTGGAAACATTCTCAAGCTGACAGAAAAGCTGCAAGACTAAAAACAGCATGAAGACCACCTATCCACCTTTCTAGATTCTCCCACTTTTAACACTTTATCCTATTTGTTTCAACCTTTGCACATTCTCCACACACACATACACACACACACACACACACACACACACACACACAAACACACACACACACTCACACACATGCGCACAATTTTCCGTTCCCAGCCACTTGAGAACAAGCCACCCACACCATAGCCCTTCCTCCCCAAATTCCTCAGAACCACAATGTCTCAGGCTGTATGACCAGTTGTACCTGTGCAGCTTCTCTTTCCAGTAGCCATGACACTGAGCTCAATAGAAAACACACCAGGCCATGCCACGCCCTAGCTAGGAGCCAGCACACCCGGACAGTGCAAGAGAGGCAAGAGCCCTGCGTGCATGACCCCAGCGAGCTGTGTGAGAGCTGGAAGAGGGCCGGCAGGATTCGGGAGGCTTTCGGGAACCTGGCAGAGCCCCCAGTAAGGCTTGGTGGCTTTGAAAGAGGACAGGATTTAGTCAGTCATGACCAGATTAGGGGCGGGCAGTCTGCATAGACCATGACGAGAAAATGGGTCTGGAATGCACAGTGACAGACAGAAGGCCACCCTGTGCTGGCAGGAACTGGATGGCAGGTGTAGAAATGAGGTCAGAGAGGCCGGGTGGGCACATCAGAGAGAAAGGCACTGACAGCCACCCAAGGACAAGCTGTGACAGGGGGCAGCTCTGGGTCTGCTGGTCTCAGGCCCTGACCACCTGCGGAGAGGTTTTAGGTTTTGAACAGGAAACTTGACCTGACTCTTTCAGTGACAAATTTCCTTTTCTTGCTAATGTTGCAAATGTCTAATATTATCTCCTCTGCCTCAGAGTTCTCTTGTCAGGGTCCCACCCAAGCAATTCAAGTTCCTCAGTGACCAATCCTTCTGCCCTTGAGCAATGAGATCTGACGCTCCCCACTTGGACTTCACAGAAATGCCTCCACTTGGCTTCTCTTGAACTCCGTAGGCCATTCTCCTCCAAATGTCATTGCCAGAGCCCATCGCCAGGCTCAGAGATGAGCTTCCTCACTGCAGCGGGTCAATGCAGGAATGATCAGAAGTTCTGCCCCAGGGGGGGGGGGGGGGGGGGGAGAAAGGAGTCTTCTGAGGGTGTAGAGGCAGCCCAAAACAAGACCGAAATGAGAGGAACCACTGCCATTTTTTGGATTAAATAGGGCTTTTCAATTTATCATTTAAAGGGAGTTATGACACCCATCCATCACACACACACCCTTATCCAAGAAGCAATTGGGCTAAGAGTACCTGTAACTAGGAAGCCCTGAAACTCCCAGCCTGAGTGTATCCCCCACGGGTGTCAGAGGTGACAATCTATAGCCAGCAGGTATGTAAACATCCTCTTCTGGAAGGTACAGGATGCAGGAATCAGAATCGGACCAAAGGCTAGAGCATGTCATCTGTTCCCTCAGCCAACACAGCACAATCTTTCAGGTGTCCATTTCCTATGAAGGACTTCACAGTCAGGCAATACTGCATGTGGTTGAGTATATGAAAAAGCTGTGTGACCCTGGGCAAGTTACTCCATGTCTCTGAACTTCATCCTTCACCTATAAAATTATGATCTAAAAAAACAGAGCTGAACTTCATAGAATTGCTGTGAAGACTAAAGATGTACACTTAGGTTAGAGCATCATATGTTCTTCAAAAACGTTACTATTACACTAGTTGAGTTCAACTTTCCTATCCTACTTTGAAGACACAGTAAGATAATCAACTACAAGAATATAGTCTTTTTTTCCCTTTAAGCTCAAAATTTACCAATCCAAACAATAATTAGAGTTTTATTATTACATGATATGTTGTTCTATTATGTGTGTTAATATTTATATGCTTTACTGTGTTACTCATTTAACCCTCACTACAACCTTCTGGTGTAGGAATCATTCTCATCCCCATTTTATAAATCAAGAAACTAATTCAGCCATAGTCAGTTTGACTCAGTGGATAGAGCGCTGGCCCATGGACTGAAGGGTCCCAGGTTTGATTCCAGTCAAGGGCACATACCTTGGTTGCAGGTTCCCTGGCCCTGGTTGGGGTGCATGCAGGAGGCAACCAATCAATGTATCTTTCTCAAAGAGATGTTTCTGTCTCTCCCTCTTCCTTCCACTCTCTCTAAAAATGGAAAAGGATCCTTGAGTAAGGATTAACAACAACAACAAAAGAAACTAATAGTTAAGTGATTTTGGGCCCAAGGGCTACGACTTACACCCAAATCCATGCTCCCATTCATTTGCACTGATAGCCTTCATCCCAGCTGCACACCCCAACCTCCTGGGGCTTTTTCAGCCCAACCATGTCTCAGACTCTGCCTTCCCAGAGGGTGTTCAGGCAGCACCCCGAGAGCTTCCACTTTTACCACCAGAGCATGAGGAGCTCCTCAGACTTGCTCCACAGTGCAACTGGCAAAGCTATTTTTAAAACAATCACTTAAAGTTTCTAGAAATGGTCCTAAGGACACACTGCAAGTAAAGAAACACTTATTCAATCGATTTTACTAAATGTCAGTCAGAAAAGCAGGAGTCTATTGTATTTGAACCAAGACCTGCTTCCTCCCTCTCCCTTTCCAGCTCAACCAGACAGAAACTTGGCTCTGGACTGGTACAGCCAAGAACTCAGGCTCTCTCCCCACACTGGCAGCTGCGGGCATTTTTCATCCTGCCACTGGCTACCTGTCACATGAAATCGTGCTTGAAATCATTAGTCACCATGGACATGTACATCAAAACCACAATGAAATATTATTTCCTGCCCAGCTGGTGTGGCTCAGTGGTTGAGTGTTGACCTAGGAACCAGGAGGTCATGGTTCAATTCCTGGCCAGGGCACACGCCCGGTTGCAGGCTCCATCCCCAGTGTGGGGCCTGCAAGAGGTAGCCGATTAATGATTCTCTCTCACCATTAATGTTTTTAGCTCTCCCTCTCCCTCTCTGAAATCAATAAAAGTATATTTTAAAAAAAAGTAAATATTATTTCTCACAAACAAGGGTGACTATGGTTAAAAAAAAAGGAAAGAACATAACAACTATTAGCAAGAATGTAGATGAATCAGAACCTTCACACATTTCTGGTGTGAATGGACAATGGTACAACCACTTCGGAAAAAAATCTGGCCACTCCTCAAATGGTTGAACATAGAGTTGCCATATGATCCAACAGTTTCACTCCTAAGTACATACCCAATAAAAATAAAAATATATGTCCACGCGAAAACTGTTACATGAATATTTATAGCAATAATAATAGTCAAAAGGTAAAAACAGTCTAAATGTCCATTAACTGACGAATGGATAAGCAATCTATAGTGTATGCCTACAATGGAATATTACTCAAGCATAAAAGGAATAAATACTGATGTATGCTATAATGTTAATGAAACTTTAAAATATTATTCTAAGTAAAATAAGCCAGTTATGGAAAAGCACATATTATATGGTTACATTTATATGAAATGTCCAGAAAAGGCAATTCTATCGAGATAGAAAGTAGAGTCATGGCTGCTTAGGGCTGGGAGGGATCGGGGGATAGGTGGGTAATCCCTATAGGCTGCAGGATTTCTTTCTGGGATGATGAAGATGTTCTAAAATTGACCATGATGATGCTTGCACATATCTGTAAATATATGAAAAACCATGAAATGGTACATTTAGCGGAAACTGTATGTGAATTATATCTCCGTAAAGCGGTTTTCTTTTAAAAAAAGAAGCTTGGAGTGATTTTGACCATTAAGTGGACGGAGATAAGAACCATCACCCCACCCTCTGGTCCCTGGAGTCTCCCCAGGTTCTCTCTGGACAGCATTTCTGGTTCCTGCACCTTATGATGCCGGCTGGGGACTGAGTCAGTGCTGGGTTTTGTGAACGGCTGTGCTCAGGCCAAACACACTGACAAATGAGCTGTGTGAAGGCCCTGCCTCCGCTGCTTCTAGGACCAAACCCTGAGGCCAGTGTTCTGGCTTCTGGGCCCAGACGCCAACCTCTCAGCTCTTGGGATGAAGAGGTGCCTCTGACGAACAGTCACCTCTTTTCGGGAGCCTCGCATGATCCATGTGAGCGAAGCTGGGAGACTGCACGGAGGCCCGTGTGAACCATCAGCTGCTGCCCGGGTAATGAACTTCAGCCCTCCCGGACATGTATGCGGAGGGTGACTGAACCATCGGGAATTTTACCTGTTACTTTTAGGAAACCAGCCTCCTCACAAGTCGCCATTTCAATGTCCACAGTATGGCATCCCCCCACCTAGACTTTTCATTTTTAACGCAGACACACGGAACCATAGCAGATGTGCTCACACTCCTCGCTTCTCTTCTTGAATGGCAATACGCTGGCCCCAGGTGTGCTCCCACCACCGCCAGAGGCTGGACACCTCCCAGAGGCCTTGCCTCAGGCCATTCAGTGCCAGCAGATGGTTGTACTTCTCACCAACCAAGTCAGCACTCACTCCCCATTTAAACTCAGATCTTGGCATGTTTGACTTAGATTTCTGTCAGTTGAGCTAATGTGAACCACATCCCTCCAGAGACGACATTCTCTACAGCAGTTTCTCCGTACTTGGCCATTCTTTGGACAGAAATGCAGGCCACAGGCCTGCAAATGGAGGATAAAGCCCTTCTGGCACAACCTGAAAGTGCGTTACGTGTCTCCCATGACTACGCTATTGATTGAGAAGAGGGGCTGCTCACAATGGGAAGAACAGACGGACTTTGCTGTCATACAGTCTGAAAAGGGGGGGAGCTCAGAGCAGACTCTCCACTGTACTATTCAAATGTCTGACTTCACCGTGAATTCACCCTGGTGTGGGTCTGCTCGTCTCTAGATTCTGATTCTCTGAAGAGGGCCATCCATGCCTTCTGAAGGCTGGGAAGCATGAGGGAAAGCAGGGTGAGATCCTAAGGATGGAGGGGAGTGCCCAAGGGATGGCATCTGGGCAGAAGGCCGGCTCCTTCCTGGGCAAAGTTACTATCAACACCAGGAGGCGGACCTCTACCTCACAGAGGGTCCCTGAGGAGCACCTTCTTTAGGGTAAACCCTGGGTGTGGAAGAGATGACCTTCATACAGATGAGCTGCAGAGGTGCCCGCATTCCATCTTCCACCACCTGTCAGCTCACTGGCCCCCACACCCAGGAAGACTCCTTAGTTCTCTACCCTCATCCCCTGAGTCTATTTTCAGCTCCAAGTGACAATGTATTTGTTAAGGCCTCGCATTAGCTGGTAAATGTCAATTTCAAATATTTTATGT
This sequence comes from Myotis brandtii, assembly GCF_000412655.1. Classification (NCBI taxonomy): domain Eukaryota; kingdom Metazoa; phylum Chordata; class Mammalia; order Chiroptera; family Vespertilionidae; genus Myotis; species Myotis brandtii. The sequence goes on along the minus strand of NW_005362116.1, from coordinate 1,498,228 downwards.
GACTCTGAATCTGAAGGATGAAGACGGCTTTTCCTGTGTAAGTAAAAGAGTAACCACCAACCCTGCCTCCTTTTTATCAACTCCAGTGAGACTTCAGAGGGAAAACCGGGTGAAAGAGTGACAAAGGGATTTCATATCTCGACAGTTGAAACAACTTCTAGTCATATTTTCTTCCGTGGACTCCTTAGAATGAGCTACAGGGGGAAAGAAATCTGAAATTCTAGACTGAAATGTGTCAGGATAAGAAGAGAGCATTTCTGCTGTCAGATTATCAACAATACCAGCCACAGAAATAACCCACCAGGTGACGGAGGCTGAGGGAGCCTGGCGCACACCCTCTCCCACCCCTCCCCCTCTTCCCTTCCCTTTCCCTCTCCCCTTTTCCCTCTTTCCTTTCCTCTTCTCACTCTGCACTCTGCGCCACACCCCCCCCATGCCTCCGCCACCCCCACCTCCACCACCACAACTCTTCTCCATGCTCCCTGATGCTTTCTGGCCTCCACACCATGGGGATGAAGGCCTTGTAGAAGAGGACTGATTGGCAGAGGCTCAGGAACTCATGAGATTGACATCCAGCACGTGGAGGAGCAGGACTGGGCCCCAGGTCCACGCTCAGAACCACCAGACACACAGCAGCCCCGCGCTGGCTCTGCACTCGCCCAGCAGAGAGTCCCCGCCCCGTCCACCCAGTTTTTAACAAAGAAGTCCCTGAGACCAGGCCACTCCCTGAGGAGGATCCATCCAGCACAGCTCTGGGAGCCCACTGCCCTTCATTAGAAGGACCCCAGAAGATCTACCCCCACAATGAGGTCTCCAGGGACACAGAGCACTTCTAACCTGGGGTGCAGGCGGCTGTCCTGGTCCTCTATGCTAAGATTCCCAGGGCCACCCTAGGCTCCACCCTCAACTGAGTGGGGTCCTGGCCCAGTGGTTCTGGCAGAGCCCAGAAGCTCCTGAGGTCTTGCCCAAGAGTCTGGATGGAGCAGGGGGTCAAGGCAGCAGGAACACTGGGCCAACACCAGGCAGCCACAGGGAGCATTCGGAGAGACAAGGCGGAGGGCTTGGCCCCACTGTGAGGCTCACAGGATGCCCCTAAGGGAAGAGTTAGAGACCTTGGGGGCGCAGAGGAGATGCACATTTACCCACTGGGGAAGTCACTGCCAATGAGCCAATCAGACTGGCACCAAGGGAGCACAGTGCCTTTACACCTGGCAAGCAACACTCAGGGTCTGCAAGCCATATGGCAGGTGCCAACCTACCACAATGGACAGAAACAGCAGCTCTGCAGCAGGCTCCCCTGGGACGCCAGCCCTTTCAGCTGCAGGGAGAGACTGGGTGGACAAGGGGCACTGGGAGGGGCCTGGGAGCAGAGGCTAGTCGCCAACCACCAACCGCACACATTGCTCCAATAATAAGCCACACCCAGCTACACCGAGGCTTCCTGGCTGAAGGCCAGCCTGGCTGCAGGAAGGCAGTAAGAACTAGCCATGCCGACACCGGTAGGGCTGTGAGCAGGCTGACCATGAAGTCCTTCCCTCAGTGTCAGTGAGGAGCAGCGGGCGCTTCTCCCAGGCCCGCTCTGGGGAGGCTTGCCTTGCACGGCAGGTAAGACAGCTGACTTTTGAGTGAGCACCAAAAGCCCTATTGAAGTAAGTCTTGCCCCAGAGGGGTGTCTCCAGCACAGAAGTTCTCCCACTGCAGACACAGCTGATTCTCACAGCCAATTGGCCTGGAGGTCAATTCCCCCCAGTGATACCTACAA
>NW_005362116.1:1435323-1494888 GCF_000412655.1 Myotis brandtii | reverse complement strand
AAGAGGAACAAATGTAATAATCTGAACAATAAAGATTTAACTAATCAAAAAAAAAAAAAAAAGACAGCTGACTTTTCAGAGGGCTGGACCGGGATTCATACTTGGACGGGTAACTTAACCTCCCTGAGACTCAGTCTTCCCATCTGCAAGTGGGTGAGCAACAGCAATGACAGTGCCTGATGCTTTCTTTCTGGGTCTACTAATATGTCAGTGTCTGTGTGTCTCCCTCTGTGTCTCTCTCTGTATCTCCCTCTGTCTCTCTCCTCTCTCTCTTTCATCCAGTCTTTAAAAAATGCCCTGCGCTGAGGTGGGTAGAGTTATTCTCCCTGAGGCTGAGGGGTTCTGTATCTTGTTTGAAATCACACCACAGCTGAATAGTGGAGCCTGGATGCTAACCCAGGCCGTTTGGCTTGGGAGCCCATCCACGGCTCCACCGACCAGCAGGCGGCCAGGGAGGCCGTGGAGCTGGGGCACCTGGCGGCACCTGCCTGTCGGGCACAGCATGGCGGCGTCCCCGTGGCCCTCTGTTATCCTGGGGAGACAGGCGTGTCTTAGCAGCCCTTATGCTGATACCTGCTGGGGTTGTCCCAGAAAAGAGCAAACAGAAGGAAGCTTCTATGTGAGCTAAAACAGTGTTTCTTACACATAAAACTGAGAGCTCTAGTCTTTAGTGCTCCACCTTCCATTCAACGCAGTAGCCCCAAACTGTACTTAAAAAGCCAGTGCCTTTGGGCACATAGGAATGGTCACTCAGTCACTGGCTAGACTCCGCTCACAAAACGGAGGGAGGAGCAAGAAGGACAAAAGAAGAAAAGACCTTTTGGCCCTTCAATGCACCTGCCTCAGATCCTCTTTGAAAGAAGGGAGTAAACTGGCAAATAAGAAAAGAATAAATCGATCCCTTTGAGACAAGCAGATATTCTGTGGCAGGAGAAAATGGGAGAAGAGATGGGGAAGGAGCATAGGCCCAAGCTGCCAATCGACTGGAGAAAACCAAGGAGATCAGAACAGAGAGTATGAGAACCTGTTGAAATCCAAGAGGACCTTCCGGAAAGGCTGTAAAAGCTGACAGGGCACTGAGCCCCGGTCTTTAAAGTCTGCTTTGTGCAGAACAAACCAGCCCCACCTGCTTCTGGGCACATGTCAGAAGACCTTGACCTGGTCTACTCTTTTCTTGGGGCTCCTCTGCTGCCTGGGAAACCTCCCTACGGTCTCCCTAATGCTAGCCCATCGCCAGCACCCCAACTGGTCCCGAGTCTGCACCCCAATAGAGAGCCCCTCACACCTCTTTGTCTGGGTTCCCAAAAGACTTGGTCCTGCAACTTCCCTCCTTCACTCTGCCTTTAACAGCAGGGAAACCCCACAGGCAAACCCACCCCAGAAAGTCTGTGAAGGACAAGGATGGTCCGCCTCCCTGCACCCAGCACTGGGCCTTGAGTCAAGCAGACCCCGGTGAGGACGCGCCCTCTCGGACTCCACTGCGAGGCTCTGCTTCCAATCTCCATGGAGAAGCCACAGATTTGGAGCTGGAAGACTTTCCCTCTGAGTCCCTCCATGTAGACTTTGATGCTTCCAGTTTCTCTGAGATGTGGGTTAATCCACCTGCCAGAAGATGAAGTCACGGTGTGTTGCCTCTACCTGCGTAGAGGTATGACCCACACGTGACCCGGGAGCGGTTGTTGAGGTAGAGGCCACCCAAGAATTGTTCTACCCCCTGAAGTGAGAGGGGAAAAGGAATCCAATCAGAAATGTAGAAAATCACTCTCCCACTTCCGAACGGTGGAGGAATGCCAGACGGTGGCCCTGGGAGATTATAACATGGAGCTGCCATGCTGCTCAGAGAAGGATGTCTCAAAAGATAAATAAGGAAACCACAGTCATTTTTACTAGAAACCCACCCGAAGTAAGGGAGGCATGGGCTTTAGGCATTTCAGGGGGCACTGAGCAGAGAATATAGCTGAGAGTGGGTGTCCTTTCCCCAAGGTCTACCTGTGCATCCTTCAGGTGGTGAAGATGCAACCTCTGGCCCAAACCCCCGTGACTCATATCACCAATGCAGGCCAGGCTTGAAGAGGGGCCTGGGACAGGCGGTCAAGCCACAGGGACTGACTGGGGCACATCCTCGTCGCTCAGCCCTGGGCCTCTGTCAGGCACCTCCCTCACCTCCAGAGGGTTCCTGAGGCCCAGGAACAGCTGCTTCAAAAAGCATCACGCATGGACCCTGAGGCAATGCCAATGAGAACACAAGCAAGACGCACGGCCACCTGCCTTTGGCCTGAGAGCAGCAAACCTCACTTCTAATCCCATTTCCAGTCTGACCCCTGGAAGCACTGATCTATGTGACCCCAAATGTAGAACATTGCTCATATTTGAGGAAGAGCACCCCATGTCTGTGACACCTGCCCACAAATGACTGGAGTATTATGAAATGGTTTTAGAGGGAACCATTTCTCCTTCCCCAGGGCCACATCACTTGGATGAAAATAACTACTGCCACCCAAGGGCACAGTATGACACTAAATGCAATCTTCAGCAGAGTCAGTGTCGGCACATAAACAGCTTACTCCATGGTCCTCTGCCTCAAACAAGAGTGTGTCAGCCATGCCCACCACAAGCTGAGAGGACCGTCAACTGGAAAGCCATTAGAAACCGACACACAGCTGTGCTGCCTTTTACAGGATAGCTGTGTACCTGAAACATACTTGTAGAGGAGCAGCTTTTGTAAATCAAGTGCTTTTGTTCTTTGGTTTTTAACTCCTAAAAAAGCAACACTTGTCCATGGAAAAACACTTAAACTGAACCGAGGGTGGAATGTAAAACGTAAGTCCTTTAATTTCCTGTATATTCCTAGAGAAATGTTCTGCATATACACCACTTATGAATACCCTTCAAACACGCGCAATGTCCTATGTCTTTTCCTCAGCATCTCGGCCCCTTATTGGTGAGCATCTGAACCTCTCCACCTGAGCACACGGGGCTCCATCTCACTCAGGTCTCCCAGGAAATGCCTGTGCCCTCCGAGATGCTAATGCTGTTCCCTGATAGAGCCCGCCATAATCAGGCAAGTTTGGGCAAGCTGACTCATACACTGCAATGGCTTTCTCTGGAGTACAGACTTGTATTCCCTGAATATCCTGTGTACACAGTGGATCAAGAGTGGCAGATTTTACATAGCATCTCCCTCCCTTATTTCACCCCCAAACAGTCTTTCAAGGATGCTTAGCAACATCCGTGCACTGTGATCTCTCTGCAATAGTCCCCCCTCCCACCCTGCCCCAGTCCTTGGGTATTATTTCCCACCCACCCTTCAGACGGCAGCCAAGCTCATCTTCTTCAAGAACGTGTGCTCTGGCCATGGCCACCCCCACCCCTAGTTCGCCCCTGGCCCAGCTGAGCTGTTCTGGGACACAGCCTGGCAGAACCACAGCCCCCTTTCCTCTGGGTGCACCCAGAGCTTACTGTGCGCTCACTTCCCTGTGCATCCCCACTGGCCTGCGAGCTCCAGGAGCGCATGGCGGTGTCTTCCCATTCATCACACCTTCCTATGCTAGCGTCTGATGTCGGCACATGGAAGATGTTTTGTGAAAATCTATTAGATCAATATATGATGGTGGTGTTGAACCCAGCTCTGTGCCTGTCACCCCAGTCACTATGGTGGAGGAATTCACTTCTAAAGGCACCGAGGCCAGGGAGGCAGAGAGCCGTTTTGCACTGCAAATCATTATTCCCTTGCCTGGTACGCATTCCTGTCTGGCAGGTTTGTAGGATTAAATGTGGAGGTGTCTCACCTCCAACAGAAATATCCCCAACGTGTGAGCAGCTGGTACCCACTGATATTCTGAGGCAGTTTGCTTTACATTTTTAAAAAGATTTTCTGCTGCAACATTTCTTTTGCTCAGGGGAACAGATTGGGAGTGTTTATTAAAAAAAAAGGCTAGTTTTCATTTATGATGGATTTTTACATGCTGAGAAGAAAATAGCACAATTTGACAAAAACAGGACCTTCCATTTGCCACACGAGCAAAGTGTGTGTGTTAATAGGCATGACACAGCTACGTGAACACAGGCACAGCCACAGGGTGGTGGATAAGGGGACATGTAGGACACGGTACAAAGAGGCAGTATGTCCCAGTGATTCTGAAATCAAAGTGTGGGGGGTCATATGCTGACTCACCCATTTCACTGGCTGAGTCATCCTGAGCAAGTCTCTAAGCCTCCGTCTCCTCATCTGTAAAATGGGAATAACAATGGCTCCTACTTCACTGACTTGTGGGAAGGAGTACTGTCTGAGATCATGCTTGTGCCTGCACCTAATAAACACCGCATCAATGTTATCCAAAGGAAGAACACTGACGAGGAAGACATCCGTGGGCTCATGCACAGGGGAGTGCTTCCAAGGAAGAGGGCTGTGTGTTCTAGGTAGAAGATTACGTTAGCTTAGAGCAGGGGAGAGAAGAAAGAGAAGTGGGAAGAAAGACTCCCTTCATGCCCCTGCCATGACTAGTACCAGCGAATTGCTGAGGCCCCAGGACCCCCGAGAGCCCTGCATGCCTGAAAGAAGGAAAGCCGCCCTAGCCAGTTTGGCTCAGTGGATAGAGCGTCAGCCTGCAGACTGTGGGGTCCCGGGTTCTATTCTGGTCAGGGGCATGTACCTTGGTTGCGGGCACATCCCCAGTAGGGGGTGTGCAGGAGGCAGCTGATTGATGTTTCTCTCTCATCGATGTTTCTAACTCTCTATCCCTCTCCCTTCCTCTCTGTAAAAAAAAAAAAAAATCAATAAAATATATTTTTAAAAAGGAAGGAAAGCCAAGAGCGTCATTTGGAAGCCCCACAGCAATTAACTGACGACATCACAGTTCTCAGGAGCCATGTGGCCCAGCGGTAGGACCTGAACACAAGGAGGCTCCCAGGTCTGAGCATGAGGAGCAAAGGGCAGGCGGGTGAGCATCAGCACGCGGCTGCTGCAGAAGGCGCCCACGGCTCCTGACACCCGCAAGCAACTCTGGCTCCACACTGTTTTCTGTGCATTGACTGTCCAGTGGTAAAAGGATTTCCAACATAGAGGAGGAAAAATAATGTCACCTGGTTCAGGGTCACACACACACCCAGGCATAGGTCAGCCACTGTGGGGTATTCACCATCATCACTAACAAAAGTGATGCTTAGTAGGCATTTACCACATACAAGCCACGGTGCTAAAGGCTGAGCGTAGTGTGCTGTTTCACTTAATCCTCACAAACTTCCATGAGGTAGGTGCTATCATAATGTCTGCTTTACAGATGAGCAGGCAGCACAACCTTTGTGGTGGCAAGGGTCAGCATTGAGGCAACGCATATGTCATTGGACCACACGCCCTTGGACGAGCCCCATGGCTGACCTGGTGCAGCCCAGGGAGGGGGCAGAGGAGGCCTGGGGCCACCTGCAGGATCATCTGCTCACCTCCCTGGAGGCCCAGCCCCCATATCCTCAGCAAAGCTGCCCCTTTCTCATTCTCAGGGCCCGGTGGCATCTCATGGCTGGCTGAGTCAGTCCGGGCACAGAGCTTCTAGTCCTACTGTTCCCACTGCCTGCCCAGGCTGCACCACACACTGATGTGATTTCCAGGTGCTGAAGATGGCCCCATCCTTCCCCTTCCCCATCACAGCACAGATCCAAAGCAAGTGTTAAGTGGACTGCTATCTAAGTCATTAAGTACATACTGTAAATCACCTACAAATTCCGGTTCTGTACCATTAATGTGACATTTCACAAATGTAGACACATCAGGAAAACCAACAACAAACAAAAACCCCTGTTATCAATGGTTCCAGCTCTTACATTGCCCCTCACTGCCCCGGCCCCTCCTTGTAGAATGCCCCGGCCTACATTCAGCTCCTATCCAATTGCAAGCCTCCATAATGATTTCTATTATTCTGGAAAAATAGGAAGATATTAAAAATACAAACAAATTAAGAGAACTTGAAGGCAGTATAACTTCATTAAGAATACATCTAAAACGATCGTCTTCAACAGCAAGCACACACACACAAAATCAAATTCAAATAGAAGTAGAATTGACAAACCAACAAGCAGAAATAATGATCCATTTGTGATGACCTATAGTAATATGGGAATCAGATAGTAATGTAACAATGTAAGATTCCTGTACTGATGTAGGATTCAGGTGGTGATGCAGTAATGCAGGATCCAGGTAGTGATGCAGTGATGTAGGACTAAAGTGGTGATGCAGTGATGTAGGATTCAGGTGGTGATGCAGTGATGTAGCATCCAGGTAGTGATGTAGTAATGTGGGATTCAGGTGCTGATGCAGTGATGTAGGACTAAAGTGGTGATGCAGTGATGTAGGATTCAGGTGGTGATGCAGTGATGTAGCATCCAGGTAGTGATGTAGTAATGTGGGATTCAGGTGCTGATGCAGTGATGTAGGATACAGGTGGTGATGCAGTGATGTAGGATTCAGGTAGTGATGTAGTAATGTGAGATTCAGGTGCTGATGCAGTGTGTAGGATTCTGTTAGTGATGTAGTAATGTAGGATTCAGGTGGTGATGCAATAATGTAGGATCCAGGTGGTATTATAGTAGTGCAGGTTCAAGGTAGGAAGGTAGCAATATGAAATTCAGCTCAACAAACATCGGTGGAAACACTTCTATTCCAGCCATTCTGCCAGGTTCCCAAGGGGATGAGAAAAGCACAGCCTCTGTCTCCAAGGAAAATGATCCCCCTGCTTTCCAGGGAAAGTGAAGCCACTGCTCTGTGGGGACACCCATGAGGGGGCTGAGACCACAGGGAGGGACAAGGTCTCTGTGGAGAAGCTGGGCTCTCAAGACAGGGGGAGTCTGGTCAGGGGAGCAGGGAGAGCAGGCTGGGGTGGAGGGAGGAGCGCAAGGGAAGGCCATTGAGAGTTGGAGTCCCGGGATCTGGTATGAAGGGGGAGGAGATGGCTGGCCAGTGAAAGAGGGCGGTGAACTGGCATCGTTTGTGAGAGTGTTTATACCTCACCCTGCAAAACGCTGACGAGAGGCTGAGTCTTGGGCAGGGCCAGGTCAGGAACCCACCTGGAGAGTCGAGAGATGGAAACTGGTTTGGCTTGAGGAGATGATGTGTGTCAATCGAGCACCTCCTCGTGCCAGGCTCTGTGCTGGGTGCTCAAAATAACACTTCACACCTTACAGAGGGGGAAACTGGGGCTCAGAGAGTGGAACGTTTTTCTCTGGTCTACCAGGCTGGTACTCAGAGAATTGTGATCCATGCCCAGGCCTGCTACACTCCAAAGACTCGCTGATGCTTCTGGAAAACCGGGAAACAGACCTGATGGAGACGATGGGCACTGCGGGGGTCAGGCCTGAGTGGATGGGCCAGAGCAACACCGAAGTGCTTCCCAGAGGCTCAGGGGGAGGTGCAACTCTTCCCACTCGATTGTTAGGGAGCCATTCACTGAAGTCATGCATTTGAGGTTTACCCCATTTTATGTCTGGACCCCACTCTAGACCACTAGCTGTGGAAGGTTTGTCTTGTAATTCTTTCACAGCAGCTGGGGAAGATGGTGTCCCTGCTGCTGCCTATAACACATGGGGTAGTAGTAAATCAGACACTGCTCTTGGTAAGCAATCGACTCCTTGATTCATTGATTGACTGATTGATTGTTTCATTCATTCATTCATTCATTCATTCAACAAATGCACCTTCTGGGCTAAACACAAGCCCAAGCATAGGGCTAAGGAGCCACATGGCATCCCTCTTCCACTAACACCACTCCTGAGGAAGTATGGACACAAGCCTGTGCACGGACACATACACCACTATGAAGACCTGTGCTGGGCTCATGTGTGTGCACATGCAACGCAAGTGTGAAGGACTGGCAAAGGAGCTTGAACTCAGCTGCTCAAACTGTGACTTTTTAAGCAGATAAAGTTATTCTGTGACACAAAAATATAATTTTCAAACTGTAAGAGAAAAATGATGACTATTTGGGGATGACAGCTGTGGAGTCCCTTCAGTGGCATTACCCTGTGTGTGTCTCACCTGGTCCTGCTCTCCTCACACTGGCGGGCCAGGCTGGGAAAGTTCCCCTGGCCCAGGTGAGGCCTGCAGGTGCCGGAGGGCCCTGCGCTGGGAGGGTTCTAGCATCTTCCTCTAGGGCCAGAGCAGGGTGTCAGGCCTGATCCCCATTTATGGCCATAGCACCATCACGTTCAGTGAGTGAAGGGAGACAGACGTGAAAGCATGATTCAAGCCACCTCCAAATGGTCCAGTTCAGCATTCCAGGAGAAAACAAACTATTCAGAGCCTGAATCTTTCTCTTTCTCTCTCTCTCTCTCTCTCTCTCTCTCTCTCTCTCTCTCCCTCTCTCTCTCTCCACACACACACACACGCACACACACACACACAGGCAAGGGGAAGAAAAAGAAACTTAAACACAGCATTTTTAAAGGTCCATGAGCCTTCTTACACGTCAAACAACTCTTAGAAAACATTTTAATGATTTCCGTGTAAACGAATCAGAAACATATGGATTAAATTCCCCTTAAAATATACACATGTAATTAAGGGGAAAAGTGCTTGGCAAAATGCACTTTGCATTTTATCAAACCCAACATTTGAAAAATAGGTTGAGACATCTGACAAATCCACACAGAGCGATCCTGCCCATCCTGATGGCAGCGCACTCTGCTCCCACAGGACCCAAGTCCACCTCCCAGCAGCGAGCTCTGCGCCCACAGGGCCCAGGTCCACCTCCCAGCAGTGAGCTCTGCGCCCACAGGGCCCAGGTCCACCTCCCAGCAGTGAGCTCTGCGCCCACAGGGCCCAAGTCCACTTCATAGACCGCTGCCCTTGCCTGGGCTTTTAGAAGAACCTATTGGACTGTAATAGACAGAACGATTCCTCTGTGATGGTGGTGATGAGTGTCCCTTTCCCTGAACCTGTTTTCATTTTCAGGGGCTGGGCCTCCACACACAGCCCAGTCTTGTCTGACTAGGTTCCCTGACAAGAAAATAAAGGGATGGCTCAGGCCAGTGGTCGGCAAACTCATTAATCAACAGAGCCAAATATCAACAGTACGATTGAAATTTCTTTTTAGAGCCAAATTTTTTAAACTTAAACTATATAGTTAGGTACACTGTTATTAAGTTAATTAGGGCACTCCTAAGGCTTAGGAAGAGCCACACTCAAGGGGCCAAAGAGCTGCATATGGCTCGCTAGCTGCACCATGGGCCTAGGCTGTATCCCTAGGCAATTCACACCTCCCCTATGCCTGCCGGGCAGGCCACCTGTCCCCCTGCCTTCCTTTACTGCTGGAGGAGGGGGAATCAAGATGTAGAGTTATTTCAGGTGTCTTTTCTTCATACATATCAAAACAAAGTGTTTTAATTTGCACTCTTCTTTCCTTCACTCACCTTGCAATAAATATTTATTGAGCCCCTGCTATGTGCTAAGTACCATGCTGAGGCTGAGAAATCATCAGAAAACAAAACAGATAAGGTTCCTGCCCTCAGGGAGCTAATATTCTCAATGGAGGTTGCTCTCTGGGGCCCTGCCCGAGAGCCCTCACCTTAGTCATCCAACAGGCCAGGCACCATTCCTCTCCCCCGGGTTTTCTCATTCTGTGTCCTGGATTCCTTCCCTCCCTTCTGTCCTCTCCTTCAGTGTGGATGGGACCAGCGCACACCTGTTCCAGCACACACCTGTTCTCAGGAAAGCTGCCAATCAGATGGTACCAGGCCCCAACGCTTCCATGATCTTCTGATGGCTCTCACAGCCTGTCACCACCTGGCCAGCCCTCCCGGGCTCCATAGTTACCTTTCTGACTCCCATAGAGGGGCGGCCGCTCCTGCTACAGCCACTGGGGGCCAGCCCATCCTTACTCCCTCCACAGCCTCCCCGACACCCCACTTCCTCACTCTCAGAGTCCCTGCCCCACACTCGCCCACCTGGATACCTGCTCATAGTTTAGTCTTTCTGTGGGACACACTTCACTACCAATGACTCCCGCCTGCCTGTCTCCTCCTCTCTTCATCTCAGGGAGGCCAGGACCAGGTCAGTGCCGCACTCTGCCTTCGCAACTCCTGTCACGCTGGTCATACCTTGCTCAGTACCTGTCTTCCCCGACCGCTCGGGGCAGGGCCCATGTCTGTCCTAGTCATGGATAGATCTCTAGAGCTTGGCACAGACAATGTCTGATGAATGAATGAAGGATGGAAAGCACAAACGAAGGAACAGATGACATATTGCACTGAGACAACATTTAGTTTGCTCTCTCTGCTCTCTCCCCCTTTCTCTCCCAGGCCGGTAGTCAGAGCCTCTATAGTTCTTGCTCCCTGGATGTTTGCAGGGTTGACATGTGCAAGCTACATAAGTCAGAAGCTCTCCCCAGCGAGTGTGGGCATCTCAACTCAGTGCAGTTATTGGGCGGGGAGCCGTGGTATGCAAAGGAGAGGAGGCAGAGGGCAGCCAGAGACATGACACTGGAGATGGACCTGGGGTCTCACTAGAGCGGAGCCTGTCCCCACCTCCTAACAGTGCTGGGAACGTTTATGCTTCAGAAGGAAGGCAGGCAATGGACCTGCAGGGGTGAAACCTAAGGCCTGGGGTCTCAGCCTGTGCAAATCTTCCCAGTCCCCAAGGTGACCTGAGAGTAGCCGAGGGGATCCTGAGGGACCAGGTGCCTATTCTCTCGGACCTCACGCCCAGAGAGGCAGCCGAGTAAGTGGGACTTGTCACCAGAAAGTTGAGGTCCAGCTTGGCGCAGCGCTTCCCACGCATAGCAGCTCCCAAGCAAGTCCCAAACCACGTGCACCCCCGGGGTCCAAGCTGCCCCATGGGTGAGCATGACCCGGCATTGGTTCCTTTGTGGGGAGTAAGATTCCTAACCCAGGAGCATCACAGCCAGGGACCAAGCTCTGAGCATGTGTGTTGAGTACATGTCATCAAAAACTGGATCGGAGCTGGAGGGTCCTCTAAACATAAAATACATCTCTGCAGCTTGAAAAGAAAAAAGACGGTTTGGGGCTGGTTTGAATTAGGTAGAATGGAGACAGGAATTTTCCTGAAGCCCCTCCCCTGGGCAGCTCCGCGCTGCCTAGCAGACTAGACAAGGGATAGAGCCTGACTGAACCCACCGCCGGGGACCAGCGAGTCTGGGTTGGGACGGTAGGCAGACCCCACAGCGCTGCTGAGAATGACTTTAAACATCATCACCTACCTCCACAGCTCAAGTGAAGCTCCCACAGGGCTCAAGTCCGCCTCATAGACCACTGCCCTTGCCTGGGCTTTTAGAATTCGCCTGGTGAGACTCAGAGCCACCACCACAGCCTGTGTGATCAGTGGCAGTGCTGGTCCCTCATGTGCTGTTGCCCCCGAAAGGTGCAATTATGCCTTTAAAGCTTACGGTGCAATTAAATCTCTCTCCATAATGGTGCTAATGGCTCCAGCAACCTTGAAGCAGCTGTCATATTTTAAAAGATCGTTCTGAATTGTTTTATATCTGAAATTGCTCTGTAAAATCTTGTTAATTTTTCATCTTCAGTTGAGTGTGTATTTAATGCTGAGAGGATGGCTTTCTTCCAAGCACGATGCACAAAGGGGCCTTCCTTCCTCGCTGACAAGACCGTCCTAGAGGACTCAACCCTACCAGAGACGTGAGCTCAGCCCCTCAGGCTCAGGTGCTCAGGAATCTGCTCTCTAAGGAAGAGTCCAAACTGAAGATTAGGTCACGTGGCCCAGTCCAGAGCCCAGCAGAGGTGGTTCAGACTGACATCACTTTCTCCAGGAGGAAGAGAGAAAATGGTAAATGTGTGGCTGCCACATGAGCAAGTGGCAGGGCCCCTCCTTAGCACTGCCACTGTCCCTGGCTTTCCATAAAGGTGACCGCTAACTAATGATCTCATTACCTATTTGTTCCCCAAGTAAAGTGTGAACCCCTCAGGAGAGGGGCTGTGTCTGCTTCACCATGTGGTGCCCCAAAACCATGGGAATAATTCACGAATGGAGTCCTGCCTCCACTGAGGATTAAGGATGGGTAACATGTTAACAAGGAAAGGAAGACATCAGGTATCCAGCCACAAAGCACAGGCACGAGAGGCATGCTTCAGAGACAGTGAGGAGGAGGTTCTTTAATCACTGACCAGCCTTTGTAAACAGGGACCTAGAGCAATTTAGAAATGCAACTCATGGTCATGTTGTTTCCCAATAACAGCGATGGCAGCTAAGATGACTGAGCACTTTCATGAGTCGCTGTTGTGCGAAGGCTGCACCCACATCGTTTTACAGCCTCACGATGGCCCTCTGAGGGAGCTAGCACCCTCATCCCGGAGGGAAACTGAGGCTCAGGATCCAGCGAGGGGAGGAGCAGGAACCAAACCCACAGCCTTCTCTGGACCACCATGCGACTGTAGGTGGTACGGAGCTGGGTGGGTGATGGGCACTGGCCCCTGATATTTTTGAAACCACAATGGTAGGCAGCAGGGCGGAATTTTACTTTGAAGATGCCATCATTTTCTGAAGTATTTTTCTGAGGGAATGGCTCTTTGTTTAGGAGCCTCCCAGGTGTGACAAAGCAGAGCAAAATCCAACTCAGTGATGGTGATGATGACAAGGGCAACATCATTAACATAAGCTTTTATTCACACCCTCTGTTAAGTCCTCACAGCCACCCCATGAGGTAGACACAGTTATTATCCACATTCTACGGAAGAGGAAACTAAGGTCTCAGGGGAGAAGGTGGTGCACTCAAGGTCACAGCCATTCAGAGGGGAAACCCAGGGTCTAACCAGAGTCCATCTGCTGCCAGAGCCCAGTCCTTGGCCATGATAATCCCAACCCCAATGGGCATATAGGGACTTGGGGACAACATCCCTAGACCCTTATGTGAAGGCTGGATTTGAGGGCCACAAACCTGAAAACAGGGAGCCCCTTAGGTCCCTGCTGCTTTGTACTCTAAGAAAGACCACAGCTGACTCTGTTGCAACCCCAGGCGTTCCTGAACACTTAACTACCATTACAAGGAACAGAGGAAGGGAAGAGAGAGACTCCACCACAGGTCAGGGAGTGACCTCCTACAGGTCCAATCCGGACACTGTTTTTTGTAGGTGAATGTTTTACTGAAACACAGCCACATCCACTGACTTACCTGTCGCCAAGGCTGCGTTTGTGCCAGCACAGCAGAGTTGAGTAGCTGTGAGCAGGCTAGATGTCCCTCAAGGCTAGAGATATTTACTATCGGGCCCTTTACAGAAGCAAGTTTGCCAACCCTGGACTGGCTGTCAGAGAGCTCCTGCAAACAGCATGGGGAAGTAGCAAGCCAGAGTCTCCAGACAGATCAAGCACACACTGCACCTATCCACGCTGACATACCCAGAGTATAATTGTGGTTTTCAAAATAACATAATGTCCCAAACCGGCCAGCCCCGCACCTCACCACCTCCTCTCCGCCCTGAGGCTTACCTTTGTTGTACATGTTCGTTGGCACCTGGACATCACTGAGACTGATGTTCACAGGCAGATTATTGAAATGGTCATTTGGGGCCAAGATGAATTCCTTCCCCAGCTCCAAAAAGTTCCCGTCTTTGTCCCTTTCATTGATCAGCACAGCATTGAAGTATTCATACTGAAAGAGAAGGCCAGGAAACGTTACAGGTGGCTCAGGCAGGGGGCTGTGGTCTCAGGCAGACCTGGGCTTAAGCCGCGGGCCATCCTCACACTGTGGATCCTGCCCTGGTCACGTGGTCCCTTTTACTCTTCCGTATCCTGTATGGCAGCTTTCACAGGGGTGTGATAGTGGTATGTAAATGCTTCTCAATATCATACAATATTCTTGGGGGAAAAATGGAAGGAGCTGCACAGTACTTCCTTTTGCATATATAGAGAAAACTGTCCTAAAACCATTTTAATTTTTGAAAATTTGAAGACAGACCCTACACAGCCTACATTTCAGTTGAAGGTGACTGGAAAGAATAAAAAATAACAAGTAAACAGGTAATATGTCAGAAAAAGAAAAATAATAAAGCAGGGCCAGGGGAAAGCAGCAGGGAAGGGCTATGCTTTTATATAAAAGGCTCAGAGGAGGTCTCACTGCTCCAGGGACTCGCACACATGCTGAATGAAGGGAGGAAGGGAGCTGTGTGGGCAACAGCACAGACCGAGGGGACAGCAGGGCAAAGGCCCTCAAGATGCAAGTGTGCAGACACGTTTTAAAAATGGCTGTATCCTCATATCATCATCGTCATCATAATCATCATCATGGAATCTATGTATATAAAAGGCTAATATGCAAAGTGTCCCCTCGGGAGTTCGACCGGGAGACTGGGAGTTCCATCGCTCACTATGACGTGCGTTGACCACCAAGGGGCGGCGAGGAATGAAGGAAGGACCCGGCTGGCAGCCAGAAGCCAGGGAAGGGAGGCTCTGGCCGGCAGCCAGCAGCGGGGAAGGTAGGCCCCAGCCAGCAGCCAGAAGGAAAGCCCTGGCCAGCAGCCGGAAGGCCCCAATTGGCCCTGATTGCTGGCCAGGCCTAGGAACCCTACCTGTGCACGAATTTCATGCACTGGGGCTCTAGTGTATGTATGTGTGTGTGTTTTTTTTTTACAGTATTCTAAGTGCTTTTGATGGGTTAATTCTCCTTTCATGTGCTGATGTTCCTAACAACTCAATGAAAAAGATCTTATGAGTATTCCCACTTCACAGATGAGGAAACTAAGATATAGAGAATTCAGGTTCCCTGTCAAAGATTAATGTACAGCTGACAAGCAGAGTCAGGGTTCACACATAGGCAGTCTATTTCCACAGCATGTGCTCTTATCTACATGATTGCAAGATGGCAGATGGCAGTGTGGATGGAATGATCAGACTGGGGATTTAAAGCAACTGTGATTAATAAGCTCAGGACACTAATGGAAAAATATAGAAAACAGGTAAGAACAAGTGGATAATGTAAGCAGAGAGATGAATGTTCTAAGAAAGAATCAAAAGGAAACCCTAGTAACCAAAAACACTATAACAGAATGAAGAATGCCTCTGCTGGCTCATCAGCAGACCGAACACTGCTGAGGATATAATCAATGAACCAAAAAATAGCTCAATAGAAACTTTCCAAACTGAAAAGCAAAGAGTAAAAAATGGAGAGAAATAAAAGACACAGATCATTCAAGAACGTGGGACAATTACAAAAGGTGAAACGTGTAATAGGAATACCAGAAGGAAGAGAGAGTAAGAAACAGAAGAAATTTTTGACATAATAATGGCTGAAATTTTTCTAAAATTATGACAAACACCAAACCACAGATCCAAGAAACTCAGAGAGCACCAAGCATATGACTTAAAAAAAAAATCTATACCTAGTCATATCATATTCAAACAGCAAAAAAGTCAAAGAAAATATTAAAAGAAGCCAGGAAGTGAGGTTTTAAATATGTTTTTATTGATTTTTAGAGAGAAAGAAAGGGAGAGAGAGATAAAAACATCCATGAGAGAGGACATCAATATCTATCGGCTGCCTCCTGCATGCCCCCTGTTGAAGATCAAGCCCACAATAGGGGCATGTGCCCTGACCAGGAATTGAACCAGTGACCCCTTGGTGCATGGGTCTACTACACTCAACCACTGAGCCACACCGGCAGGGCACAATAACTTTTTAAAAAAATATATTTTATTGATTTTTTACAGTGAAGAAGGGAGAGGGATAGAGAGTCAGAAACATCGATGAGAGATCAATCAGCTGCCTCCTGCACGCCCCCCAGTGGGGATGTGCCCGCAACCAAGATACATGCCCCTGACCGGAATCGAACCTGGGACCCTTCAGTCCGCAGGCCAATGCTCTATCCACTGAGCCAAACTGGTTCGGCTCAATAAGTTTTAAATGACTGAAATCCACATAGTATTGTCCCTGATAAGAATAGGATAATTTTAGAAATTAATATATGATAATGATATAAAACTATCAATGATATCTAAGAAAAGTTTGTGCCTAGAAAAACCTTAAAGATTTGGAAATTAAACAGCACAGTGCTTAATAATACATGTGTCAAGAAAGAAAATTACATGGAAAATATTTTTAAAGAATGATAATGAAAAGTGTCAATATGTGTAAGATGTAGCTAAAACAGACTACCAAAAAATTATAGATTTAAAAGCTTATGGAAAAGAAGCAAATTTTAAGATGAATAGTTGAAGATAAAAAAGAATGAAATTCAATGTTAAAAGAATAATAAAATAATAGAGATAAAAGCAGAAAGCAATAAAACAAAAAGCAAATAACAGCAGGGGGAAATCAATAATATTAAAGTTGGTTCTTTAAAATAGTTAATAAAATTATAAAACCCTAGCTAGATGGATGAATTAAAAAAAAGAAAGCACAGAATACTAGTATCAGGAATGAAAGAGGAAACATTATTATATATCCTAGAGACAATGAAAAGATAAGGGGTTATTACAAACAACTTTATGCCGATATTTGATAACTTGAGTTAAATGTCAAATTTCTTTTAAAAATAGAAATTACCAAAATTCTCAAAAGAAGATATGCCTGGCCCTACAAACACAAAGTAACTGAGTTCACGATTAATAGCCATGCTAAAACAAATAACTCCAGGTTCAGATGCCTTAAATTATGAATTACATCAAATATGTAAGAAATAAACACAAACCCTCTTATAAAATTAGAGGAGGGAATATGTCTCAACTTATTTAATGAAGGAAGCACAACCCTGATGCCAAAATCAAACAAGAAAATTTTTAAAAAATTATACACTAATATCCCTCATTAACCTAGATGTAAAAATCTTAACAAAATATTGAATCAAATTCATCTATACTTAAAAAGATGACCAACTTGTGTTTATCCCAAGAATTCAAGGTTGGTTTCGCATTTGAAAATATCAGCACAGTTTTTACCACATTAACAGAATAAAGAAAAAAAATCACATGACCAAATAAATGCAGAAAAATTCATTTGAAAGAATTCAACTTTCGTTTATCAAATAACTCTCAGGAAATTAGAAATAGGATAAAATGTCCTCAACCTGATGAAGAGCATTTATGAAAAACCTACAGCTAAAATTATATACATGATGAAGCACTCAATATGTTTCCTCTAAGATCAGGAACATGGCAAAGATGCCGGATCATTTCTATTCAACATCATACTAGTGGTCCTGGCAAATTCAGTAAAACAAACAAATAAGTGGTCATAGGGATTGAAAAGGAAATACTCTATTTATATACAGCATGATTACCTATGTTGCAAAACCTGAGGAATCCACAAAATCTACTATAACTAGTGAGTTTAGCAAAATCATGGGATACAAGATCAATATATAAAAATCAGTAAATACTAGTATACTAACAAAGAACAACTGAAATTAAAATTGAAAGAAGTAACATTTACAGTAGTATAAAAAAGATGAAATACTTATGTATTCCTTTTATAAAACGCATATATAATGCCTGTATGCTGAAAACTACAATACAGGGTAGGGCAAAAGTAGATTCACAGATGTGAGTACATGCAACACAAAGTTTATTCTTACATTATTATTTATTAACTAGAGGCCCAGTACACAGATTCCTGCACCAGTGGGGTCCCTCAGCCTGGCCTGCACCTTCTCGCAATCCGGGACCCCTCAGGGGATGTTGGACTTCTGGTTTCGGCCTGATCTCTGCAGAGCAGGCCAAGGGACCCCACTGGTGCAAGAATCCCTGCACCAGGCCTCTAGTATGCATATAAGATCTTTGGTGAATCTCTTCCTGCCCTCCCCCTATCCCCTTCCCTCTGAGATTCATCAGTCTGTTCCATGGTTCTATGCCTGTGCATTGAGCATCTGCCCCCTGGTGGTCAGTGCACATCATAGCTACTGGTCAAATGGTCGAACGGTCAAATGGTCGAATGGTCAAACAGTCGCTTAGGCATATATATATATATACACATATACATACATATATATATATATATAATGGTATTATTTTTCCATTCAAACATCTGTAAACCTATGTTTTCCCCACTCTGTTTATTGCTGTGAGAAATTTTAAAAGGTTTAAATAAATACAGAGAGATAGCTTGCTTAAGGATTAGAAAATTCAGTATTAAGGTGCTAATTCTTCTGAAATTGATCTATAAATTCAACAAAATCACAATCAAAATCTCAACAGGCTTTTTCTAGGAATTGCCAAGTGTATTTCAAGTTTTACATGGAAGTAAAAGGGATCTACAATATTGAAAACAATTTTGATAAAGAAGAACCAAGTCCAAGGAGTCACATTTCCTGATTTTAAGTTTTACTATAAACCTAATTAAGTAAAAACAGTATGGTATTGGCCTTAGAAGAAACAAACAGATCAATGGAACAGAGTCCAAAAATAAAGCCACAAATATAGTCAATTGGTTTTTTTCCTTGTTTTTAATATTAAACAATGGTTTACTTCTTTATTTTCAGAAGATAATTGTAACCATTACTGTTGTCTGGAAAGAGTCATTGTCAGGCTTTCTTTTTCCTCTTATCATCATGAAGCAACATTTTCCATAATATGCGTTTTAACTCATCATTTGTGATGACTGATTTTGCCTTTCCTGCTGTGTAACTCAGAAACCTAATTTTATTTTTTATTGAGTTTATTGGGGTGACATTAGTTATAAAATTACATAGGTTTCAGGTATTTCAGGTATACAATTCTAAAACACATCATCTGTATATTGTATTGTGTGTTCACCACCCCAAGTCAAGTGTCCTTCCATCATCATTTTATGGCCCTTTTTACCCTCTTCTTCCTCCCCAAGCCACCCTTTCCCTCTGGTAATCACCACACGGTTGTCTGTGTCTATGATTTTGCTTAATAACGTTTTTCACCCAGATTCCCAGCTCTCCTCCCCACGACAGCTATCAGTCTGTTAGTCTGTTTCCTGTATCTATGAGTCTGTTTCTATTTTGTTTATTAGTTTGTTTTGTTCATTAGATTCCACATGTAAGTGAAATCATATGGTACTTGTCTTTCTTTGACTGGCATATTTCACTTAGTCTAATACTCTCCAGATCAATCCACACTGTCATAAAGGAGAAGATTTCCTTCTTTTTTACAGCCAAGTAATGTTCCATTGTATAAATGTACCACAGCTTTTTTGTTTGGGCTGTTTTCAGATCTTGGCTATTGAAAAAAAACACTGCAATCTTCACAGGGGTTCATACATTCTTTCAAATCAATGTTTTGGATTTGTTCAGATATAGTCCCAGAAGTGGAATCGCTCTGTCATAAGGCAGTTTCATTTTTAGTTATTTTGAGGTAACTCCATACTGCTTTCCACAGAAGCTGAATTAATCTATATTCCCACCAACAGTGTATGAGGGTTCCCTTTTCTCCACATCCTTGCCAATACTTTGTGTTTGTTGATTTATTGATGATAGCCATTCTGACAGGTGTGAGGTGATATCTCATTATGGTTTTAATTTGCATTTCCCTGATGATTAGTGACAGCAATTTTTCATGGTCTATTGGCCATCTGTATGTCCTCTTTGGAGAAGTGTCTATTCAGGTATAAATTGTTCATACTAACCCTATCAGATGTATCTCCCATTTAGTGGGTTGTTTTTTCACTTTGTTGATGGTTCCCTTTGCTGTCCAAAAATATTTTAGTTTGTAGTCCCATTTGTTTAACTTTTCTTTTGTTTTCCTTGCCCAAGGTTATATGTCAGGGGAAAAAATTCTACAAGAGATGTTGGAGATTTTATTGCCTCTGTCTTCTTCTAGGACTTTTATGATATTGAGTCTTACAGTAAAGTCTTTGATCCATTTTGAGATTATTCTTGTGTATGGTGTAAGAAGGTGGTCTTGTTTCATTTTTTTGTTCATTTCTGTCCAATTTCCCCAGCACCATTTATTGAATAGACTATCTTTACCCTATTGTATGTTCCTGCATCTTTTGTTGAATATTAATTGACCATAAAGGCATGGGTTTATTTCTGGGCTCTCTACTCTGTTCCATTATTCTGTATGTCTGTTTTTATGCCAGTACCATGCTATTTTTATTCCTATGGCCTTGTAGTATTTAATATCCAGTATTTGATAACAGTGATTCCTTCAACTTTGTTCTGTCTTGTTATTGCTGTGGCTATTCGGGGTCTTTTGTTGTTCCATATAAATTTTTGGAATATTGATTCTAGTTCTGTGAAATATACCATTAGTATCTTGATAGAAATTGCATTGAATCTATACATTGATTTGGGTAGTATGAACATTATCATGATACTAGAGGCCCGGTACACAAAATTCTTGAACTTGGGGGTGGGGGGATACCTCAACCCAATTGCGAGATGGTGCAGGCCAGGCCAAGGGACCCCACTGGTGCACGATCGGGGCTGGGGAGGGACGGGAGGTTGGCCAGTCGGGGCGGGACTGCGGGAGGGCTCCAGGGTGTGTCCGGCCCAACTCACTCAGTCCCAATCGCCCGGACCCCAGCAGCAAACTAACCTACCAGTCAGAGCATCTGCCCCCTGGTGGTCAGTGCACATCATAATGAGCCGTTGAGTGGCCTTAGCATATCATTAGCATATTATGCTTTGTTTGAAAAGAAGACCGGATGACCGGACACTTAGCATATTAGGCTTTTATTATATAGGATTAGTTATATCTGTCCATGAAGATGATATATGCTTCCACTTATTTGTATCTTATTCTGTTTCTTTTTTCAGTTCTTATAATTATCCAAGTACAGGTATTTTACATCCATGGTTAAGTTTATTCCTTTTTTTTATGCAATTGCAAATGGGATTGTTTTGTTAGTTTCCCTTTCTGATAGTTCATTATTGCTGTATAAAAATGCAACTGATTTATGAATATTTGTTTTGTACTCTGCTACTTTACGAAATTAATTTTTCATTTTTTTCTTGTATTTGATTTCTAGTTTCATACAATTGTGGTCAGAGAAGATACATGATATGATTTCAATCTTCTTAAATTTATTGAGACTTGTTTTGTGTCCTAACATGTGGTCTATCTTAGAAAATGTTCCATGTGTATTTGAAAAGAATATTTCTTCTGCTGATTTGGGGTAAAATACTCTGAAGATATAAGTTAAAGCCATCTAAACTAATGTGCCATTTAAGGCCACTATTTCCTGGTGATTTTCTGTCTGGAAGATCTATCCATTGATGTCAAAATATGCATGGATCTCAAAAACTTTGTAAGTGAATGAAGCCAGAATCACAAGAGTTCATGTGTGCAATCCCATTTTTATATGAAGTTCTAGCAAAAGGCAATAGTGGCAGCACCCAAGGATTGCTTTTGGGAGGGGGGCTACTGGAAAGGAACACAAGAGAACGTCCTGGGATGCTGGACACGTTCTATGTCTTCATGGGGTGTGGGCTACTCAAGAGTATTCATTTGTCAGTACTCACTGACTTGTCTGCAAAAGAACTTGCATTTTATTACATAGAAATGTATGCCTCAATAAGAAAATTAATCATAAAAGACCTTTCACTTTTTGAACAATTCTTAATTCAAAAACTGTACAGAAACAAAACTCAGTTTAACAAATTCCACTCCCAGCCATATTATGATTTACTGTGATATGACACCCAGAAACAAAAGAAACCACACCTTCCTGCTAAAACAACAACCAGGGAGCACCTGACCAGCAGAAACACCTTGACTGGCCCATGAACTGCCCACACCAAGGGGGAGGCCCTCCTTCTAACGGGATCTGCTTTCTAGGTAACATGTCAGCAGGGTTTCCTCCCACAGCTCCATGCTGGGTAAGGTCTTAATCTTCCACAGACCCAAGTGCTTCCCAGAATATTATCAACACTTTTTAAAACCCAAACCCTCAATGCCATTGTTTCATTATAACTGGATGTTGAATTAACAAAACAAAGCCTCGGCCTGCATGGTAAAGGCCAATGCAATCATGGTTCACGCACAGGCCCTCCGGAGGCCAGGCCGTTGAATGGAATCATCTGCACAGCCCAGAATGCAAATGAAGGCAGGATGGAAAGGCAAGCAGGCTTTTGCTCAGTGGCGCTCATCATTTCCCGCAGGCGACTGTGTATTCTGCTTCTCCTCCCAAATCCATTTGTCCTTATTGACTTGGAAAAGGCTGACTTGGTGCAAACAAGAAGAATCATTCCTCAGCCCTTGGAATTCATTGCTATCATTATGAGGCTCAGGAGCTTTGTCCACATGATCGAGAAAAGATATGCTTAGTTCAAGTCACCTCAGTGTTTCTGAATCCCATGGAGTAAGAGCAAATCAATGTTGTGAGTAGATCCGATAACCTACTAAGTGTGATGGGGTACAAAGGAAACTAATCCAGGACACAGATTGTGGCGTACAAAAGTGGTGGCTCAGAAGGAGGTGGCTCAGAATGAGTTGGTCCAGTGAGTGCCTAAAACAGACTCATTCAGGCAGGTGCAGACACAGTTCTTCTGTAAAGGTCAGATAGTAAGTATTTTAGAAGTTGTAAGCTGTAGGGAAGTGGCTGCGACACCTCGACTTCCCTTACAGCACAGCAGCGGCACAGACAGTGTCTAAACCAATGCACACGCTGTGTGTCAGTCAAACTTAATTTAACAAAAACGTGCAAAAATTACAAAAGGGATTTGACCTGCAGGCTATAGTTTGCCATCGCTTTTAGTAGGGTGTTATGAGAATTTCAAGAGACAGAAATAAAAAACCTCGAGCTGGAAGGAATTAAGCATTTCTTTCGCTAAAAAGTTTTTGAGTACAATATTGAAGGAAAAGAATAATGTTGAAGGACTGATGTTACCCGACTTCAAGACTTACTATAAAACTACAGCAATAGAAACACTGTGATATTGGTGGAAGAATATATAAATAGATCAATGAAGCAAAATGGAGAGCCCAGAAATGGACTCCCATAAATACAGTCAACTGATTTTTGACAAAAAAGCAAAGATAGTCTCTTTAACTAATGGTGCTGGATGTTGAATTAACATCCACATGCAAAAAATAAGAAGGAGAAGAGGGAGGAGAAGGAGGAGGAGGACAAGGAGAAGGAGGAGGAGGAGGATCTAAACATGGAGCTTAAACATTTCACACACACACACACACACACACACAAAAAACCACTCAAAATGAATCATAGACCTAAATATAAAATGAAAACTATAAATCTCCTAGAAAATAACCAGAGAAGCCTAGATGACCTTGGGTGTGGTGATGTTTTTTAGGTACAACACCAAAAACAAAATCCATGAAAGAATTATAAAGTAGACTTCATTGGAATGAAAAACTTCTGCTTTATGAAAGATAGTGTCAAGAGAATTAGAAGACAAGGCACAGACTGGAAAGACACATATGATAAAGAACTGTTATCCAAAATATATTAAGAACATTTAAACTCAACAATAAGAAAAAAAACTCAGTTAAAAAATGGGCCACTTTAAAAGTTGCTTCACTAAATAAGATATACAGATGGCAAATGAGCATGTGAAAGATGTTCCACATCATATGTCATCAGGGAAATGTGAATTAAAACAACAAAGAGATACCATTACATGCCTATTAAAATGGCCAAAATCCCAAACACTGACAACACCAAATGCCGGTGATAATGTGAAGCAACAAAAACTCTCTTATACTGCTGGTGGGAATCAAACATGATACAGCCACTTTCAAAGACAGTTTGGTGGTTTCTTACAGAATTAAACATACTTTTAACACGTGACCATGCTATTTGGCATTTACCCAAAAGAGCTGAAAACTTACATCCTCACATAAACCTGCACATAGATGTCTATAGAAGCTTTATTTAAACTTGGAACAAACCAAGATGTTCTTCAGAGAGTGAATAGACAAGTAAATTATGTACCTTCAGACAATGAAATGTTACTTAGAACTAATAAGAAATGAGCTATTAGCCCGCCCAGCTGGCATGGCTTGGTGGTTGAGTGTCAACCTATGAAACG
Organism: Myotis brandtii; assembly: GCF_000412655.1. Taxonomy (NCBI): domain Eukaryota; kingdom Metazoa; phylum Chordata; class Mammalia; order Chiroptera; family Vespertilionidae; genus Myotis; species Myotis brandtii. Next base: position 1,470,984 of record NW_005362116.1, on the reverse strand, counting down.
GAAGATCACGGTTTGATTCCCAGTTGGAGCATGTGCCAGGGTTGCGGGTTCAATCCCCAGTATGGGGTTTGCAGGAGGCAGCCAATCAATGATTTTCTCTCTCATCATTGATGTTTCTATCTCTCTCTCCCTCTCCCTTGATCTCTGAAATCAATAAAAATATATTTTTTTTAAAAAAAGAAATGTGCTATCAAGCCATGAAGAGACCTAAGGAATCTAAATACAGTGGGGCTTTGACTTATGAGTGTCCCGACTAATGAGTTTTTCGAGATACGAGCAGTCTCTCGGCCGATTTTTTGCTTTGAGTTGCGAGCTAAAATTCGGGTTGCGAGCCAGCTTCAGATACCCCACCACTAGTTGGCGCAGCGAACGTCACAGTGAACGACACAACATCAGCCCAGCATCACGTGTCTCACTCATTAACTTTTTGATTTGACATACGAGTAATTTGAGTTACAAGCTCCGTGAGCCAGCTTCAGATACCCCACCGCTAGTTGGCGCAGCGAACGTCACAGTGAAAGCCACAACATCAGCCCAGCATCACGTGTCTCACTCATTCACTTTTTGATTTGACATACGAGTAATTTGAGTTACAAGCTCCGTCACGGAACGAATTAAACTCGTAAGTCAAGGCCCCACTGTACATATTACTAACTGAAAGAAGCCAATGTAAGAAGGCTACATACTGTATGATCCCAACTCTGTGACATTCTGGAAAAGACAAAGCTGTAGAGACAATACAAGATCAGTGGTTTCCAGGGGTGTGGAGGGGGCGAGGAATGAATAGGCAGAACACAGGATTTTCAGGGCAGTGAAAATAGTATGTATGATATAATAATAAATATGTGTCATTATACAGTTTTCCAAACCCAGAGAATATAAAATACCAAGAGTACATCCTAAAGTAAATGATGGACCTGGGTGGTTATGTGTCAATGTAGGTTCACCCTTGGTGAGTGATGTGTGGGAGCAGAGGGCAGATCTCTCTGTACCGGCCTCTCAATTGTGCTGTGAGCCTAAACCTGTGCTAAATAAACAATCTTTGAAAAACATTTTTGAGCAGCATCTCCTAGATACATATTTATTTATAACGTATGTCCTGTTTACCAACCATTATACTAACACTAGTGGCCCAGTGCATGAAATTCTGCACATTAAAGGGAAATTAATTAGAGGAAATATTTTAATATTGCTATTTGCCCTTTCTCTATAATAGAAGTGTCAGAGATGAAAGGGAGATATGAAAATCTCCCTCCTGTCAGAGTCTGGGGTGCACTGTGGGACCTAGAGTCAAGTCCCTGCCCACCACCCGCACGCGCTTCGAAAATGCAGGAGACCCAAACCCGGCCGGCCCCACCCCATTGGGTGAGACCCAGACCTGACCAGCCCCAACCCCGTCAAGCCCCTCCGGGCAGGGGGCACAGCCTCAGGTCCCCCAGCCTGGCTCTGAGTGGGGGGCGCAGTCTCAGGTCCCCCGTCAAGCCCCACTAGGCGAGGGGCATGGCCGGAGGTCACCCATCAAGCCCCACCGGGCAGGGGGCACGACCTGAGGTCCCTCGCCCTGGCCAGGCGCCATGCAGCCTCAGGTCCCTGCTGTTTGGTCATGACGTTATGGTGTCCCAGCTAATTTGCATATTCCTCTATTATATAGATAGATGAACATTCTAAAACAAACTACAAAATATACAGTAAAAGTAAAAGGTACCAGTGACACATTCTCTTTGGGGCACCCCCTGGCTGGTTCTGTGCACCCCTGGGAGCAGCACTTCTGGACAGTGTCCCAAAGCAGCATTTCCAAAACATGATCTGTGTGTGCAACAGAGGACCAGGCCACAGAACACTTGCAAGGAGTGATTTTTAAAATGTGTGTCATGGTGAACAAAGGTTGGGAAATGCATGGAGAGCTGGAGTTTAAGGAAAGGCAAAGAGGTCTCTCCATTTCAGGACTTCTCAGGGCCTTGAACTCCGTGAGACTACACTGTTAAGCTTGAAGGTCTGGGGGCAGAGATGCTGAATGCAGCATTGCGCAGACACAGCTGATCATGCTGGTGTCCTCCTCAGCACTTGCCAAGGGGTCACTGTACAAGTACCTGTGTGACTGTTTTATCAATGGTGGCTTCCCAGGACTAGTTCAGCAACTCAGGAAGCACGTCCATGTTAGGCACTGCTGTATCACCAGGCCCTTGTTGGTTGACTAACCACCCAGGATCCAATGTCAGGATCCACTGGGTTACCAGGTCTCTCCTGCAGACCTGTCTTCACAGTCAGCTTCCAGGCCACGTGGTAGCCAGGAGCGTTCTCAGCAGGGAGGGGAGATCGTGCAGTAGACAGCGTCTCCCATGGCCCAGGGAAAGGGAAGCTGGAGGAGGCCAAGGTCATACTGCTGCACCGCCGATCACATTCAGGGAGAAGAGTGTACAGAGAAGAGTGTACAGAGTGTACAGAACGTGACACCAGAAGTGACCCAAATTGCTGACCTGTGCAAATCATCGTAAGATGAGGGACAAGGCGGGAGCCCTGTGATACCTCCAGGAACCGCAGCTTCCCCGAGGGCTGGCTGGGCATCGCCCCGCGGGCAGAGGCCCTCTCCTGCAATGCCATTGTCACAGAATATGGCAGTTTTCAGTTCTGATAGGGGTGCACCAGTGAAAACAATTCATTGCTCCACCTCTCTACCAACTAGAATCCAATAGGTAAGGTCGTCTCATTGGCCCAGCTGCACACCTGCTGCCATCCAGAGCCAAACCTCGGATTCATCAGGAACAATCACTAGATAGCACAGCGTGTGTGGCTTCGCTCACTAGCTGGTGGTGACTGCCTGCGTGTGTTGAGAAGGCTCCTGAGGTGATATCTCAGCCTTAGAAGCCTAAGTTCACCTCCAATGGTGGCGGAGCCTCTCCAACCCTCACAGCCCTGAGCACTCCTCAGCCCTAGTTTACAGGTTGGCACACTGCTTCTAGAAAGAGCCAGACAGTAACTATTTTACGTTTTGCAGGCCAAACAGTCTCTGTCACATTTCATTCTGTTGTTTTAGCAAGAGTAGCCAAATGCAATACATAAACAAGGGGTTGTGGCTGAGTCCGAATAAAACTTTATCTACAAAAAACAGGCACCTGACCTCTCCCCTGTTCCCTCTTCACTCTCACAGGTGAGAGGCAGCTGGCCTCAAAAATCCAGATGTTGCCAAAACCGGTTTGGCTCAGTGGATAGAGCGTTGGCCTGCGGACTGAAAGGTCCCAGGTTCGATTCCGGTCAAGGGCATGTACCTGGGTTGCGGGCACATCCCCAGTAGGAGGTGTGCAGGAGGCAGCTGATCGATGTTTCTCTCTCATCGATGTTTCTAACTCTCTATCTCTCTCCCTTCCTCTCTGTAAAAAATCAATAAAATATATTTTTTAAAAAAATCCAGATGTCCTGGGGCAATGCTTCTCAACCCCAGCCTGGGAGCTTCCAACATCTGGCCAGATCTCAGAACAATTCTATTTAAATATCAAGGGGGTGTTTCTCCAGCCTCGGCCAGGTGATTCCAGGGTGCAGCCCAGGCAGAGAGGCAGAGTTTCTGGGGTGACTTCCATTTCCCTTCGAAGGTGAGTTGCATAACAGAACTACAGGGTCTACTGCAGCAGGCCTGCCTCAGGGGCGGGACGTACTGCTCCACACATTTAATTAAATCCCGCCTGGAAAGCTCGCTAATTGTTTCCGCTGTGTGTGCGCTGTGGAACCACCCAGCTGTAAACTCCGCAGCAGGTGGGCCTCTGCTTCTCCGCTCACCTACTGGGCACTGAACCCCAGAGTCACTCCAAGTCATAAAATTCAGCCTGAGGGTGGAACCCAGAACACGCGCCATTAGCAAAGCCAGCACCCACTCAATAAACGCCCAGACTGGTCAGAATGTTCTGGAGAAGTAGACCAATGGGGGTGGGGGAGAGGAAGAGAGAGGGAGAGGTTGAGCTTTATTGAGTTGGCTCATTTGATTGTGGGCACTGGCAAGTCCAGATTCTATAGGGTGAGCTGGCAGGCTGGGTATTTCGGTAAGAGTTGGTGTTGCCGCCTTGAATCCAGATTCCACAGGGCAGACCGGGCAGCCGGGATAGGCAGGGTCTTCACGTTGCCCTCGCCCTCACCAGGCAGAATTGCTTCTTCCTCAGTGAACCTGTCTTTGCTGTTAAGGCCTCCAGCTGACTGGAGGAGGCACCCCCTCGTTACAGATGAGGGGACCTGCTTCCCTCAGAGTCTACTGATTGTAAATGTTAGTCACACCTAAAAATGCCTTCACAGCAACATCAAAACTGGTGCTTGACCAAACAAACACCTGGGTACCACAGCCTCGCCAAGTTGACACATGAAATGAACCGTCACAACTGTCCTCAATGGACTGGAGCAGCAATTTGTCAGCTGGACTCCCAGCTGTCTCCTCGTCCCCCATCACCCATCCAGGCAGCAACCAGAGTGATTGCTTAGACAAGTGGATTGGGCTGTGTCACTCTCCAGGGGTTCCCTGCTACCCTCAGAATAAACCCTTCCCCAAGCTCTGAAAGGCCCTGTGGTCCAGCTGCTCCCCACCTTGTCCACTGGGTCTCCTCCAGTGACCAGCCTCTCATCCCACTCCAGCCTCCCTGCTCTCTTGCTAGGGTTCAAACATTTGTCTCCACTTAGGGCATTACAGGCAGGCTGAGCCAGCGCCCTGGGGTTGCCTGAGGCAACCACTCCCTGCAGTCTTTACATTAAGCTCTGTGGTCCTCAGGCCTTTTCCTTCATGGGATTTGCTGGTGGCTAAGCTGAGTGGGCTTCTGTTACTTGCAAGCAGAGTCCTAACTAGCACATGCATCACACCCTGATGCTGAAGGCCTTCCAGGAGGATTGCTCTCAGCATTGCCAGGCCTCACGTGGAAGTGTCCCTCCGGCCTTGGGTTCTTGTCCTGTGTGCATTCCTCACCCGGCCCTGATACTAGCTTCAATCTCTACCTACCCAGTCCTGTTGGCCCAATCATCACCTATCTTTCTCTACCTGACCTTTATGTGCCTCTATTTCCTCACCTGTAAAGCGAAGCAACTTTGAACTCCTTCAAGCATCCAGCACAGGGAAGAACTCAGTAAAGGGCACCATGGTTAAGGGTTCAAATCCATCTGCAGGCCCAGGGCTCTCTCTCCCACTCCCCCAAAGCCTTTTCCTTCCCAGTTATCCTACCTCCTCTGATCTTCTCTCCCGACTCAGGAAATCAGTGGGTCCTTGGGCCTTTTCCTTCATGGGATTGCTTCCCTGAAAACCCTTAGAGCAGCGGTTCTCAACCTGTGGGTCGCGACCCCTTGGGGGTCGAACGACCCTTTCACAGGGGTCGCCTAAGACCATCGGAAAACACATATATAATTACATATTGTTTTTGTGATTAATCACTATGCTTTAATTATATTCAATTTGTAACAATGAAATTGGGGGTCACCACAACATGAGGAACTGTATTAAAGGGTCGAGGCATTAGGAAGGTTGAGAACCACTGCCTGAGAGGGTTAGCTTTGCGTGGTGAGTCACCGAAGGGCAGGCAGGCACCCATGCATCCCTGGACTTCAGGAGTATCTTACCATCCCAGAGACACCACACCTTTCTCACCTCTACATCCCTGGCACCAAGCACAGTGCCTGGATCCTCAGTCAGGTGGTTGGGTGAATAAACAAATACAATAACCATTCAGGGCAACATCTTCATGTTCCACCATCAGCTGGCAAGAGCCCTCTCCCAGCCCAGAAGTTAGTGCCAAGTGGGGGCAGAAACCTGCACAGGCCCCCTGATTCCCATCCCTCCCCCTGCCTGGATTTCACCGTGTTCCACTCATGAAGCAACAAACCGGCCAGGGATGGCAAGGAGAGGAAGGCAGGGCTGTGAAGCCTGATGCCCAGGGTTGAAAGCACACTTGCTTCCAAAGGGCACTCTAACTTTCTACGGCTGTTTCTTTCTCTGTGCAGAGGGAATGGCGACACTTCCTCTTCAGATCTGTCTGAGGATTGAGTGGGATAAAATGTACAAAAGCAATGGGCACAGTGCCCAGAGCAGGCTCTTAATATGTTTTGGTTCTCTCCTCTTTTCCTTATTATTTTCCCCTTCCGTGCTCTGGGATGGTGGCCAACTTTTTACAACTTAGATTAAAAAATAAAAATTAGTAAGAATTTTAGCTCCAAATGAGCCCAGAAAATACCAAGTTCTCAGGGCACAGGCATCCTATGGGGAAGTGACATATACCCCGCTCCTCCGTGGCCCTCTCCGGTGCTATCTGTTACTACTCAATAATCCCATTTTCTCCTCATATGTGAGAACTGACTTTTTAATGATCTGTTCCAGAATATTTCTAGGTATTAATGTTACATTAACTCATTTATAATTCCCCAAGCACCACCGTTCCTTTAAAAAGCAGATAATGAATATCCTTCTCCCAGCCATCTGGAATCTCTGGCCTCTGAGACTGCTCAAATATGAGTCTTAATGGCCTACTTAACAAGCTACTTATGCAGGCCTGGACCACAGTGGTCTGCAGGTCTAGCTGGCCACTTGGCATTTAACTTTAAGAGCCTTGGAATGGAGTATATAACTCAAGCATGCTGGGTTCAAATCCCAGCTCTGCTGCTTAGCCACAATCTCCCAGTTACCTCGTCCACATGATGGGATTACAACCAGCCACATTATAGGGGAATCGTTTTGAGTAAGAAACACATAAAGGAAAAAAAGCACTCAGTTCACTGACTTAGTCACAGTATTCGGTTGACCTGTATAATAATGGTTATATATTGGTAATTTCATACGCTTTCGCATAATAGGGTTTCGACAAATAATAGCAGTCACTACTGTGGTGGAGCTGACTGGCAGACCAAGGGCGGAGGAAAACGTATGAAAAGACAAGGCAGGAACACTATTATCTCCCACTCACTGGGGATGGGTTTCCCAGGTGCTCCCTCAACACCTACCGTGCCCATCCCCCACTCTCATCTCCTTAGGGCAGTGTGAGTTTCCTGACTGGCCACTGACCTACAAGAAAGCCTCCAGGGATTTCCCAAAGGTCTTAAGACAAAGGACAAGTTCCTTACCATGGCAGTCAAGGACTCCTAGCTCTGGCTCCTCCCCAAACCTAGAACCGCCCACCTCATTGAACTGCTCACCTCATTGGTCCCCATTAATGGCTCCATCGCTCCATGATCCTAGGTCCATGTGGCCACTGGCCATACTGTTCCCTCCTGTCCAGAAGATTTTCTCCAGTTGACACTTTCATAATCCCCATCCCCCCTTAGATCCAGTTCAGTTATCACATCTTTTGGGCAGCCACCTTTGACTTCCCTGATTGGGGACATTCCTATTGAGTGCCCTTGAAGTCTCATGGGCGTCTCTGCATAGCACTTATCCCAGAGGTCACAGCACACTTATCTGAGCGATTATTTAGTTTAAACGGCCTCCACTCTACATTGTGAGATATATGTTTGCAGGGACCACTGCTGCTGCTTCTTGTGCCACTGTAACCCCAGCATCTAATACAATACCTGGCACATAACAGGTACTCATTGGGATTGTTGAAGGAAGATGTAGGTAGGGAGTTGATAAAGTACCGCAGCAGAGCCCTGCAGTGGTCCTCAAGACACAGCAGGAGCTCAGAGTAGCTGAGGACAGCCAGCAGTGACCCAGGCTCTGCCCCAGAGAGACGGGGGACAGTGTGGGGAGGACATAGGGTCTGAGGGCTCAGGCTCCTCTGGGGTTTGTCTGGTTGACTGCTCAGTCTAACACTGTGACAGGGAACTTCTCGAGGCAGCTGGAAACCCCTCTTTGGGCTCTGTCAGGGCCCTGAACTCTAGCAAAATAACATCAGGCTAAAGGACACCCTGGCCTGGCTGGGCCTTCCATTAACGATTTTTTTACTTTCGTCCAATGATATTGAAGGTCTTCTATGTGCTCCTTCTACCATTGATACGCTCTTCCCCCAGCAGCCAGAATGATTCTTTAAAAATTAAGTAAAACTGTCACTATCTCACTCAAGCAATGGTTTCCCACTGTGTAGAATACAACCAAAGGTCATATTGATATAGCTCTTTCCTGCCTCTCCACATCAATCAGAGACACTGGCCATCTTTGGATCTTCAAATAGGCCAAGCCCATTCCCATCTCAGGTCTTTGCATCTACTGTTTGCTCTTCCTGGAATGCTATTCCTTAGGACCTTTGCATGGCTGGCTTTAGGTCTTAGTATAAATGTCAGCTTCACAGCAAGGCCTTCTCTGAATAACCCTAACTGCCTCTTTCCAATGTGACAGAACTTTGTGCAGTGATGGACATGTTCTATGTATGCACTGATGCAGTAGTTAACAGCTCCTTGTGGTTACTGAGCACATGAAATGTCACTGGTGTGACTGAGGAACTTGACTTTTTAATTTGATTTCATTTACATATATTTTAACTTAACTTTAAATATCCATACACAGCTAGCAGCTACCAAATTAAACAACAATAGGCCCACTCCCTGTTTTATGTTCTTGATTGCACTCAATATCTGAAGTTCTTTTTATTTTTTCATTAGTTTATGTCCATCTCTCCAATTAGAAACCTGAGATCCATATGAAGACTAAGACTTTCTCTGTTTTGTTCATAGCTGGAACCCCAGTGCCTACAACTTTGCCTGGCTATTGCGAGGCACTCAAATGTGCTCTACATAGGTAGACATGTGTCAAAAAAGATGTTGGTACAATTATCCTCATAACATCCATCCAAGAGCCGGGGTCTCCACCTCAGTATTTGTGCCTCAACAATTGTGAAATGTGTCACACTTGTTCTCACTAATGGTGGGAGTACTCACATTTGCAACGGACTGACTTTTCTAATTAGTTAGAGTAGATTTAAGGTTATCTGAATAATAAGCTCACACCCAATCACCTATATCCAGACTGATTTTTTTTTGAGTGGGAGGGAGATTACCAGCTGGTGGATAAAAGTTGCATATGGAATGTGCCACACATATGAGTATCATCTGTCACTTCTACTCAGGTAGAGGAATAAAACTAAGTGTGATGAATAAGGTTGCTTTGCTTGGCTCTGCTCAGCATCTCTTCTCCCTTGTTTTAGTAAGGGAACCCCAAATCTCTGATATAGGGGGAGATGCCAATCAAAGGGCCCTGTCAGTCACTCTCCAGCATGTGACCCAGGCTGGCTAATCAGAGTCCTTCTTTTTCAGGCAATGCTATGAATGCTGGGAGACTGAGCTCCCCAAGCCCTTTATCAATAGTCACAAGTTACAATGTTGCTGCTTTGGGCTGCCAGTGGCCACTTGCTCCACCCACATCCAGAGATCACTCTTCTGAGAACAAATCCACACAAATGAACAGAGCCAAGAGTTGGCAGAAAAGAGTGAGGCTTGATGAAATGATTCTGTTACAATCCTTGACTGCAATCACGGTTAAAGACTTACCTTGGAATGCCCAGGTAAGTAAGTAAAAAAAATGTGCTTTTTGTTTGTTTGTTTTAATTTGACTTGGGTTGCTAGAGTCCTGTTTGAGTTCAGAAACACTACCATCAACACTTGCAATAAGATTGGCTTCCCTGAACCTCAGTTTCCTTCATACGCAAAATAGGGACAAAAACAACTATTATGTTAGTTATTTTGGAAGTGATAAAAGGTGTCCTAAGATATGAGAGTGCTTGATGGAATTCAAAGAACTGAACACAGCCAGGTCCAAGGAAAGACCTGGAACTACAGACAAGAAAGCCAGGGTCAAGTTCCCTCACTTCGCCTTTCTACTTCTCTCCATTGATTCACAGAGCAAAGAGAAATACCTAAAGCGTCTCCCTGTTTACACCTCCACCTAACAGAGGTTAGCCCAGGATAAACGAAACTGCGATCTAATTTCCAGATCCTAGGAGAGGAAATCCAATTGGTCCACCATATGTCAAAAGACCACCCATGGTCCAATCAACTGGGACATGGAAGGTGGGAGGGTGAGGGAGTCAAGTTGTATAAACATGGTTGTATAAACATGGCATAAACTGGGGTCCATCATCATGAATAAAGGATTTTTTGGGGGGAGTCCTTGTTGGCCTGGCAGAGACTTCAAACGATGTCTATACTATACTATCGAGGGTTTTTATAAAAACTTCCTGGGCTAACATACACTATATGAAGTCATCAGTAAGATTAAGTCAATTGTTACATGGAAGACACTCAAGAACTGTAAATGGAATATGAACATATGGCCTTTAGGTCCAAAACAGAACACCAGTTTACAAGACTAACTATCCAATAATGAGCTCCTGTACTGTCCAATAACTGGACTTCCTTGGTTCAAGGGAAAAAATCACCTATGAATTTGAATCTGAGTAGCAAAATGTGGAAGAACAAGACTCAATTAGGGTACTTGGGCTTTAGAGTGTAATGCTTTATGCATGACTCTAAGGCAAATCCATATTTTTATGCTGTATATTAGTAGTATTAAACTATATTTAAAATTATCTACCTAAGTTGTTCTTCAAAGAAACTCTCACAATTCTATTAGACTAGAAAAAGTTTCTTCACAAAGCCCAACTGAAGTAAGAAATAAATTATCTCCCCTCATTTCCACATCATAATAACTTTGCCATTCCCACTTAGAAGAGTTAAGAAGCAATTAAAAGACAGACATAGAATATGTAGCCTCATTATCATGATTATTACTACAATTTAGAATGTTCTAGCATTTCACATCACAGTGGTCCGGTTGCTCTGGTGATTTACTTCTGCATTTCTCACAGGAAGTTAATTAGGGGAAGAGATATCCAAGGCCACAGCATACACACCTCAAAAAGAGGTGGCATCCACCTCTGGTTTCCAAGGTAAAACATTATACTGTCTTTTCCATGACTCCTAGCATCTTAAACACAACTGTTTCTCTGATAAAGAAAAAAAAATGTGATAACAAGTGTAGGTACCACCAGTGTGCCTAATGTGTGTGTGTTCAATGCGCAGTGCTGGATTTTCCAAAGCTGACTAACTCTATCCTTGGGGTGGGGAGGGGACAGGGTGGAGAATGGAACAGAAAATATAAGCTTTCCTAGACATATCTAGAATTTTTCAAAATCTAGAAGAAATGTTATTTCATTTTCAATACACCCAGGGCTATCTGCTTATTGAGGGTGATGTGTCCAAGTACAATAGTGTTTCCTTACTTAGTACCTCTTAAGGTCCTCCTCAAACTCTCCTCCCATCGTCCCCTCTGAGGAGACTGAAGCTCAGCATGACTGAGCAATTGTCTGAAGGTCCCACAGTTAGGAGGTGGCAGAATTACACTGGAAACCTTGTGTGACCAACTCCAACACCTACGCCATTTTTGATGACCTGGAGTTACTTTCCAAAATTGTAACTTACCAAGGTATCATGGAAAAGCAGTCATCTATTACAACGTATCTAGTCATACATTGGATTGTATGTAGTGTATGTTCTGAATATGTTTCAGTGAATTGACCTATTATCTGAATTAAAATAAGTTGTGGAAATGAGATGTAAGGAGTCAAGAAAGCAAACACTAGAAATTAATACAATGGCATTCCTTAAGGATCCTGCAATAACTACTCAGGAATAAAATAAAAAATTGTGAGGCTGTCATCTGTTTCTCATTCAGTCTTCCCTGTTTATTTTTGTTATTGTTTTAACCTCACATGACAATAAACAAGTGGGATAAAAAAATTAAACATCAAAATAAAAAAATAATACAAGACGGTAAATCCATTTAGTGCCCTGACACCTCGTTTGAGATAATGCCCTGGAGAAAATGGATAAGCTCCTCTGTGCTGACAATACAGATTGGGGACTGCTCTGCAGAGAGAGAAAACGGCTTCAGTTTTGTCTTGTCAACGGAGGTTAACCTTCTCTGTAACCTTAACATGCTCCATTCCCACCATGCACACCGTGAGGGCTCTGATACACCTCCACCTAATTGACTACAAGGTGCTGTTTGCTTTAGAGGCCTTTAGGATCCGAAGATGACATTTTTCAGGCCCTATGTGTCAGTACCTCCAAAAAAAAAAATCATTGTGCCATAGCAGAGATACCTAGACTTAAACCAGCAATGAGCTCCTGTAGCTGTCAATGATGGAAATGTACACAGAACACCCTTTAAAGTTAATATTCCTCCAGCCATTTTTAGTCCCTCCTCTATCAATTTAGAACGGCAACTTAAAATGACTGCCAAGTTGTTACTAGGATTCATTATTCATTCATTTGTTCTCTCAGTGAATGTTTGCTAGGCACCTGTGATGTTTTGGGAATCCCTGGAGAGGAAAACAGGAGGGCCTCATGTCATCTCGATATTCCCTAGTTGCTCCTGTAGTTGGTGTGGGGCCTGGCTAGTTTGGCCAATGGGCAGTGAGCAGATGTGCTGTGTGTCACTTTCTACCTACACTATCTGGGAAGGGTGATGAGTAGCCCACACTGTCTTCCCCCTTGAAGCAATTCCAGAAGCCACATATTTCAGATGACACAATGGAGGGTGCCTGGGTCCCTGAGTCACCCACTGGAAGAGAAGGTCCCAGGAAAGCTCCTGGACTCACAGGGGCTTTTTCAAAAGCAATACATAAATTTCCATGAGTTAATCCCCTGAGGTTTCAGGTTGTCATACTGACTAATGCAGCTGGGAACTGAAAAGAAGAAAAATGATATAAATCCCTGCCCTAATTTATTCAAGTCAAAGAAAACTGAAAATAAACATATAAATTATGGGTATTAGTCTTTTTATAAAAATGTTTTCTCAGATTAGTTGAAACCACCTCAATTCACATTCAGATCTCCCTGCTTGGGAGTAATGAAGGCATTCTATTTGGTTGAAAGCCTTCCATTAGTTTAAAAGCTCCAATTGTCAAACCATCAATGTCTATAGGAGTCTAATAAAGGGCAGAACACCAAAGTGTTATGTAAGCAGAAGCTATAGCCATATTAACATTCATGAGTTTACCCACCACAGTTCCATTCATAGTCATTTAGAAATACAAATACAGTAATAAAATTTCCACTTACAAAGAAGCCAAATGCTTCCCACTTCCCCTCCCAAACTCCCCTGAAATGACAACTAAGTCAGGAGTATCAGTTTCTTTCCTGACATCTCAATTCTGCTCTAATTATTATGGGAAGGAACACTATTGGAGAGTTACCCAACACAGCAAACGCAATTTGAGGGGAACTCTAATTATAACTTACATACTTATTGATGCATATTTCTCCCAAATGTTACCTTAAAAAGGGAAAACATATTTATCTGCCAACACAACCCAAAGAAACATAAATATCTGGCTGTTCAAAAGGAAAAAAACTCATTTTAGAAATCCCCATGTGTGTATTTTAGCGTCCCTTAATGAAAATGTTGTATAAACTAATAGAGGCAATATGGTATCATGGTGTTGAGTACGTTTACACCCCTAAAGACCCACTTCTATAAATGAACACAAACATCGCTTAACCCCTCAAAGTATAACTTCCCTCTCCTCCGACAACTACACATTAATTCAAATGTACTCACTTCGTAAGGTCTAAGCAAATGGAATTCAGATAAACTCATCTAGCAACAGAGTCTCCTGTAGTCATGGGTGGAACAAAATGAGAATGTCTATTAGCTCTTCAATCGCTCTGGAGAATGACTGCCATGGACAATTTTTGGAAAAAGATGTGAAGGCTGGGATTGCAAAAGCAAATAGCTGTGGAAGAACGGAGCACAGTTACCAATCGCTTCCCATGCTTGGGCTGTTTTGAGAAGTCTTTGATCTCGCCCAAAGAAGCCGTGGAGGCCAGGTCGCTTAGAAGCCACCCAGATTCCAGGGCCATTGTGGAATATTAGCCACAGGCTTTCCAGCGGGTGGGAATGAAGATCACATAACTTATCCATCTGCTTGAGGTTTTCGAGAAACCCTGCGGGCTTCCTAGAAACACTTTGAAAAAACAACTCCACTTTGGCTGTGCAGATGAAACACCAGAGTGCAGCGAAGGTGTGGGGGAATCTGGGGATCGTCCCAAAGCTTTGGAAGATAAAACATGTGTTTGGCTTCTCATCTAATGTCTTTCCTATTTCATCACCTCAAGGCGGCCTCGCCGGAGGCCAGGTTTTCATGTCTGACCTCTATCTTCCCTTCCTGGAAGCAAGAGCAGAAGTGCTGTCCATCTCCAGGGATTCCCGGAGGCCACCAAGGAATGAGAATGTCCAGACCTTGCTGCCTCCCCCCAATAGAGGCCGAGCCACACACAGGGTCAGAAAGTGTCCCAGGATCAGGGATTCCTGTGGTCATCACAGGAAGAGTAATCTCAGGCCTGAGTCAGAAGGCTGGGATTTTCTGTCTGGATTGTTTTTTCACCTGGATGAGTCTTTAACTTTCTGAGCCTCTGTCTCCCCATTTGTCAACGAGGTCTTTCCACCAGATGACCCGAGGGGTTCCCTCCCAGCTCCCTTCACTTCAGATTCTGGAGTTTGTACCCAAGCCTTCCAGGCATTTAACACCATCTATCACCCTGGCTTATGGAAACATGAGTCCAGGTTTCCTACCAAAACTGCCCACATGGAAAAGAAAATAAAGTGTCCCCGGAAATCAGGAAGCAGGACAAGCTGATAATCATTAAATTCCTGAAAGTTGTATGTTTAAATTTAAAATTTTCATGCACATTTTAAATTCTATAACTTGTTTGTGGCCCAACTTATATGATTTTTCTTTTATTATAAGTCCCTGTTTCAGTTCTTACTACCCAGGAACTGAAAGCAATGCTGGTGGTGGACCAGGTCAGTAAAAGAGGAAGAGAAAGCATAACGAGGTGGTCCCAAATGGCGAAACTTTTGCATGTGGATGCAGGCTCAGTGGCTGCAAATCCACAGGACTCTACGCCAAGCAGCAACAATCTCAGCAAGCATTCTGTCTTCAAAACCCCAAAAAGAGAGCGACATGAAGGATGTATACAGGAAAGACCAAGTGAGGACACAGGGAGAAGATGGCTACCTGCAAAACAAGAGAGGCGCCAGAAGAAAACAGCCCTGCTGACATTTTGATCTTAAGACTTCTAGCTTCCAGAACTATGAAAAATAAATGTCTGCTGTTTAAGCCCCTCCCCCTGCCCCAAAGGAAAACACAAGAAGATGAGAAGTCAAAGAATGCATTCTCAGGGTCAACACTCTCAGTGCAATTGTTTTGGGAGGAGCACTTGTATTGGAAATTAGGGGTTAGGTCCTAACCGTTAGGAGAACATTTTTTTTTAAAATATATATATTTTATTGATTTTTTACAGAGAGGAAGGAAGAGGGATAGGGAGTTAGAAACATCGATGAGAGAGAAACATCGATCAGCTGCCTCCTGCACACTCCCCACTGGGGATGTGCCCGCAACCAAGGTACATGCCCTTGACTGGAATCGAACCCGGGACCCTTGAGTCCGCAGGCCGACGCTCTATCCACTGAGCCAAACCCGTCAGGGCAGGAGAACATTTTAAACCCAATTATGGACTCTGCTTCTGGGAGCCTGTGTAAGGGGAGTTTGGAAGGAGCAGGTTCCTGTGATTTTCATATTCTGACAAACAGTTGAGAGGAGAGAAAATGCCCCTAGGGTTTTATAAAATTATCCCCCAAAGATAAGACAGCCTGCTAAGCAGAGATGGATTTCCAGCTTCTGAAAGTGGTATGATGTTGGATTGAATAACTTACTGTAAAAAGCTTGACAAACAGTTGGCCTGTGAGCACGTATTACTGTAAGATCTTAAAATACACAACTCAATCATTTGCTTGTCCACATATTTAACAACACTGTTCAAACAATTTCTTCTTCTAATGACACTATTTAGTAAAATAATGCCTATCAGTGACTAATCTGTGCTTGCAGAACACATGGACCAATACAAAGCCTCCTCTCCTGTTGAGTTCTGATGTCTCCAAGAAGGGAAAGAGAGGAAGGTGGGAGCCACTGCACAGCTCAGGACACCATCAGTCTCAAGAAATAATCCAAAATGGAATAAATATGGGAGAATTGAGGCTGGCAACACAGGCAGGGAGCAGGTTCCAGAAAGCTCTCTAATTAAGGTTTTCCAAACTCCAGTCTTTCTTGTACCATGATCAGTGTTTGCTGTACTATATCTCCTGTGTTTTTTATTAATTAATAATTTTATTATACTTTTACTTTAATAGTTAAGTACTAGAGGCCCAGTGCACAATATTTGTGCATGGGTCAGGTCCCTAGGCCTGCTGGCTATCAGGGCCAATTGGGGTCTTCTTTCCCCTGGCTGCCGGCTGCCAGCTGGGGCCTTCCTTCATTCTATGCCACCCTCTGGTGGTCAGCGCACATCACAGCGAATGGTTGAATTCCTAAGGGGACAATTTGCATATTAGCCTTTTATTATATAAGATAGTCCTAAAAGGTAACTTGCTTATCACTACTATATTAGGGAAAACTTGTATTATAAGTCAGAAAGTAGAAAAAAAACATAAAAACACAATAAGAATAAGAAGTAGTATTAAATTTTAGCTAACTACAGCCACTTACTCTCTCTTGGTTAAAAATGGAGATAATCAAGAATTAGAATATTAACACTAACTTGAGACTTTCTTCCTGAGGTTGTCAGAGGGATTAATTGAAGCAGAATAATTCAATCACTGCCGGTCATGTGTCCCTTCCTATGAAAGTTGCACACATTAAGTGACCATGTACAGGAGTGTATACTATGGGGAAGGCAGCTCTCCGTCATGAGATGGAGGATCCACTGAAGAGATTTACCCTCCAAAAGGATCAGACTTGAAGTACAGAGATCTCCCTGGACCATGGAGATGAGACTGGAAGAGACACAACTAGAATACCAGCAACGAGAGGGAGGCAGAAATCCAGGCAAGAGACAAGGTGACTTAAAAAAGTTAGTGGCCACGGGGTGGAGAGAAACAGGCAGGTGAGAGAGTGCCGGGATGTGAGGTTGGACAGAAGTTGGTGACGGATTCACAGGGCGGGCACAGGAGGTGGAAAATCAAGGATGATTCTCTGATTTCTGGTTTGTGAAAGTGAATGGATGGTGGGTGGGCTGTCCTCTGAGACAGGAAACATAAGAAGAGAAGAAGGTTGGTATGGGGGGAAGGATGACTGTTCAGTTTTCCACATTCTGTAATGGGGACAGTCTGGAATGGTGGGTAACCTAAAGTAGGGCTGCACGCTTCAAATCCCTGTTCTGCCACTATCTAGGTGTTATTGCAATGACCTTGGTCAAGCTACTAATACATTTTAGGCCTCAGTATCCCAATCTCAAATAATTGAGGATAGTTCTTTCCTCACAGGCAAGGAGGTTCTATAGCAGGTTCCTATCTAATCACTTTACATATGAGTATTAGCTTTTATCATTCCTAATAACCCAATGTACCCTGAGAATATTTTTGTGGTCAACATATTTGAAGTACAGAGATCTCCCTGAACCACCGAGATCAGATTGGAAGAGATCATCCCAGAGTGAACAATATGAACCCTGGGCTGGTCTCTGCTGACCTTCCCAGCAGCCCCAGCCTCCCCTCTGTGCTCCTTGATGATGGCATCCAGCCACTCACCTGCCCTTGAGGCAAAGCAGAGCTTGCCACTGTAAAATATGCCTTTGGGGATATTGATTATTTTAAGCTGGTTATTTTTAAGAAAAGAAAAACTCAAGAAAAACTTTGATCTTTGTCCTCACTGCCTAAAATAATTTAGATAGAGGACCTGCTCGAGGAAGGGAGTTAGCATCAGAGATAAGAATAGTTTAATATGAACTAGTGTGATAGACAGGGAGGAACCTAGCAAGGCCCATTTGTTCCAAGTCCTCTCTGGGCCCCATGGTTAAAGATGGCCCAGCAAACATTCATTTACCAAACATTTTCTTTCCTATCTCCATATGAATTGCCTTTCTGCCTTTTGAAGTCCCAAACCACAGCCCCCTTCTCTTTAGCTCAAGATGGCATAGAAGCCTTAAACGGCCCATCTGTCCTTGGGTCCCATATTCTCACACCTAATAAATTAGGTCATTTTTCTCCTGTTAATCTGTCTCATGTTAATTTGATGATCAAGCCACTTGGAAGAATTCAGAAGGGCAGAAGGAAAATTACTCTTCCCCCCCCCCCACACACCATCCCATCTACTGCTTTCTATACAGCCAGACTTGAGAGAAGTGTCCACATTCCTATCTACCATCACGTACATCTTGAAGAGTAAAAAGAAAAGAAGTTATTGAATTTTTAAAAATTTATGAAACGGCCTTCAAGGGTTTAGTTATAAACTAAAAACTTTGTTTTTCTTTGGTTTGTAGGTAGAGAATAATAGTCTATCTTGGTGGTATGAAGGCCCCCACAGCTCCCCCATGATCCACAGAAAGCAATGAGACCTCTCAAGCATGTTGGCCAACTTTCTTAAAAGGATATGTCTTCATTTGTTCTAAATGAATGTATTTCTGTACCAAAATCTCAAAGCAAAACAGAGAGGGGAAAAAAGACATTTATTCTCATTTTTCCCCTTGCTGTGAGAGACTTTACACACCATTTGCCATTTTGCTGAGGGAGGTAATTCAATTATTCTCCAAAAAGCAGCATCACAGGAAACCTTGAAGGTATTCCACCCCAGATTAAACCAAAACTCCGCTGCTCGTGGAGTATGTTCTTTCCTTTGCAACTCACAATGGGGACAGACCCAGGGGCAGTGACTCTGGGAGGGAAGCCAGTGCTGGGGAGGAGCACAAGCCAGCTCCTCCGTTCCAGGCTCCCCCTGGCAATCTCTATCCCCTGAGTCACTTCATTCATTTCCAGGGAGACCCACTATTCAAAGTAGCATTTCACTTAGATTTCTCTTTAATCAGTCCTCCTGAGAGTCTGTGCTTAGCGTTGGAGTAAAAAGTTTGATGCTAACTTCTTTAGTGTAGAATAAGTTGGCAAATAAATTGACTGGTGATTATAAAATATTTCCCAGGCTCCACTAATATCACCACTAGATTACAGAGGCATCCTGTGGGTTGCATTGATCAGTCCCTTAAAGCTTCACTTAAAAGGTAGAGAAACTCATCATCCAAAGGGTTTTAAGCAGTAGACAGTGTTCATCCTAGAACTCAACCTCTCTCGGGCAATGAAATATCAATTTGAACTTAAATTCTTCTTCTAAATGCATTGAATCCTAATAACCTAGACCACCTCCTTCTTCTATCTGCCTCCAACAGTCTCATTTTCCCCTATTCTCTTTCTTCCTTCTCTTTTTCTTTCTTTTGCTCTTAATCTTTCCTGTTTCTTTCTTATATGAATTCCCTTCAATTACAGCCAACATTTGCTAAGTACGTGCATGCCAGGTGCTCTGTTAAATGCTTTTAAGCATCACTTAATATAGTAGAGAAGAGATATTGTTTTAGTCCATGTGGGAAGCTAGAACAAAATATCTTTTATAAATCTGGGTAACTTTTAAACAACAGGAACTTATTTCTCACAGATCTGGAGTCTGGGCAGTGCAAGGTCAAGGCGCTGGCAGATTCTGTGTCTCATGAGAGCATGCTTCCTAGGTGACTGTCTTTTTTGCTATGTGCTAACATGGTGGAAGGGGTGAGGAAGATCTCTGGAGTCTCTTTTGTAAGGGCACTAATTCCATTCATGAGAGTTCCACCCTTATGACCTAATCACCTCCTAAAATCCTCCCAAATACTATCACATTGAGGATTAGATTTCAACATATAAATTTTTTTTAATATATTTTATTGATTTTTTTACAGAGAGGAAGGAAGAGGGATAGAGAGTTAGAAACATCGATGAGAGAGAAACATCGATCAGCTGCCTTCTGCACACTCCCTACTGGGGATGTGCCCGCAACCAAGGTACATGCCCTTGACCGGAATTGAACCTGGGACCCTTGAGTCCGCAGGCTGATGCTCTATCCACCGAGCCAAACCGGTTAGGGCTCAACATATAAATTTTGATGGGGGGACACATATTCAGTCCACATCAGGTATTATTATTACTATTATTATTATCTCTATTTTGCAGATATGGATGCCACAGTTTGAGAGATCAAGCAACTTGCCCAAATCTTGTTCAAGCTAAGACTTGAAGCCCAGTATTGCTCACCCCATAAATATCACCCCTCATCGACTGAGCTTCTCTTTCTCCTTCACCTCCTCCTTCTCCCTTTCACAAGTCCAAGCAGGTTCAAGGAGCATTGATGTATTTCCAAGACTCTTCCCAGGTTTACAGTTCACAGCACAGAAAGGAGCCCACATGCGTTCTCAAGGGCACCCACAGAATCGCTGCCTCTTGCCAGTTCCAATTGGTTAGACCCTCATTCAGATGCCATTTGGTGCTCTGCTTTGAACTTATTTTCCTGGAGACAGATCAACTGAGGCAGACAACTCTTGCCAGCCAGAACTCCCATTGTTGTTTATTTGATACAGGGAAAATCCTGCCTGGGACCTCTCACTCTAAAACAACACATAAAAAATAGTTGCTTTTAAATTTAAAAGTTAATTAAAGCTGATTTTCAGTACTGAACACTTCATGGTGCTTCCAGCAAATAGGCTGCAAACCACAGGATGGCAAAATCTACCAGGACTCTCTAAACTTTTCTTTTTGGAAGATTCCTGTTTCTCAACCCAAAGATAACACCACAACATGATGAACCAAACCTTTCAACACTGGATGGCCTACAAAATCCCAATCAACCAAACTTTTGAAGGGCACCCATGTTTCCAGCTACACTTATAATTATAATGTTGGGCAACTAATGAAACTCAATACGGTTCAGAAATCACAACATTATAATGAGGTGGTTCACTTTTTACAACTATTTTATATCGGTCGTACTAACCCTCTTCTTTTAAACTTTTCCACATGTTTAAATCCATTTTCTTTTTTTTAAGTAACTTTCTTTACCCAAGATCCTCAAAGAAATAAACACTATATATGAAGAACACTTGTAATGTTACTGAGCAGTGCCAGCCATTGAGGGGAAAAAGTTGGCCCAGATCAGCAGATTTCTCTTCCTTCCAAAAATAAAAAAGGCAACAACATCAGCATAATTTACTGGTTTCTTTGTTTTGTTTTCTTCTCTGTTAGGTTGTGGTTTTCTTAGTCACAACAATAGGCAGGATAACCAGAGTCACACTGATATCATATTGAAAAGGACCTGAAATTAGCAGAGGTAAAACTCAATTAATTTGATACTTTATTTTTTTTTAATGTTCTACTCTCTCCTTGATTCAGTACAATGAATGAATGAATGGATGAATAAACAAACAAACAAATAAATAAATAAATAAATAAGTTTATACAACACCTACTATGGTGGTCAGAAATCTAAATATGGCCCATCTAAAATTCCTGTCCCCTAATTATTCAATAAAACATTAATGTGGGGGTATTTTGCTAGTGAAAATGAAATCTCAAGTCAGTTGACCTTTAATTAGGAGATTTGGGCCTGGCCCAGTCAGGTAAGCTCTTTAAAAGCAGAGAGTTTTGAGAACCAAGATGGTGGCGTAGGCAAATGCCTGTACTTGCCACCTCCCACAACCACATCAAAATTACAACTAAAACACAGAACAACCATCATCCAGAACTTCTGAAAGCTGGCTGATTAGAAGTCCTACAAAAAATAGAAGTAAAAAATAAAGAACACTGAGACTGGTAGGAGGTGCAGAGGTGCAGATCAGGCTGGTCTGACACCCAGATGTGCCACTTTTTAAATCAGGAGGGAGATCATCTCTGAGGAGGCTGCCCGGAGGAGCAAGGTTGTCCCAGCCCCACACCAGACGCCCAGCCCAGGGTCCCAGAGCTGGGGAAAGAAGTCCCTGTGACTATCAGCTGTAAAAACCGTGTGTGTTGGGGATCAGTGACACAGAGGCTGCTGGAGACCCAGCTGTTCCTCTTAAAAGGCTGGCCCACTACCTGAACTTACAAGGTGCTGTTTTCTCTGAGCTCCAGTGCCAGGGCCAGGCTCTGGAGGACAGAGACACATAGGAGGAGGAAGTGGATTTTCTGGCATCGGGGTAAGAACTAGGGGGTGGCTTTCTCCTAGAAGGAGGTGCTCCCAGGGGTCATTGTTCCTATGCTGGAACTTCCCCAGGTTGCAGGGCTGACTGGCAACTGTTTCTGTTTGCTCCGCACTGGTGATTCCCTGAGACTCCACTTCATCCAATTTACAATCCCACCCAGCTATGTGCAGTGGCTTTTGCATATGAATGGCTTGTCCTTGCTCAGGCTAAAATCTTAAACAAGCTGCAGCTGGGTCAGGGAGCCCCAAACCTATTAATAAAAGGCCCAAGACATGGCACTAGCACCAGCCTGCCTTGCTTCACAGCTGGGCACTTCCAAACCCAATACAAAGAGGAGGGCCTTCAAATCTCTCTGTAGCTCCTGCTGGGTGGCCCCAGGCAGTGGCTGACTTTGAACCATCCTAGAGACCCAAGAGCCAGTGTAACCAGTGGTCAGTATCAGACCATACCAGATTACAACTCTACACATCCATAAGCGACACACTCAAGGGGCAGACTCAGTGAGCAGCCAAGCCCCACTGAAGCAAGTCCTGCATCATAGGGGTGTCTCCTGAACAGCAGTTCTCCCACTGTAGTCGCAGCTGGTCCTCACAGCTAATTGGCCTGGAAGTCAATTCTTCCCAGTGACACCAACAGGATTCAAGTCTCAATTACAATAAGACTGTACACACAGCCCACAAAGGGGTGCATCTACAGTGCCCAGCTGAGATGACTGGGGAGGCTGAGCCAGTGGGCCCTCCAGGACACCTACTACACAAGGCCACTCTATGAACTCAAGGAGACATAGCAGCTCTACCCAATACATAGAAGCAAACACAGGGAAGCCGCCAAAATGCGGAGAAAAAGAAACATGTAAGAAATGAAAGAAATGGAAGAAAGCAAACTACTGGATATAGGGTTCAAAACCACCATTATAAGGTTACTCAAGAATCTTCTAGAACCCTTTAAGGAACTTAGTGAGACTTTCAAGGATTTTCGTGAGAATGCCAAAAAAATGGAAAAGGACCATTCATAAATTAAGCATACACTGACCGAAACAAAGAATAATATACAGGGATTCAACAGTAGAGTATAGGATTCAGAGAATCAAATCAAGGATTTGAAATATAAAGAAGCAAAAAACACCCAACCAGCAGAGCAAAAAGAAAAAAGAATCCAAAAATATGGAGATAGTGTAAGGAGCCTCTGGGACAACTTCAAGCGTACCAACATCCAGATTATGGGGGTGCCAGAAGAAGAGAGAGAGCAAGATATTGAAAACCTACTTGAAGAAATAATGACAGAAAACTTCCCCTACCTGGTGAAGTCCAGAAAGCACAGAGAGTCCCAAACAAGAGGAACCCAAAGAGGACCACACCAAGACACGTCATAATTAAAATGCCAAGGGCTAAACACAAAGAGAGAATCTTAAAAGCAGCAAGAGAAAAGAAGTTAGTTACCTATAAGGGAGTGCCCATACGACTGTCAGCTGATTTCTCAACAGAAACTATGCAGGCCAGAAGGGAGCGGCAAGAGATATTCAAAGTGATGAATAGCAAGGACCTACAACCAAGATTATTTTACCCAGCAAAGCTATCATTTAGAATTGAAGGTCAGATAAAGAGTTTCACAGACAAGAAAAAGCTAAAGGAGTTCATCACCACCAAACCAGTGTTATATGAAATGTTGAAGGGTATTCTTTAAGAAGAGGAGGAAGAAGAAAACAAAAAAGATCAATAATATGAACAATAAAAGGGCAACAAATACATATCTATTAACAATTGAATCTAAAAATCAAAATAAATTAATAAGAAATCTAATGAACAGAATAAACTGATGAATAAAATAGAATCAGAGGCATGAAAATAAAACAGACTGACAATTCTCAGAGGGAAGAGGAAATTTAGCTGAGAAACCTTCAAAGCAATATGTGCAAGGTGTGGCCTGGTTCCCCCTTGCTGCTTACAGTAAAATTCAAAAACAAAACAGATAAATCAAGGATGAAATTATTAAACAAATGGAACCAGCTCTTGGTGACTTGGAAAATTGTTGGCCTGTCCAGATAAGAAAGAGCAGGGAAATTAGGCATGTGACTCATGGATCCAATAGTCCATCTAAGCAGAGCGAGGAATGGAGACAGGGTTACCCAGGAAGAATCTATGGAGAATGCCCCTGGGTATTGGCATGGATCCCCTTGATATTCAAGGAAGGCTACAAGGTTTTAAGACAATTATATTGGCAGAAACACTGTCATCCTGGCCTAAAGGAGACAGAGATAGGAAACTAACTCAGGTAAAGACTTGAGCCGCTCCCCAGAGCCAAGCAATGGCACAACTATCAACTGTGAACTTGTGTTATAGATTGATTTCGCTTATGAAGGGAAAAAAAACACAAGTTACATAAGTAAATATTTTAATAACTATTTCTTCTACAAACAATTGGTTGTTCCAATTATTGCATTTATAGACAAAATGCCGGAGAGAGGGGACCAACAGCAGAGCTTATGTGCAGTATATCTATGTAGAAACAGAGCAACATAAAATTGGCACTAAGGTTACTACTTTCCTTCATAAAGAAAAGCAAATTTGAAACAAATCTTAAACACTAAATTAGCACATCGTTTTCATTGAAAACATGAACACACCATGTTCTTTATATGGAGTGAATTTGACTCACCCTATATAGAGACAAATACCTACACTTAAGCTAATTGCTTTGTATTAGCCAACAGGAACAATTCTTTTCCTTTTATACTGTTTGTATCACAAGAAGCCAGCGCTCTCTATAGAGGTATTAACTGTGATTAATCACATTCTGGAATCCAGCTCCTCGGCTCCATGATAGTCCAACACAGCACGCAGGACTGAAGGATTTAAAAATACAGTTCAAATCCTTTATGATATTAAAAAGCAGTTTGCATTTTCCTGTTTTTCACTGATGGGTTGATGAGTGATATTGACCACTCTAAAATAAATACATAACAGGTAAAGACTCATATGGTTCCAAAGTACTCATTACTGAATTCATCTTGAGTCAAACGAAGATGTGAACAGACACAAGATAACTGAAGATGAACCAATCTCTGCAGAGATGACGTATGGCTCCCCTGACAAATAGAAGAACACCGCTCACCCTGCAGTTAGAAAACTAAGACACGCTAATGAGAAAATAATGCAGCAATGAGGCCCCTGTCCCAGGACCTGTGTTCTGGACAATAGAAACAGCTGGGACCACCTGGTTTCCAAACACACTGGAGATCTTGGGTGGTTTGGTACAAGGTTCAGTGATGACCGAAGAGGTGAAGATGGATCGCACTGGAGGGAACATGAGCACTGCTCACTCATTTCTCCACTTGTTAGTTCATTGGCACTTTTCTGTAAAGAAGTTCAGTAGGTGTGGGCCTTTTTCAGAGCCCTTGTCCTACTTATAGTTTCAATCTCCAGTTTTCTAAAGGTCAGCGGGGGACCTGAGCATAAAGACAACGTGCAGGAAGAAGAAATGGAGAGATAGCAAAAGGTCCTGTGACTTCGTTCAAATCCCTGGGTGAAACAGGGTCTGGCCTGGAGGAGATGGCTCCTCCTCTCCCAGGGGAGCAGCTCCTGATCCAGACCTCAGCAAACAGTGCCCAGTGGTCAGCTCAGAGCTGGGCACATGACTTAGGCTACATTTGCTGGGTCAGTCGGAGGCAACCAGCCTCAGTTCTCAGTCCTGTGTGTTGAGCTTTCAGATGTATATTCTTCTCTTCCACCTTAGTTGTGTCTTGGAAGACATGGGACTGGTGCCCAGCCTGCTTAAGAATGGACTAACCCAGGCAGATGGGACTGAAGCATGAAGACATGCAAGCAGGACGCAGGTGTTCTTAAGACATCATCTGTATCCACCTTGCTTGAAGTCACATCTCCCTTGAACTTTTTTGTAAATGTTCTTGTTGTCATGCTACTTTAGATTGAGTTTTCTACCACAGCCAAAACAAATATAATCAATAAGCAAGGCCTTTTCTATTGTTAAATTCAGCAGGAGCTGGTTATTTCTGAAACCCTCTCCCAGAAGTATTTATGAAGGACCTGAATCCATCACCAAGCACTCCAAGGCCAAGATTAGAATTATTTATCCTAAAATGACCAGAAATGTTATCTAAAACAGCTCAAAGGTTGGTTCACAGTAATATGTGTCATTATAAGAAAGAATAACCCTCACAGCTTCCTTGCACAAATGTCGAAGCATCATTTTCAAAAGAACAGACAAGTTGGGCTCTCTGGCCCACGTTTGCCCTGATGTATAACTGTGACTTAACAGGAACCTAGTAATGTCTTGCCAGAGTGTCAGCAGGAGCCACAAATGGATGTCCCCTGTTATCGTTCAAGGCCAATGTGAATCTAAACAAACAAAAGCTCTATACAGCTCCCGGCCACAGAGGTCCCACCACACCACATGAGATGTGGAGTCTTTACTTCCGTGGTCTGGCTTACAAGCCCTGTGTATACTCTGTTTGACTGACATGAAAACAAAACACTGGAAATAGTTCATTTTCTGGAAACTTCCTCTGACAGCCATTTGAGGTTCTCAGACTTGAACCAACACCCTCCCTGAAATAGCCTTTGCAACTGCTGATCTTCTTTTCAGACAACTTCCTTTTCCAGGATTTATCCTTTGTTTTCTTTTTCATATTTTCCCAGTTTTAATCATCTTGGCGAAGAATCCATCACTGATATTTTCCCCTGGCACAATACAATTTCTCAGATTTTCCCCCTTCAGATAGATAATTTTTAAGGAAAACAAAAACCTGCAGCTGCCATTCAAGTGGTGGTTTTCATCTATTGTGAACTGGAGCAGATTCGCCTTCAGACACGTTGTGGAACACTGATCAAAGAAAAATGAATTTGGAACGACTGGTTCACAACAATCAAAAACAAGGACAGTCTTGTTGGCTGAAAAAAGTGCCTCTTGTGTAATTAACCAAGATGTCAGAGCTGGGCTAAAAAAATGTTCCTCCCAGATCCCACCTTGGAGAATCTGCAATGTGGGAGAAATCGCGTCTGTGGCTCAGACAGTTCAGAGTCTCCTTTCCAGGAGGCTCCACTCCAGTGATGCAGAGAAACCTCGTAGGGGCTGGGAGGGAATGTTAGGGCAGACACGTCACAACCCACACACTGCAGGCGCCCAGCACTGTTGGAGGCATGAAAAAGAAGCTCAGTGGACTCTGAGATGGCTCAGACATCACTGTCATGATGCTTCCTTAAATATCATTTTTCAGGAATCCCATTATTAGGACTACACCTCAAATAAGATTTTGGGGTGGGGAGAAGCAGTACTCGTTAAGGAAAGTTAAAAAAAAAAGGACACCCAGAAAAGTGAAAAGGACAAAAGGTAAAACATCCATTTATTCTGGATGGCAATCTTGGTGTTTGTTATATTACTCATTGTCCTTTTCTAAACGTCTTTAAAGAAACAGCATGGTGTGGAAGAGTCCTGACTTATGGGCCCAGACACCTGGCCTCTCCCTTTACTATCTCCCTCAACCACCTGTGGTGCTTCCCTAAGTCAGGTCCCTGTCCAGGCCTCACTGCGCCCATTTGTGCAACAAGAGGTCTATCTTTGCTCCATGATCTATGGGTTTTTCCCATCCATTATTGTTCTTGATCAAATTAGCCAAAGTTTTGGAATTGAGAACTGGAACAGGTAAGAGCATGTATTCTGATCATATGTGGATGTCCAAAAAAGAAAGATAAATTAGGAGGCACGGAAAGTATCAAACTTGATGCATCTTATAAAACGGCAGATCGGCCCGACTGCCATGGCTCAGTGGTTGAGCATCAACCTATGAACCAGGAGGTCAGGGAACATGCCCAGGTTGTGGGCTCAGTCCCCAGTATGGGGTGCGCAAGAGGCAGCTGATCAATGATTCTCTGTCATCATTAATGTTTCTATCTCTCTCTCCTTCTCCCTTCCTCTCTGAAATATATAAAAATATATTTAAAACAAACAAACAAAAAAACTGCAGATCGGTAGACATCTTTCAGCAAAACATGCAATTATCTCTTCTTATGAACACAGGTGGGTGAAACTCAGTGTTGAGGCAATTATGCCATCAATGCAGGCACTCCAAGCCTGCTCTTGGATTCTTCATTGCCAGAGCTGCTTCTATCAGCCTGCCTCCGCCATGCATCCGTCCCCTCAGAGCACACTGGTGGTCACCTATGTACAGGGGAAGTTCTATGACAGGTACTGGAGACATAACCAAAATAAGGAGCTCTGCAATAAGCAGGCCTTGTAAACACCTTCCCTATAAAATAGGGGAGCGGCTAAAGGTAATACAGCATTATCAGGCCCCTGCTCTCCTCCCATTTTCATTGTATCCTTTTTGTTTTTCCTGAATAGCAAAGAAAGAGTAGAGATGCTTCTAACTAAAAATGTACACATTACAGAAATGAGATATGAAAATTGAAAGTATCCCAACACGTCCCCACCTCCTCCCCTCTGGCAATAATGATGTGGATTATCCACTTTCCCCCCATTCATAGATGAATGTGTGTGCATGTGTGTGCATGTTTATGTGTATAGATACAGTCTATGCATGTATGTCTACAGGTAGTTATAGAGACATATATAGGCATGGACAGAAATGCATTCTATGCATGCTCTTCTGCAAGTTGCTTTTTTCTGTTAATTACTATAACTCGGACCTAGTTCCTAAGTAGTACAGAGGTCAAGAATTCTTGAGATCCCAGTCTATGTTTAGCCTGCAGGAATGTTTTGTTTGGCCTAAGTAGTGAGGTCTGCACAATGTTTTAAATTTCAATTTGTTTAGTAATGGGATTGTTCATTTCAAATATGGATGTTCAATTCTGACAACAACAGAACTACTTTTACACGTGACCACAATGGCTGGAGCACAGCAGTCTGAGATCCCAGTTCCTTTCCCTGCCACTGTAACCCTCACCTGAGGCTCAGAATTGCTATCATTTGTCATTGGACACCTGGCCTACTGGACTCCTACCTGCCCCCTGCCTGGCCTAGGTGGGTTCTGGAGTCTGCGTCCTCTTGCACATTTGGTTCAGGCTCATTCATGGTAGGCAGAGGCTCACTCTGTGTGGGCGGAGGGGAGAGATGACAAGAGGATTATTTCACGGAGGATGTAGAATTTGGGCTGCACTGGGAGAGGTAGAGTCTCCACTAAGAAATAATCTTTATCTCTAAATCAACAGTAAAAGGAATTCAATTATTTCTAATAAGGAAAACCTAAAAGAAGTACTGACTGAACAATGAGTTAAGTTCTTTGTAAGGACTCATTAGCCGTGTTATTCAGAAATATAGAGCTCTGAGTGCCTCAAAACTCAGGCCAACAATTCACTTAAAACCAGCAGAAGCAAGAGCCACATACTGTTGGCAGCTCTGAGAGTCCCCTGGAGAGAAGAGGTTCAGCTCACTGGGCCCTAATCACTGTTACTTGGTCCCCATGATGTGTTTACCATCTCAGGAGGTAGTGTCCACAGACAAAATGAGACAGAAATTGCAAGAAAAGGAACAGGCTAGTTTATGAAAAGGCCAACTGCATTAGCCAGGATTCTTTGGTTTCAAAAAGTACTGTGGCAATTTAAACCAAGAGGGAATGATTTGCAAGCAGACTAGGACCTCACAGAATCAACAAGAAGGCTGGAGAACACACCTTGAGGAAAAAGGAACAAAGGCCACTGTGGATTTCCAAGTGGCAAGAATTATTCATCGTCCTGGTCAGGAAAACACCAGAGAAAGTGTCTGGGACTTTCTGCTCAAATTTAAGTCTTGGGAGAGGCTGACGGGCCAGCTTTGGGCCAGGAGTTTCCCTCTAGCTGTGGGGGAAGTTGGGCACCTTGATTAATAGTTTCAACCAACAACATGCACCGAGGAAGCATCCAAAGGAAGATGGGAACAGAGGGAAAGGGGAAAACAGTGTGTCATGCTCATTGTTTGGTTACATTAAAGGCGGCCAGGTCTCCACTCTTTCCTTGCCTTGCGGGGATGAATCAGGCATCACCTGTAGCTTCAAGTCTACTGCCAACGTCGAACAACATGATAAGGAAGTCCAGAAGCAAAGAGAACTGGAGGATATACAACCAAATCTTCAGCCTGCTCTCCCCAACAAAACAAAACAAACAGCATGTTGTGCAACAGAATTCTATGAAGCAAAGATGACTTTGTGGCCACTTTGATCTGTGACCCATGACTCAGATGAAAGGAGGAAAACCATGAGAGTCATTTTCCTTCACAATCTCTTCTATCTGCCTGTGTTAAAGGCAAGACATGGCAAGAGACACACATGAAGGCTGAACACACTGTGACCGACCCTGGGAAGAAAGCACGCCAAGTCCCCACGCCAGGCCAGCTGCAGATGGAGGGCAGGGCGCATGCCAGGTGGCTGGTCTGCAGATCTGCCACTGCTCCTCCTGATAAACTGGGTGGGCTGACAGGTAAGTGTGGGGAAGAAAGCAGCCCCAATGAAGATGGTCCTTCCCCTCCCGGCTTCCAAATTCTTCAAGCGAAGAAACCTTGAAGAGTCAGCAGTCCTAGACAGGGCGCCCTTATGTGGCGATCAGTACACAAAAACTGGAGCCTTCCAGTCAAGAGTTATGCAACACATTTCCCACAATCTAAGATGCTGCCTAGAGCGAACTGTTCTACTGCCACGCCTGCCTGCCCACCTCACCACCACACACAGACAGGCACTGAGACCGTAAAACTAAACAACCCAGGGAAAGGCAGACGGCTGGTGGTATGGAAGAATTCCTGGTCTAGCCTGATTCCCTAGAGACTGGTTCTACCACAGAAAGCTGTCCCTGTCCCCTGACTCATGTAGTCTCTTTAACCAAAAAAAATTAGATGCTTTTCTTCATCAACAGTTTCCCTTAGCTTCCTTCCCTGCTGATTCTTATTCAGCACCTGTGTCCAGATGTACTTATTACATCTGTACATGTTCCATACTGCCCTTCGTGATAGGTAGGTATGGATAGCCATTTCTACTGACAAGACAGCTCAGGGAGATGTGGCTCATGTTCAAGTGCCCAAGCAGCTAGCAAATAGTGGGATGGCTTCAGGATCCACCAAAAGGCCAAGTTCTTTCCCTATTGGGTCTCTGACCTTCGTCTCAGCAGCAACTGATGAAGTGGCTGGCCACAAGTAAGATGGGAACCCTGGGAACCTTTTTCTCGGAGTGCCGGGCCCAGTGCTGCACATAGATAGGCCTTGCCCTGCTCATATAGATTGAACGAACATACAGATGGTTGATTGGATTAATGAGGGATGGATTAATGAATGAGGAAGTACTGACTTAGGGAGCAACTGAATTAACTACATCATCCAAGCAGCCTGATTTTTATCACTCTTCAGCTAACGATTTGATGCTGCTGTGTCAATGTCAGTCCTCTGACAGTGCATTCAAGCACAAGGAAGGGAAAAACCAATGAACATTGGCTTAAACAATTATTCTTTGTTTTTTCTCATGAATAATGGTATCCAGAAGGAGTACTTAAGGGCAGGGGCAGTTGTTCAAGAACATCACTGAGGTACCAGCTTTCCCCATCTTCCTAGTCCACCATCCTTAGCTTATGGCTTTCAATCTCATGATAGCAGAATGGCTGTTGCATCTCCAAGCACAGCATCTGCCTTCCAGGTAGGAAAAAGGCAGAAGGAGAAAACCCTTCTCTTTACAAATCTTTGTGTGTTTTTAAAAAATGTGTATTACCTTCTGTATTGACTTAGAGAGAGGAGAAGAGAGAGAGAGAGAGAGAAACATCAATGTGAGAGAGAAATCAATCAGCTGCCTCTAACGTGCCCAACTGGGGATCAAACCCACAACCTTTTCATCTATGGGGTTATGCTCCAACCAACTGAACCACATCAGCCAGGACAAATCTTTGTTTTTAACTGATGAGAGAAACCATCTCTTGGAGCATCTGCCTATTCCCCTTTACCAGAACAAGGTCACATGGGCATCCACAGGCAAAAAGGAGGCTGAGAGATCATGGAGAAGAAAAGAAGAAGGGCTTGAAACTCTGTTAGTGACCCTATAAAGTCTACCATGATGGGTTCATTACTTAAGTCCATGTCAATAATTTGGGCAGATTCAAGCAAAGGGAAAAGTTCTTTGTGGGTTTCTTTGTTCAAGAGCCAGTATAAAACCACGCATAATTAGAGACTTGAAAGTAAAAGCTTTTGTGTCATTACAATGCCAATCAAATATATCATCCTTCACAATTTATTCACTCCATGGGCCTTTGTTGGGTCAAGCATACTTTTTTCAATGAATGATATCTGACACATAAAAAGGCACTCAGGAATGTTTATTTTATGGAACTAGATCACATTTGTCCAATAATGAAGAAAAGCATTTACTTAGTGCTAAGCACAATGGATTAAAAAAAATCAGAGCCAATCAAATATATCATCCTTCACAATTTATTCACTCCATGGGCCTTTGTTGGGTCAAGCATACTTTTTTCAATGAATGATATCTGACACATAAAAAGGCACTCAGGAATGTTTATTTTATGGAACTAGATCACATTTGTCCAATAATGAAGAAAAGCATTTACTTAGTGCTAAGCACAATGGATTAAAAAAAAAAATCAGGAACACCATTCCTACCCTTAAGGAGTTTGCAGTCCAGCAAGGGGACTCAGGAACAGCAGTGTGTACTATGGAACAGTTACTTGCTAGACTGTGTTAAGGAGACAGAGGCAGCCTGAAGATAGCAAGGGTGAGCGTGGTTCAGGTGGGCTTCCTGGGAAAGGCAGGGCTTCAAATGGGCCTTTAACAAAAGCACCTGCTGCTGCTGCAATCATTCCTAACAGAACTGCCAGGCCCAGGAGAGAAGCTCAGAGCTGGCTCCTTCCCACACCAGTCCTTCAAGCTAGGCTTGATTCTTCCCACTCCAGATGCTTAAACCCAGGTCTGCCTGGGCTGAGCCAGATCACTGTAACTGGAGAGGAGAGAGGTTGGGACACCTCAGACAAGGGGCAAAGCAGAGGCACAGGTCCAGGTGGGGGGAATAAAGGCGTGGACAGCCAGCCAGTCCTGCTGCGTGCTGGAATGGCCCACAGTGTAGTGAAGATGAGGCTGGCCAGATAAGGTCAGAGAGCCATTAGAATGCAAGAGAAAGCCTGGACTGTGTGGGAATCAGAAAGACCCTAGCTTACTAGATGTGACAGTGACATGATGTAAACGTTACACTGGAGAAGCATATCAGATAGCTGTGTGGCAGGGAAGAGGGGAAGGGGCAGCCTGAAGGGGAGGAAAACAGTGAGAGCCAGTCCAGCCTTCGGGTTCCAGAGCAGAACTTGGTCTCTCTTGGTGAGGGAAGTGTATTGTGCCAGAGGTCAAGGGCAGCCACCAGCCTTCTCTGAAACTGCCTCCCCTGAGGCACACTTTATGACATGCACCTGTCCTCTGGCCATGGCAATTGAAACAGGGGTGAGTGCATGATCAAAACACAGCCACACTTTCTCCCTTCTAGGAATCTGGAGTTGGGACACAAACCCTCTGGTCCATTAGTGAGCAGCACTGGCCTGAGACAAGCACATAAGTTCTGGGCTGGGGCCCACATTCTTGGCAAAGCAGAGAAGCCAGTTCTGCAAAGAGGCTAAAAGAAAAGCAGCGGATGCCAGTGGGTGGGAGAGAGACAGCCTAAGTTGCTAGGAACTCCCCTCTGTTCTACCCCAGGCCCTCAGGAGGCCTAGTTATTCTGCTACCATTGGGTTCCACAAGCTTTCTATCCTGGTTTATAAAAACAGTCTCCTTTATACAGGCTACCTTGAGTGGGTGTCTTTCATTTGCAAGCACATTAACCCTATTGGAGACAAAGATATTTCAAAATCAAACACAAGATAGCTGGACAAGGTGAATCCAGGCTCCTAACTGTGATGTCCAAAAAATGAAAGATGGGCATCCCCAACTGTCATAGGATCAGTTGTGGGGGGCACTGGGGAGAACGATCAGGCTGTTTCTATAACTGTTGAACTTGAGACAATGGCAAGGTTTCTTACCATGGCAGGTGAGTATATGGATCCATCAAAAATTTGATACTGGTATTCCCATGTATCTTATGCAAAGTTATGGAACAAGCACAATATGTATGCTTGCTCATTCATTCCAACATTTAATTCTTAACAGAAGCTACCGGAAAACTTATATATATATGCCCAGCAACTGAAACGGCGGAATGACCAGAACAACCGGTGGCTATGATGCACACTGCGGCAGCCAACCAGCCTGATCCGGGCCCTGACCGGTCCCCTCCCCCAGGCGGCCCGGCCCCCGATCAGCCCCCAACACCCTGATCGAAATAAGGACACTTATTTTTAAGGGAAAAAACGAATTTTTTTCTAGGTATTACACTTTTAAAGGAAATTTCTTGCCTGGTCTCTTTGATTGGATACTCATGGATAATATATTAAATAATGCCCTCTCCTAACATCCTAACCCAGCATCCTTTTGTCAATACTATTATTAATATTATCCTATATAATAAAAGGCTAATATGCAAATCGACCGAACAGAGGAATGACCATTCGCTATGACACACACTGACCACCAGGGGGCAGATGCTCAAAGCATGAGCTGCCCCCAGCCCGCAGGCCCCTACCAGGGGTGGCAGGGGGTGGGGCTGGCAAGCAGGCAGCGCCAGGCCAGCCAAGGCAGGTGCCAGCGGGGGCCCCTGATCGTCCCACCGGTCACCCCACAGATTGGCCCTGATCGCTGGCCAGGCCTAGGGACCCTACTCGTGTATGAATTTCATGCACCTGGCCTCTAGTATATATATATATTTTTTTACCAAAGTAAAAATGGCAGATTAATCTTTTTGGTGTTATATAAAGTTTAGATCAAGCACATCATTTGTAAAGATGATCACCAATCTATTAGTGCCTCCCTTAATGATTGTTAAATTGCCCCTTTAATGGGTAATTAATGCATTTAATGTCTCTCACTATTATGATTACTTTTATGCAAATTTAGAATGATAATAGCTGACAAATACAATACTCCCTTTATCATAATTTAGCCATCTAAATGCCCTTGATACAAAACACAGGTCACCTTAAATGCTTTTAATAATATTCAATTCAGTCTCTCCTCTAAACAAAGAACTATGCATTAATTATACTTTGATTTCTCAATGTGCTTTCCCTCTCCCAGGGAGTTGCTCTGAAAATCGGCAACAAGAGGTCATCCTGATTTCCCAAAGCAATATTTTTTTTTTCAGGAAGGTTTACAGAACTGAAAATTATTTGTAAAAGTCCTCATGTCCCTTATTTGGTGGCTGATAGATAAATCACCCACCTAAGGCATATCATGAAACACAATTTAGTAGCTGAAGCCTCTACATGTCAGATTCCAAATTATTTTATAATCATATTTAAAAAGTAAGCCACAAGGAAGTCAAAATAATTTACTTGGAAACCAACTGATTTTCCTCATGCAAACAGCATTATAGTAAAAAAAGGAGTGATTCTGCCCCCTTCTCTAACCCTTCCCATGGAGTGAACACAGCCTTTCTTGTCCTCAGAGAAATTTCAGTTAGCCATTCAGTCATCACTAATCCTATATAATAAAGAGATAATATGAAAATTAACCCTCACACTCTCACAAGATGGCTGCCTATGACCAGGCTGGCAGGGGGGTTAGTGAGGGATGACCAAACAACTGAACAAGCAGGCTGCATGGGGCAACCAGGCCGGC
>NW_005362116.1:1395312-1435221 GCF_000412655.1 Myotis brandtii | reverse complement strand
GAGGGGACAGTTAGGGGCAACCAGGCAGGCAGGCAGGCAGGTGAGCAATTAGGAGCCAGCAGTCCAGGATTGTGAGAGGGATGTCTGACTGCCGGTTTAGGCCTGATCCCCGGAATCAGGCCTACACCAGCAGTCAGACATCCCCCAAGGGATCCCGTATTAGAGAGGGTGCAGGCTGGGCTGAGGGGACCCCGCCATGCACGAATTTTGTGCACCAGGCCTCTAGTTTATTATAATTCTACTTGTCTCCAATATTTTCTTTAATAAGACCCCTACAGAATTCATATATATATAGTGTATACATCTATATCTGTGTATTCTCTCCCAACCCCACCAATGAGCTGTCCAGCATCTATACTCTCTGTCCATCCTGACCAACGAGTGATGGCATACCAACCTGCAAACACTCTCAATCACAAAACATCACATCTGTCTCCCATGCTACCTTGGGCAGTGTTGGCCCCTCTGACCACCATGCCCTTATTTTCCTGACTGGCTGTGTTTAACCATCTTGACTGTTGCAAGGAATCATGTCCATCCATGCTGTAAGTAATCAGGAAAACAAAGAAAGGAGCATGTTTTCTAGTGGCCCCGGGGAATCCTCAAGGAAACAGAACTATAGGCAATCATTTATCCTGGGATCTAAGGAAATATTTCTTTTAAAAAAATAAATAAATAAAAAATCTTAAACTAAAAAGAAGTCCACCCACAGATTCCTTGAACAACACTGGTCTAGGTGGAGTGACCAGTAACATCTGTCTAAACTCCTTGGTGACAACCTATCATGATCTAGGAGCACATCTAATCCTCAAGCAGCTTGCTTTTCCAGGAAAGCTTTTCCTGCTAAATGGGATCTATGAGAATCTGACTTTGCATATAGGCCAGAATGAGCCAAGGAAACAAAACAGGGGTAGACATCCAAGGGTTTTTATTTCAACTACAAAAATTCAAAAACAGAAACATACACGTGTACTCCAGGGGCTTCCAACAAATATGTCCATTATGAATTGTTTGTAGTAGCTAAACTGGAAAAAAAAAAACTCTTGAAAAAAATCTCTCAGTAAAGCATCAGAAAAATAAAGTGGTGCATTCATATCTAACACAGTAATTATGAGGAATTACAATAAAAAACATATTGAATAAAAAAACACATTGCAGAATGCCATGTAGAATATGGAAGCATTTATGTAAAAGTCTCATAAGCCAACTCTACATTTTTTAAGGTACATACACAGGTGTGTAACCATGTTTTGAAAAAGTGTCAAGGAGACTTGCCAATTTGAAATAGTGGTTGTTGTAGATATTACAATATGGATGTATAATGTATCACAGTCTACTAGTAGAGATATTTCTAGTGAGGTATAGAAAATGTAATTGCACTCAGTTCTCTAACCATCCCACTTTTTAAGTATAATTGTCTTAACTGTTTCCTCTACATACATTAAGCAACACAGTAGGTTTTATCATTTTTGTTTCAACTATAAAACACAATTTAAGAAATTGATGAGAAGGATAGTCTATTATATTCACCCCTATTTTGACCCATCCTAATATTCTTCTTTCCTTTCCAAAGTTCATTTTTGTTTAGACAGCTTCCTTTAGACATTATTTAAAGGTGGATATGATAGCAACAGATTCTCAGTATTCTTTAGTCAGTACTTCTTTATTTCCTTTTATTCCTGAGGGATAGTCTTGCTACAACTGAGAGTTTCTTTTCTTTCAGTAATGAAAAAATATACCACTTCCTCTGGCCTCCAGATTTCAGATGATAAATCTGCAGTGATTCAAATAGGTGTTCCCCTATAAATAAGAAGTTAATTTTTTCTTTATCTTTAGTTTTCAGAAGTGTGATTCTGATGTATCTTCATGTAAATTGTTTTTGGGTTATCTTCTGTGGAGTTTACTCAGTTTCAGCTTCTTGGATCTGCAGGTTTATGTCTTTCACCAAATTTATGAAGTTTTCGGGCATTATTTCTTTGAATACATTTTCAGTCTCATTTTCTTCTCTCCTTCTGTCTATGATGATATAAATATTAGTTCTTCTTATTTTTTATTTTCCCACAGATGCACCCCCCACCCCAGGATCTGTTCTTGCCACCCCCAATCTATTTTTCTGTTTTTCAGCCTGGATAATTTAATTTTCATCTGTGCCTAAGTTCACTGATTCTGTTATCTGTCATCTCCACTCCACTATTGAGCCCATCCAGTAAGTTTTTATTTGGTGGGGAGGGAGAGGCAGGACAGGTGATTGTATTTTTCAATTCTACAACTTCCATTTCATTCTTTTTTAATAACTCCTATTTTTTTCTATTTTCATTTGTTTCAGAAAAAAATTATAATTGCTTCAAGTATTGTTATAATGGCTTCTTTAAATCCTTGTAAGATAATTCCAATAATCAATTTATTTTCTATTTGTGTTGACTGTCTTTTCATTCAAGTTGTAACTTTTCTCGGCTCTTGGTTTTCAATGATATCCTGAACAATTGAATATTATGGGACTGTCGATCCTATTCAACCTCCTCATTTTGCAGCCTTTCCTCCTGTGGAGGTGGAGCAAAAGGCTGGATGAGTATGTATGGACACTATCTCAGCAAAAGTGGTGCACTGAGTCACATTACCTTATTGCATTCAGGTGGAATGGCAGTGCAGCTTGCCCTTCAGCCTTGCTGACATCTTCCCAGTCAAGGTGGGGCTCCAACTACATCACCCTGTTGGCCCTGGGAAGGCTTATAAGCTCAACTTTCTGTTAGACTCCACTGCCACTGGAGGAGTGGGGGAGGGGAGAAGTGACATACCTCTTTGTTGCTGCAAATGGACACAGAAGCCCAGTTCCCCACTGGGTATTACCCCCAGGGGAAAGGAGAGCAGAGTACAGCCACTTCTTTGATGCCAGGTGGAGATGAAGGCTCAGCTCCCCATTGGGTCCCACTCACAGGGGCTGGGGACACTGTAGTGCTAATAGCCTCACCTCACACCACCTTGTTCAGTCTCATTGATGTCACATGGGACCTCACCAGCATTGGTGGGGGAAAGGGATGGGCCAAAACCAGAGAACCAACTAGCTCTGCTTTACACCATGTCGTTCAGTCTCATTGCTGCTGCTTGCTTGGGAAGTGTGGAGGTTAAGCTTCCTACTGGAGTGAAAGAAAGGAGAATGCTGATGAACCTCAATTTGCTTATTCAGTCATGTTGATTCTGGGCACTCGGGGCACCCACTGACAGAGTCCAGGCAGGGGAACAGGAACACTGCTGTTCACCAAGCAGGGAATGGAATATCAGGTCCCCACTCAGCCACACAAACGCCACCCAGGAGGGAAGCTGAAACTCTCTGCCTGCTTCAGCCAGGCAGGGGTGTGAGGGCAGTCCCTGGCTCAGCTCTGTGCGGGGATTGGAGCACCATTGCTTGATTCTGCTGGTTGGGAGCATGGGGTGGGAGATGAGCACTTTGCCTGGCCGTGCTAAAAACAAAGTGGAGTGGGGGGTGATTTTTTCCATTGGTATTTGGGTGGTGGAAAGTGAATATTGCCAGAAAGGTTTCTGCTGTGAGGCCATCCTTTTCCCAGTCCTGAGGGAACCTGCTTTCCTTACCATCTGTGCTTGTTAGCCATCCAGGTGGGAGGCTTCTGGAGTGTTCTGTCCATGATGTATGAGAAGTAATAGGAAACCCAGGGAAGCCACAACCATGTGGTCCCTCAGGTCTGAAGGTCCTCAGGCAGTCCATCTTCTTCCTTCTACCTTTCAAGTTCTTCCTATGCTCATTTTTTATATGATGTCTAGACCTTCTTAGTTGCAAGAGGGAGGACCTGGGGGTAATGAGGCTATTCCATCTTGGCTGTAACTGGATGTATCAGTTATGTTCTAATGTTTCTTAAGGAGAATGAATCCAGACATCACTTTTCGTAGCTCAAATTTTAATTTTACGAAAGCTTAAGACTCTTTGTTCAAAGGAAAACTAACTCTTGGCAGACATATAGGAAGATGACAAGTCTATTATTTCCAGAATATATTCATTCAGTTGATATGTATTCATTGAGCATCTACTAGTTGCAGGAACTGGCTAGTATCTGGAGTTACAGCAATAAAGAGGATAACAGATGCTATCTCCATTCTCACAGAGCTTACAACTAAAAAGAGAGGCATTGAATAAGTACATAAATACCCAGCT
This sequence comes from Myotis brandtii, assembly GCF_000412655.1. Taxonomy (NCBI): domain Eukaryota; kingdom Metazoa; phylum Chordata; class Mammalia; order Chiroptera; family Vespertilionidae; genus Myotis; species Myotis brandtii. The sequence continues at coordinate 1,431,056 of NW_005362116.1, read as the reverse complement.
ACTCACAACTTTGATAAGCAACAGTCATTGTTCCATGACCTATATTTATTGCTCCTCTTCCAACGTTAAATTAAGCTTAACACAAAATCATTTTATCATCCATTTCACAAGTGGATTTGTGTTGATTTCTTGCTCTGAATCAAAACATCAGCTCATAATATACTGATTAAAATGTGCCCACTTACCCAGATCAAAACCTTTCGATTTTTTTTTATAAAAAAATTTCACCACTTAATTATTTTGGCCCAAGAAAATGGCATGGTGAAAAAGGCTAAGGCATCAAGCAAGACCCAGTAATCCTTGGTCTTCATCTGCAATTGGAAACCAGAAGATACAACGCAGACATGTTAGGGGAACTTCCCCAAATGTCAACCTTTACTCCATTCTCATTTTATATTTTAATTAAAATAAATTGAATCCAGGCAGACTTTCTTAAAATTAATGCCTGAGGTAATTTAGGAAAAAAAAATCCATAATAAACAGCAGCAGCAATATGTGTATGCTGAAAGCCTCACATTCCTAATATATTTGTAATGTTCTGATAAAACCTTAACAGAATCGTAACGGAGCCTGGGTGGAAAGAATCGTGAAATGGGTCTACTGGCACGGAAGGCCTTGAGAAGGTGATGTCAGTGCTTTTGTTTTCAGGGGGAAACTCACAGCTAGTTAGGAAAGAGCACGTTTCACTTCTTCCTTCTTTAAAATGAATTACAATATTTTGGAGGATGACGTATTCTAGAATTCATTTGGTTCCAGAAATGCATCTGCATATTTTGCTCCAGTTATATTTTGATAGCAGCATCTGGAAACACCCAGTAAATTGAGAAATCTAAAACAAATACGACCTTCATTTCTCCCCAACAGGAAAGAGCTTCCTTATTTATTTTCTGATAATAAAATATATCTTCATCATAAAAATAAGAAGCTCCTGAAGGACCAAAACATTCTAAATAGCTATAATTCTACTATTCTGGCGATACAGAGCTTTTAGATGTATATCTATGAACACACACATTTATAAAAATGGGACCCCAGCAGTAAAGAGCATTTTGCAGTTCCTATTTTAATTATGGTTTTGCCTGAAAATGCAGCATGGCCATCTTCCATATTAGTTAACATAGGCCCTCATCACGGTTTTTATGGCTAGAATTGATCTAAGGAGTCCCCTACAGGACATGAGGTTTGAAGAAACAACCTTTACAATTAATACATTTTATAAGTACATATGTTGATAAACTACAAGGTTAGATTTATTTAAATATATATGCGTTATTTCATGAAAGAGTTATTTCTCAAGCAAATTCCCACAATAATCAAGTAGAGAACCCTCAACTGACAGTGTCTTCAGAGATTTGAAGCACTCACTCTAGTCCAAAAGAGCTGGTCTTGCTGTGGTCATTATGTGTCTGGAGGAAACTCAAGGGTCCAACTGGTTTTAGAGCTTACTACAGGGTAAACCCTGGGCATATGTGAGGGACCTAGGACACCCAGGGCCCAACAAGAAACCAAACCAGGTCTAGGATGAGGCCAACTTCCGAGTATGTGGACTTGGAAGAGGAGCTTTAATCAAAGATATTTTTAAAAATGGTTACTGGGTGGTGTGAATTCCAAACGCTGGCTCTGGGGACAAAAAGTTATAAATGACAAAAGTCAAACAATTCACCAGGGCTCTTAATAACATATGCACGAATAATTCCGAACGAGCCTAACAGCTCTGTCCAAACTGTATTGTTGACCCATTCCCAATACTTTAAACACTTTGATTGAAGGGGAGGGAAAAATAACAGAATCTTTCCTGAAAGTGAAAAATTAGCAACACTGCACCTTGGTAAATCTTCAGAGAATAATTTGTATTGAAAGAGACACCTAGCAAATAACAAATCCCCATATACAAGCTCAATGTAAAACTGGCGTGGGGCTTGGAAATGTTCTCACAGTTTCCCACAATTTACACAGGAAGTTGTTGTATAGCAAGGACATAATTAGTATCAAATATGATTAATTCATACTGTGGGGAAACTCAGGAAGTGTTTTGTGTTTAGATACTGCATTGTGGCTTCTTTCCCCCCATCTCCATCCACAGCACAGTCAACTAGACATTTTTAGGATATTCATTCCCTGAAATTCTAAACAGAATGTCGGATTTTAATCGGGATACTTAAAAAAGGCCTGTCTTTTTCTTCCAATGACTGGGAAACCTAAACCTCTTAAGATTACATTATTCTTATTTCATGGATGTTAAATTTTTTGCAATATAATGAAATCCATAAAAGACTATTTAAAAATTAACTCAAGCAAATGCTTCATTCCACCATCCAAGAAAAGTCCCTGGAAAAAAAACAACTACTTTACATGTTAGGGGGCTTCATACTGCTGGATGCCAAAGTAGGCATGGGAGCTGAACAGCAGAGTTTGCCCCTCACCATACAGTTGTCCACCATGGTATGGCCCCCAGGAAATCTCTCAGTCCCATCCCTCTCTTACTGAAATGTCAGCTACAGCTGAGAAGCCTGAGCCCACTCTTAGAGAAGGCCCTCCCCTCCACCAGCAGGGCTCTCCTGTGAAGACTGGATCTACAGCCAATTCCCAGTCTAATGCAGGGCTGTAACACTCCCCTCCACCCGGGGGTTTGCTATTTCAAAAGTAAGAACAAGAAAGAAAGAGAAGGAAGGAAGGAAGGAAGGAAAGAAAAGAGAGAGAGAAAGAAAGAGAAAGAAAGAAAGAAAGAAAGAGAAAGAGAGAGAGAGAGCGAGAGAGAGAGAGAGAGAGAGGAAGGAAGGAAGGAAGGGAGGGAGGGAAAGAGAATGGCTTGCCATTATAATACTTACAAGAGAACTTTCCATGGGTCTCATGCTTTTCTAAAAATTAGTTTTATGATTTTTTTTTTTTGGTTGATTAAAGCTAACCTTACTCCCTTTAAACATTCCTTCTTTTTTTTTTTTAATTTGAGGATCCTATCCCATATTAGCCATGCTCTGGAGGAAAAAATGTAGCTCATTAGGAGTGGAAATCTATAGCAGCTGCCAGTCTTTCTGCTTTTGAAATTGTTGCCCAGCCTCGAAACTTCCTCTGTCGTATAACCTCCACGTCCAGCCCTCCCACCTTCCTTCAGGAGCATCCCTCCAGCGGCAGTGTCTGAGCCAGAATGGCTGACCAAGGACTCACCCTCCTGGGACCACAACAGGCATCTGATCCCTCCTATTGTCAGGGGCAAATCCCAGTGCTAAAGACATCCTCCCTTTTCAAAGTAAATCAAGCACAATCTGTAACAGGAAGATCAACTTCACTGGATGTAGGAAATCTACAGTAACTTAGGTAAGCTGAGTTAGTACACACTAACCAAATTCGTCAAGGAAATGAAGTCTGACGAGTTTCACGAAAATTTGAAAAAAGCAACACACACAAAGAGTGAGATGGTTTAAATATGACAGCCTTTCTTATCCTCGTCAACGTCTTCTTCGACAGCTTTAGAAAGGTAGAAAAAAGATCATGGACGGGAGAAAGAAGCCCCATTTGGATGAACACAAAGAAGATATTAAAGAGTAAAAAGGTAGAAAAAAAACAAAAACTTGGAAGACCCAGATTTTTAACTCTGGGTTGACAGTGTCATGGACTGAAGTGGGCGTGCAGTGGCACTGGTGTGAATCATCAGCGACATCTAGTGGCTGCCGATGTTATGGTGTCTGGCTGCAGCTTACATTCAAATCAGGTCTGGGACCTCAGTGCCTCATTCTATCTTAACATTTTTTGTTTAGCGGAGGGGGGGTGGGGGGGATAGGTGACCTTCATTTACTTTAATTCAATATGTCTGTCTGAGTTTAGTCTGAAGATAAGAACCTGGAAGAAGCTGTGAAGTTGCTTAGTCAACCTGGCTAGGATCATGTGTATGAAGAACCTGAGAAAAATCTCACTTGTCTGCGCTGAGACCTGGGTTGTATAAAGCTGCCTCGTTGCTCAGATTGATTTAATTCGAGTGAAGAAGAAAGGGCTGTACGGTAAACAAACACTGAGGTAGTAATTACGTGACTATGGCCAATGCTGTTTCACCCCTGTCAAGCGCATTATGCTTCAGACATTTTTCAAAATGACTTGACATTTTTTCTGCGTGACATGTTTTGGGTTCGATACAGTGAAAACAGCTGGTTGCCTCCTGCTGCCTGGAAAATCCAGCTGTGGAGAAGGAATGCTGAAGACTTCACTTCCCGGCAGGATCTCTTTAAAAACCTGCAAAAGGAGCTCTGTGCTGGCACATGCAGGTCAGAAGGCGGGAGGGTCGGGTGGGCACGGGGAAGCCTTCGCAGGTAGTGGGGTCGGAGCTGAGATCCTGGTCCTGACTCCCCACTCCCTACCCCCACCTCCAGGTCCTCGCTGTCTGACCTTGGGGATGGGATTACCTGTGAGTTCTCCTTGTGAAGTGGGAAAGCACCACCCCCTCCCAGGGTTGCTGGGACATGTTAAGTAATCAGTGTAATACCTGAGGTCAATAACCTGCAGTTAGGATGGCTAGACTATAAGCTCCGTACTGCACGGAGCACGTCTCATGTGTTGATGACTGCAGATAGGGTTGCCAAGACAACAATGAAAAACACAGGACTAACAGCCAAATTTAAATTTCAGACGTAACTGGATGTTGTATATTTTATCTGCCAATCTTACCATTGGCCTAGGGTAGTTCTGCTTTACAACTGTTGTCCAAGAGTAATTATCAATAGTTCCTCTTTCATTTAGAAAAGTATCTCGGTTTAAAGATAACTACGTTGGGCCCTGGATGGTGTGGCTCAGTTGGTTGGAGTGTCGTCCCGTACACTGAAAGGTCTCGGGTTTGATTCCCGCTGAGGGCACATACCCAGGTTGCAGGTTCCTCGGTCCCCTGTCCAAGGGCATACGGGAGGTAACCAATCAATGTTTCTCTCTCTCTCTCTCTCTCTCTCTCTCTCTCCCCCCCCTTTCCTCTCTCTCTTAAAAAAAGATCAATAAAGAAACATCCTCAGGGGAGGATTAAAACACACCAAACACAATGTCAGGCATGTAAGAGGATCTTAACAATGCACATCTTACACAACCAAATGAACAGTTACTTTCTGGATGGGTGGCCAAGGGAAGCAAACATGTCCTGGATGTTTGCTAATTTAAAGACTGTTCTCTGCTACACACTTTGAAAAATCTGTTTTATAAAAAAATCTATTAGTCAACAAATATGTCTTGATAATCCACAAGTGCAGGACTTTCTGGCACTTGCAAGGTCAATGAAGGGCCAGAAACCATTCCCAGTCCCTCCTGGCTGAGCACAGCAGGGGTGTAAGTAAACACTCCCAGTTCTGACTCCTTATAACACTTTCCAAAGCAAAGAAAGGGGACAAAGACAAAAGGAAAGGAAGGGAAAGGAAGGAGGGAAGGACAGAGGAAAGAAGGGAAAGATAAAGAATGAAAGGGGAAAGAGAGACAAAAGAAAAAAGGAAAAAAATCAAGAGTAAAGGAAGACACAAAAGTAGAGATAGTACAAGTGGTCATGTTAACAGGGAGCTATAAGGCATAATATGCTTGAATCAAGAAAGGATTTTATAATTTAACAGAATGAAAAGAAACCAAAGGGTAAGATTTTGCAAGCAGACATCATTGCCAACTGTGGTTACAAATTACTGTGTAAAATGGAAAAAACTACCAAAGTGCATATTTACACAAATGGAACTATTAGGCATTCAGATATGACAGGTGACAAACTCAGCTGTTCCTCGGGGAAGGGCCCAGCATCCACCGCCATTTGCTGCGCTCACACGTCACTCCTCGGCTGGTTCCACGTCTGCACACTAATTGGGGCTGGTGTCTATGATGGGTTAGTGACAGAACCAGAGGGAAAGCCGAAACACTATCATTCACATCGCCAGGGAAGAACAGCTCAGCGGGCTGTGCATCGTAATTTATGCCACCTAAGAAATTATTTCCAACATTTAAAATATTTAAGGGAAGAATCGGTGGTATGTTTAATGTGAAAAAACAAAAGCACCGAGTAACTGATTCCAAAATATCCGAACCCATTAAAAGGAGTGGGAAGGCAAATATTATGACATGCACATAAAATACAGTTTATGGCAAAGATGGAAAGCTGAAAAGGATCAAAATACTTGGAGCTATAAAAACCACGGCTAGCTTATGACACTCTTGAAAATAAGTATGCTTTAAGTAAGAGTTTGGTACCTGAAATAAACTTTGCAAATATCCTATATCTTTAGAATACAAATAACAATGTGTCTACCAACGAGCACGTCTGTGATAGTCATGCCCCTGGCCTCTCCTCTTGACCCTAGGAGCCAGAGATAGACATCTGTGTGAAGAGTTACCCAGGACCCACACCTGGGCTCTGGTTCTGCCCCTGGCCTCTCTCTCCTCTTGACCCTAGGAGCCAGAGATAGACATCTGTGTGAAGAGTTACCCAGGATGCACCCCTGGGCTCTGGTCCTCAACTGAACTGTCTGAGCAGGAGCAACAGCTCAACTCTCATGCAAACCAACCAACCTCCCACGCACCCTGAGTGGTGGTATCTCCAAGGCTGGGAATACGCTGACTTGAACTGCTCCAATGAAACCTGGGCTACCAGCGAGCCCATGTGTCAATCTCCAACCTCAGCCTAAGGCAGGTCAGCGAGATCACTCATGGAATCAGCTCCTCCCAAGGCTTTGCTCTGATGTTGGAGGCTCTGATCGTGGGCTTCCCTCCCTCTGTGGCTACTGTAAGGCAGTGGCAGACACTAATGGGTATTAACCCAATCATCAATTCTTCATTTTCTCTCAGAAAACATTTTAAAATTCATATTTTATCATCCCAGATAATTTCCTTGTTCTAAAATTCGAAGCATCCCAAATAAGATTCTTCCCCTTTGGTCAAAGGTGTTGGAGCTGCCTCAGGGCCGGGGCTGGCCCCTCCCCCATCCTCAGGGCCTGACCTGGGACCTGGCGCCCCAGAGATGCTCACACCTCACTGCTTGTTCACGGAAACCACAGCAATACTGGGGCTCCCCCATGAATGATAATGTGCCTGGATTTACCTACATTTCAGAGGAAAACCCAAACCCACTTCGCCTTGGCCATTCCTGGTATCCCTAGAGCTGTCCCACTAGTGAAGATCTAGGGGTGGGAGAGGAGACGACAAGATGCTAGTGGAAAATTCCAGAAAAAGAGAAGAGCAGAGGAGAAAGTGCTAAAACAACTCTGAGCCTGATGCCTTTCAGCAGTTTTCAACCTGTGGGTCTCGACCCCTGAAAATACATCCTGCATATCAGATATTTACATTACGATTCATAACAGTAGCAAAATTACAGTTATGAAGTAGCAACAAAAATAATTTTATGGTCGGGGGTCACCACAACATGAGGAACTGTATTAAAGGGTCGTGGCATTAGGAAGGTTGAGAACCACTGTCTCTCCTCTAATCCTCAACCTGAGGCTCAGAGTGAAGTAACTTACCTAAGAACTCGCCAACTTATTATAAGGCCTCACTGAGCTTTGAATTTAGAACCTTCAGACTTCTAAATCCATGTCCCTTCATTAGCAGAGGCTGCTTCAAGCAGGGGAAGGAGCAGCTGTGGGAACTCCTCATCTCCTATTCCTCCAACCAGGGTCCAGGGTTCTCATTAGCTCTCCTCACCACCTGGCCAAGGGAGGGCCCCATAAGTCACTCTAACCATAATTTGTAGGGCCCAGTGCAAAAGGCAACGCAGGGCCCCTTGTTCAAAACTATTAATAATTTCAAGATGGCAACAGCAGAGCGTTAAACCACACATGGGCCACAAAGGTCCGAGCAAAGCCTCAGCCTGGGCGCGCTGGACGCCCTAACAGAGGCTACAGGGCCTTCCGCTCAGGACGACTGGCCTAGCAGAGCCCATGTAAACCTAGGGCCTGTACACTGGGCCCTCCGGATTTGAAGCTGGGGCTCCTCTGACTACAAGGCAGAGGGCAATCATCTATCGCCAGTTACATGGACACACTAACCTCCAAGTTCAGGTCCATGGGCAGGCACTGTGCTGGGGCTGAGGAAGCAGGGGAGCAAGACACACACAGATTCGCTTGATCTTCACCAGAACCCCTCGAGGAAATGGGGTTCTAAGCCCAAGAGGAGAATGAAAACAGGGTGCTAGCACTCCATGTTGGAGGCGCTGATCTCTGGCTTCCCTCTATGGCTACTGTAAAGCAATAAGCAGACACTAATGGATATTAACCCATTAAGCAATCCTTCATTTTCCCTTTAAAAAGCACTTTAAAATTCAATTCTGGTTATCCCAAATAATTTCCTTGTAAAAATCAAATAAGCATCCGAAATAAGACTCCCTTTGACCACCCTGGTAATCTCAGGCCCTTCTTAGAGATGCTATGCACAGACCTTTCCCCTGTAATAACAAAAATATATAGATTCTCAATATATGAGGGTCACTTTCCTGTTTAACATCAATTATATCACATTGTAAAAATAACTCTAAACCCTGCCTTGGATTTGCAAAGTTAACAATACTTGTTCTGGGTGTTACCTGTAGGTCTGCCTCATTCCTAGAGCTACTCCCTAGACTCCCATTCCATGGATCTGCCATAGTCTCACCAGCCTTTCCAGTACAGTAGACCTTTAGGCAGCCTGTGGATTTTTGCTAAGTCAAGCGATGCTGGTTTCTGGTGCACATGAGCCAGTATTCCTGTAAGTAGAGGTGAGGTGTGCAGCTGAACGCCCACGGCGTCTGTGCACTCGTTTACAAGCTCCTGCCGCGTGGCTGCACCACGGAATCTTGTCTCCCCAGGCCCTACCTGCATTGGATACTATCAACATCATCATGATTATTTTGCCAGCTGATTGCTAAGAGTGGCATTCCACTGCTTTAATTACTGTCCCGTGAATAGCAGTGGGATTGAGCATTTTGTCTTTGTAATCCACTCCTGTCAGTGGGCTGCCATCTCTTCGGCCCGTTCTGCCGCTGCTGCTTTGCGGTAGATCGATCTGGAGGAGGTTTTATTGTGGCAGTTTTGTGACTGATGTGGAGGAGTCCTGTCTCAGTCCCAGAGACTGGCCCTGCGTCTGCTGTCTATAATGCAAACATGTTCTTAAACATTTCAGAACCGGAAACACTGCCCTCTGAAGTCTCTAGGATCAGAAACGGGTACAAACCCAGGAAAGGTTACTAATGCCCGCAGTTGGGGTCTGCGGTACACAAACCCCAACGTGCTGTTTCCCTCTGGAAAACCTCCAGTGTCCTGGCACACTGGGCACTGAAAAACACCCCGAAGGAGGACACAGGGGACCAGCACAGCCCCGGGGTTTCTGACAGTAATCATTACCGGGTTCAATTAACTGCTTTACAAAAGCAAGGCTCATTCTCTCCAGCCAGTGAACCCTGACATTCAGACACCACGATTAGAAGCAAAGAATAAATCAAAAGCATGTCCTCACTGCCACGTGGAATCATGTGCAGAGGGCAGGGCTAATCATTGTTTTTAAAGCTGTAAGTGAATTATACAAACAAAGACAATGGACAAAGCCGAGCGGTGATTCCTCAGGCTCTCAGTGAGACGGCCCACCCACCTGCTGTTAGAAGCACAGGTAAGGCATATCTCTCTCCCCGATGCCTCTCAGACGTTTTTTCCTCCGTGATCCTCTGAGATTTACTCCCCAAATATCTCACATCCTGAAATGGGAAGAGCCCAGGGCAATGCAGGCTCAGTGGCTTGAATCTCCTCTTCTCATATGTATTCATTAAATCCTTATCTCCAGTGCGCCTGGTCCCAACCCTCCCAGGATAGGGAACAGTTACCTCTCCCAGAAAAGCAAACACACCAACAGCCCCCCACCCCCATGGAGTCCAGGTGAACGTCTCAACACCAGGGCTGGCCTGTGCCACGTTGGAAATGTACATCAATAATGTGAATCTTGCCCTGGACAGTTGCTTAGTGGTTAGAGCAGTGGTTCTCAACCTTCCTAATGCCGCGACCCTTTCATACAGTTCCTCATGTTGTGGTGACCCCCAACCATAAAATTATTTTCGTTGCTACTTCATAACTGTAATTTTGCTACTGTTATGAGTCGTAATGTAAATATCTGATATGCAGGATGTATTTTCATTGTTACAAATTGAACATAATTAAAGCATAGTGATTAATCACAAAAACAATATGTAATTATATATGTGTTTTCCGATTGTCTTAGGCGACCCCTGTGAAAGGGTTGTTCAACCCCCAAAGGGGTCGAGACCCACAGGTTGAGAACCGCTGGGTTAGAGCATCAGCCCTCGGACCGAAGGGTTACGGGTTCGATTCCCAGTCAAGGCATGTACCTTGGTTGCAGGTTCCCCAGCCCCGGTAGGGACAAGTGTGGGAGGCAACCAATCAATGTGTTTCTCTCATGTGGATGTTTCTCTCTCCCCACCTCCTCCCTCCTTTCCACCCTCTTTAGAAATCAATTGGAAAAATATCCTCGGGTGAGGATTAAAACAATAACGTGAATCTCATCAACAAACACCCCCAATGGACCCCAGGGCCCTCCTTGCTCAAGAGAGGTGTCACCTGCTCCGCCCTTTTCCTGTCTTTAGTCGATTAAACTGAAAGGCAATAGAACAAAAGGCAGAGCAAGGAAGCAAAGAGAGCTCTGCGTGTCTGACTGGCTGTGCCAGGCTCCTCCAGTTGTTACCGGCTCCCTGCCTGCTGCCGCCAGTCTCAGGAGAACATTCTAGACTCTTTTTCTTTGCAGGTAAATTCAAGAAAAATAATTAATCAATAAATCAATCAGGGTCCTTGGTATAAAAGTGCTTCAGATTACAGATGTTCCCACACACCACCAGCAAGCTCACTGCATGGTCACCTCGCCAAAGGTGCCTCTTGCTTCATCTGGGAGCAGAGCACCCGCCTCCTGGCAGAATATCATATGGATTGTAAAGGGTGACTCAGGAGACACAGGGATAGCATCTAGTGCAGCAGGCGCTGTGTAGCCCCATGTGCAAGAAAATAAGAACACCACCAACCTGGCTCAACTGATTGACTGCTTTTCAAATTCATTACAACTTCCAATCACCCATCAATACCAGGTCAAAGAAAGACCTGGGAAATAAACATTTACAAACAAAGTCTGCTTTCTGGAAAGTGTAATATTTAAGTGCTGTTCATGGAACTAAAGCCAGTTAATTTCTCATCTTAGTTCTGCCACATCCTTCCATGTGACTTGGGATATTTTATTTAACCTACATGAATGTCAGTTTCATCACTCCTGAAGTGAGGACAATAATATAGTACAAACCCCACCACCACCAGATTGGTGCCTGGATTACATGAGATAGTCATAGCCCTCAAAATCCTACCTCACCTGATAGCCTCAAGTTTAAGGCACACCTTGTAATGCTGAATCAAGATCCTGTAACTCCTCTCAAATCATGACCTGAGACAGGGTGTGAACCTGGCTGGGATGTGACTGAGATTCAAGGTCAAACCCTGCCCTTGGGATTGGGCATATGAGATCTGTAAAGTACAACTAAGATGGCCCCAAACCAAAGAGGACTTCACTGATTTTACTAATAGCTAATGGTGTCTTTGAATTGAATGAATAGAACCCAGACTCCAGACATCCGTCTTGCTAAGTCATTTCCAAGAGCGTGGTGGTGTTTCTGGATATTTACACGGAAGGGTGTGCCTCTTGAACCACCTGCCTACAGTTCAGTGTCCCTGTAAGTCAGAAGGTCGCAGAAAAAATTGGCACACAAAGCCAAAAAGAACTGTAGAATAGAATAAATGGCTGGTATTTCATAATGAAGACAGAATGCTTAAGGCAGTTACGAGAGATTTTCTTGAAAGCCATTAATGAAATTAGAAGAGGAATATAAACTATGTCCTAGCAGCAGCCTCTTGTTCGTGCTCTTCCTCTGACACATAAAGTTTAAAACAACAATGAAACCAAATGGAAGAATTGGCTGGCCTAGCGCTCCCCAACTGGCTGACGATTCCAAAGGGAAGTTGCTCCAGGTCTTCGATAGGAGCCTCTCTCAAGGTCACCCTCCCCCCCCAGGAGAAGGCAGGTGCGGCCAAAGTTGGTTAGAGTTCAGCCCCTCTGTGGACAAGAAACACTCACTCCTGCGCCCCCTCAGATTCCCAGGCGGGACAGCCTTCCAGCTGCGAAGTTATCATCAATTCTGCTAGTGGCCAGGAGAAGGCAGGTGAGGCCAAAGTTGGTTAGAGTCAGCCCCTCTGTGGACAAGAAACATCCACTCCTGTGCCCCCTCAGATTCCCAGGCTGGACAGCCTTCCAGCTGTGAAGTTACCATCAATTCTGCTAGCGGCATTGTATTATTTTTCTCTTTGGCCAAGACTGCTTTTAACCTCCTTCCTAATGGGTGTCTAAATCTTGAGATGATCCTTCATTTTTTCCTTCAGTCATTCAGTCCTTCCTTGAGTATATATTGAGTGCCAGCTGTGTGCCTAAGCCCCAGTCATGACACCGAAAAGCAGATGTGGTCCCTGCCTCAAGGAGCTCACAGTCCTCAAAGGAGGCAGAGGCTAAGTATGCAATTATAAACGGAATCAATCCCTCTGTGTTGCAAGAGAGTTGGCCAAAATAAGGATAAGGCCCAACTGGGGTCATCTTCTCCAACAGTGTTAAATACTTCATGAAGCTAAAGAAGCCCGGGGAAGCCTGACACCCTTACAGGAACAGCATTGCCATCTTAATAACACGAAGAAGAACCGGAGACTCCAACGAGCTAAGAAATGTGAAGAAAAAAAGAGCCAGTATTTAAATCTGTGTTTTTCTGTCTTCAGAAGATGTTCTTTCAACAGCTAATATCTACCTCATCCAGAATGTTAATCAGCAGAATAATCAGACATAAGAAATCCTCTTTTATTTCCTTGTAATCAAAGGACCATTATGACCAGACAAAAGCTGTCTGTGGCCCACTTTTCTCTTGACCTGGGTTTCAGAAAATATTACTATGAAGCTGTAATTTCTCCTCCTCTCCCTCTCCAGTCTTGCTCCTTTTTAATCAGATCAACCTCTACATGTCAGCCAGTCTCATGTAAAACAAGGTGACAAAGAGCTTTAAAAACCAGGAAAAAAAATATTTTCATGGTGGCTGTATGTCCTGTCACCTGAAACCTTTTAGGAAAAAAGATAAATTAAGAATACACTTATAGGCATGACATAATCACTTCCAAATAAGTCAAAGCAAAGGTTTAATTTGGTTCTGAATTTCTTTAACTATACAGCAAACTAAGGTTTGGAGTAAAACAAGTTATTGCAGTTCCAGTTATGTTCTCAACATCACACACACACACATGCACACACACACACACACAAATGTCCTTTATTATTCATAAGAATACCTTTCAATCTAAACTGATAAAATTATTTACCAGGAGGAGAGTCTATGAGTGATCCAATCAATCAATCTTTCCTTGAAGTTTCCCTTTTTCAGTATTAAAGTAGGAAGTTTATATCTGTCTTGAGGGAGAAAAGAATAGAAAAAGAATTTCACTCTCAGAGATGTTTCCCTTAGGACAATGCTATGTCTGTATAAGTTGCTGGATTTCCTAAAAAAAAATGAGTGCAACCCCTCTGGGAAAATAACTGTTCTCTCTCTACAAAAACAAATCACCACATCAGAGACTTTGATCTGGGTCAGGGAGGAACATCCCTTAGTCCCACCCTCACTTACCTGAGGGAACATGAAATCTAAAAGGAACATGACTTTCCCAAGGTCAGATAGAGGGCTAGCAAAACTTCAAGGCACCTGGCTACCAATGTGATACTCCAAGGAGAAAAGTCATTCTTTTTTTTCCTTCTGTTAATGACTACCAGCAAGAGAAAGGACTTTTTTCAAGGTTGTTTGTTTATGTTGATGTTGTTTTGTTTCTCTATGAGCAAGAGGAATGTAAATTCCAGGATTTTCCATGAGAGGCTGACAGGATGGCATTTAAAGATATTCTAAGGAGATGATCATGAAAGTAGTTCACTTTCTGTTAGATACAACATTTAGATAGGACCCCAATGCACACCCATTTTTGCTGTCTAATACTCGTTTTCAGAGCCTGATTGTATCTCCCTCCAAACTCCCATTTGTATCTAAGAGGCCCCCCCTGCCACAGACACACAGAATCCCCAGCTCTGGCAATGGAGGCTGGGAAGTGAGTGTGAACCTGCTCAAGAGGGGAATCCGAGTTGCAAGAGCTGTTTCCCGTCTAATTTTTCTCCTTTCTAATTTTAAAGATGTTTTCTCTATAAACATGTCTCTTTCCATACAAATAACTAAATAGCTATTTATTTAATATCGTTTTAAGTAAACATAATTATCTTGTTCATAATTAATTAGTATGTTCATATATTTGTAACTACATATTAAAGGGCAGAAACATATCATTTGGATGAGAAAAATGAGCAAATATTTTAATTTACTGCAAGTAACAGCAAAAGCCAACTGTTCCACTAAAAGGCTGCCATTAGTATATGAAAACGACTTTGATTATTACTGCAAAAATTGCATCTCTTCTGGTAAAGCATAAGTATTTCTTTTAAGAAAGAATCAGCTTCCTGGGTTACTAACAATGCACAACTCTGGTGATCGACTGTGGGTCTTAGTATTGTATCACCATTACACATTTCGATTAATTTTAGCAAATATCTGTGGACATCTGACTAGTTGTCATGTGCCTACTCTTGTGGAGCTTATGTTTTGCTGGAGAAGACAGGAAAATAAACAAATACATCTTATTGGGGGGGAGTGAGACAGGAGCACAGGCAGGAAGGAAAGAGTTGGAGGTGGCTATTCATCCACACGTAATGCTGGGCAGGTTAGGTTACACAGTGCTCCATAAGGGACGTGGGGAGTTCAGATCTTATTCTTAAACCTAGTTGTGTTACTGTATTTAGAGGACGGATCCAATTGCCAAATGAGGGACTGTTTCTCTTATACATGTTTCTAATAATATCAGTAAACTGATGTGTAATCATTTCCACTGAATCATTGTATTTTATTGAGCTTTTTTAATTTCATAGATATCTGGGTCAGAATTTACGATTCTGGAAAATTTCATTTTGAAGTATTTGATAGACCTTTTAAATAAAGCTATGATAACTGAAATTTATTTCCCTATAAGATTTTGTCCAGTGCAAATTAAGATCAATGTTGTAGTTCCATGAGCCAATGTAACTTATTGGTCTTTGGAGCCAGATAAACACGGTTGTAAATTCTGACTCATTCCACCCACCGTTGTATGACCCTGGGCCCAGCATATGGCCTCTCAATCTTCAGTTTCTCCATATGTAAGACGGAGATAATAACAGTGCACATCTCACAGGATTGTGAGGAGAAGAATAAATGACATAGTGCCTGTGGAGCACTTAAGCCACTGCCTGCACTTAATACATTTTTTATAACACCACCTATTACTCTTATCATTGTTACCAAAATCTATTAGTGCTCATTAGCCAACAAAGAGAAATGTCCTAAAATCGTTACTCGTGAAAGAATTTTTAAATGAAAGAATTAGGATTATCATATCAAAGGTGTGTGCTTGGAGCTATGTATATATTATGAAAGCCTGTATCACAAACAAACCTGAAAGTAGAAAAAGTAAGAGTTAATTCATCTGTGTATGTATCAGGTACTTTAATAATAAGCTTAAATCGAGGTTAGGGAATTTCTTGTTGAGTTGTGTACTTTCTGGATTGCCATCAGATTCAAGTTTAAAGAATTCAATACCAGTTGGCAAATCCCTAGATCACAAGATCCTCAGTTGAAAAATCAGCAACTGAAAGGCATTTCCATTGTTTTCAAATGTTGCTGCAGAAAGATCCTCATGCAATTTCTGGGGCTGCCTGTGACCTCTGTGGTCAGCCATCTTAATGAAAGACACTACAGTTTCTGGAAATGTACCATGGGACTCTGAATATTATGATTAATGGAACCACTAACTGTTTACTTAATGAATGTAGATATGCAAACATTGTCTGGTGTCCCAAAATGCCCCATTCCAACCTGGCTGTGGTCTGAAACGCCAGAATCACACTGTGCACATGAAAACAATAAAACTGAACATAAAAAGTATTTCTTAATTGGAATATTTAATAAATTTTGAATTTGTGGTTTTTATTGTGTTTAAAATATATTATTTAAAACAAATGTGTTTTAAACAAATATTTATTTAAAATAAATATTCCCAGCTTTGAGAAAGCCCAATTAAGAAATCCAAGACCTCATAAGAACCAATGACTTTTTGGTAGGAAAGAAAGTGCTTTCTAAAGCAATCATTCAGAATTCAATAACAAGCATTGCCTTCAAATTGAGTATGCACATTCATGATACAGAATGTTGTAACAAGAAATTTGAGGACAATGAGGAAAACACTAGGTTGTTCATTATTGATGAAATTAGAGATAAGTGACCCAGAGTTTCTAAACTCACACCTGTTTAAAAAAAGGGTCTTTTTAAAGAACCTCTAAAAAGAGGGTTGCTAATGTGGGAATGTTGTAGAGGTGCATAAAAGGTAACTTTGGAAGAATAAGTAATGCCATTATTTCTTTCTGAACTGTAAAGTAAGATGAATATGCAAAGAAAACCAAAACAATTATCATTGCTATAAAATTGCACTTTTGTCTTTATTTTTATTTTGTTAAATCTTTATTGTTGAAAGTATTACATATGTCTCCTTTTTTTTCCCCATTGTCCTCTTCTGGCCCACCCCTGCCCCCATTCCCCAGGCCTTCAAAGTATTACATATGTCCCCTTTTTCTCCCCATTGACCTCTTCTGGCCCACCCCTGTGCCCATTCCCCAGGCCTTTACCACCCTATCATCTGTGTCTATGGATTATACATCTATGCATACAAGTTCTTTGGTGGAGCTCTTGCACTTTTGTCTTTAAATTTGTTAATATCAATACCTTTATCTGAATGGTTCTAATATAATTAACCTGTAGAAATTATAAACTTTTGAGAAACAATGTTTACATTTCAAGATTCCATTTTAAAAATTCATTTTTTTCTTTCTTTCAGCTGGAAGATGGCCTTGTATGGTTCTTTTGGAACAAAGAAGACAATATTGTACTCACAGCTTAAGTAATGCAGAAGATCAAATCACTGCAGGCTGCCCTGTTATGTATGGTTTATGATTATTTTCTTTTCATCTCTTTAATAACGGTTTCTTAATACCAATATAATCAGATTCAATAAATTTGGTGTTTTTTAAAATACCTACTATATGGATCAACCAATACTAAGTTACAATAAGGAAATTTATAAAAATCAGTCAGAATAACCACAATGTCCATTATACAACAAAAAATAAGTAGGTATGTGAAGAAGCAAAAAAGTAAATTTCAAAAAGTTACTTCAAAAGAAGAAAGCAGTTAACAATACAAACATGACCCAGGTGCTAGAATTAGCAGAGAAGGAATTAAAAAAAACTATTGTAGATATGTTCAAGGGCTTAAAATAAAACATGAATATGACTGTTGCACATAAGGGGAATTTCAGGAGGAAATGGAGAGTATAAAAAGTTGAATAAAAATTCTAGAACTAAAAGTATAATATATAAAATAAAATATTGACTGGATGTGTTTAACAGCAGATTGGAGATTACAGAAGAAAGGGTTAGTAAACTTGGAGACCAATTAATAGAACATAGACCTGTGGGATAATATTAAGCAATCCAACATAGATACAACTTAAGAGTCAGAAGAAAATATAAAGAGAAATAGGTAAGATTTTGAGAAAATAATTACTTAAAAATTTTCAAATATGGTGAGAATATTCAAGAATCTTGGCAAACTTGCCCTAACTGGTTTGGCTCAGTGGATAGAGCGTCGGCCTGCAGACTGAAGGGTCCCAGGTTCGATTCCGGTCGGGGGCATGTACCTTGGTTGCGGGCATATCCCCAGTAGGGGGTGTGCAGGAGGCAGCTGATCGATGTTTCTCTCTCATCGATGTTTCTAACTCTCTATCCCTTTCCCTTCCTCTCTGTAAAAAAAATCAATAAAATATATTTTAAAAAAAAGAATCTTGGCAAACTCAAAGCAGAATAAGTACAAAGAAAATCACATCTAGGAACATCTTTAACTTATCATACTTTATAGTTTACTGAAAATCAAAGATAAGGAGAAAAATCTTGAAAGCAGCAGAGAACAATGATACACTGCATTCAGAGAAACAAAGAAAAGAATGACAGTTGACATTTCATCAGAAGCATTAAAGCACAGAAGAGAATGGGATTATATCTTCAAAGTGCTAAAAGAAAAAATAAAACTGTCAAGTAAAAATTCTATATCCAGCAAAATCATCCTTCAAAAATGAGGGTAAAATAAAGATAGATTTAAATAAACAGAAGCTGAAAAATAGTTGTTGCTACTGAACCTGTAAATGTTAAAATGCTAAAAGAGGTTCTTCAGGCTGAAGAGAAATTATAACAGAGGAACTTCTCATCTATAGGAAGGAAGAGTACCAGAAATAATAAACGTCTGGGTAAATATAGTACTATCTTATTTCACAATTAATGTTTTATGATATGGACGTTTAAAGAAAAAAATAAAACAAAATAAAAATAACGTTTTACTATAGTGTTTATAACATATAGAAGTAAAATAGTATGACAATACCACAAAGGATGGTGGTAAATGGAATTACACTGTTGTAAAGTTCTTATTTCAGGTAAAATGGTACTTGACACACGAAGTCTAGATACACTGTACACTTAAGTTACAGATGCTTATTTTAATCCTTAAAGCACCAACTGAAACAACATATTTTTTAAAAGTAGATTAGCACCAAAAGGTAGCTTAGCACCAAAAGGCAGACTGGCCCCAAAAGCAAAAGATTCAGATAGTAAATACTTGAGGCTCTAGAGGCCTTACCGTAAAGGTCACAACTACTCAATTTCCCCATTGCAGCTCAAAAGAAGCCAGGACAAGATATAAATAAATGGGCATGGCGTTATTCCAATAAAACTTCATTTACAAAATCAGGTACTGGGCTGGATTTGACCCAAGGGCTATAGTTTGCAAACTCCTCTTCTAGATCAAGACTGAATTCAAGTGTACTATCCATATAGTTACTTGAGGTGATTCCTTGCCCATAGACTACAACATCCACTATGTGTTGTATAAATATCAAATAAACCAGTCTGTGCTGTATCCAAAAAAATAAAATTAAACTGAAAAGGTAGATTAGTATTTTCCTGGAGGATAAGGGTCACCCCCAACCTACAAGAGGCCCTAACATGTACTGAGTTCTGCATAATGTTAAATTTTTAAAAAAGGACACTTACAGGTATAAAATTAACAGGTTAGGAAGTAATAAGCATCATAAAAGGCAAAAATAAAGTATCTTTATAGATTATCAAAATTATTATGTAGATAAAATCATTTTAATTTTTCACTTAGGGAAAATAAAGATAATATGGATTCCCTGTGTCTGGGGAGACTTCTTCTAACTGTGGTGGAGGTGAACCTAGAATCTCCCTCAATCAAGGGAGCTCTTCAGGGATTTTCTCCAATGTAGCTTGGAACCCCAGACTGGCAGAGGTCTCCTGTCATGCACTGTGATAATACCCTGTGCTTCTCTTTCCTGTCATTTGCCATAGTCAAAATCTAATAATTATTTATGTTGCCATGTCTTTATCCTCTATCTCTCCCATTTGGTGAACTCTGTGAGAACAAAGACAGCATCTGCCGAGCTCACGGTCATATCCACAGCATAGTGCTGACTATAGGAGGCCACTGGTAACTCTCTGTTGAATGAATTACAGCACATGAGATGGGTGAGGTCTTAGAAATCATCTCGATTCTACAAGCATGCCATTTTACAGCTGAGCAAAGAGACCACAGAAACAGATCTTTGAGCATGTAATGACCCAGTTGGGACTGGCACTACTAGCACCTAAATTTCCAGGTCACCAGGCCAAAGCTCTCTCTGTTGGATCAAGCTGCTTGAGCAATAGTCAGTGTGCACAACATGTGACCACCAAACAAGTGAAGAACACAAACCTCAAAGGCACGGCATCGGCCTTATGCAAAGCGATAATGTTCTAGCTAAATGAACAAAAGCAATAGTGTGCGTGTCTATGGTTTGTAACAACTGAAAAATGACTTTTATTTTAAAATGCTCACACCTAGAGTTTCCTCAGAGACTATTTACACATCAGTGCTGTGAATAAATGACAAGCGGCAAGTCCTAACTAAGAACACCTAATGTAAGATCTTAAAATGCAGAGAAATGTGACCGCCCCTGCCAAGCTGATAAAAAGAGAGGAAAAGAAAAAAAGAAAAGCAATAGGCATGCCCCATAGTTAGATCAGGAAAAAAGATTGATTTTAATACAGAGAGTGTGAAATTTTCCTTCTCTCCTCAGTTATTTCTCCTATAGGTGCGGCCCCCATCTTTCTTCTTTACTGCACCAAGTCAATCAGCTGTCTCCCTACAGTCACCACATAGGAAATAGAGTCAATAACTATATAGGGAGCCAGGTGGGCACTGGGAATATCAGGGGGAACACTTTGTAAAGTATATGATTGTGTAACCACTATGCTGTTCACCTGAAACCAATACAAAATAATATTGAAAGTAAACTGCAAAAATAATAACAATACTTAAAAAAAAAACAACAACTCCATTTCTAATTCCAGAGCCTTTTGTGTCCACTCACACTTCGTTACCCCTCGGACTGTCACCAGGCTTTTTTTCCTGTCACTTACAAACAACAAAGAAAAATATACTATAGAAAATGCTGTAATGGAAAAGGCTTCTGCAGGATACACAATTCAAAACCACAATTTTCCCCACTGTGCACCAGCGCTGTGCAATTGGCACTTATCTGAGACAGTTTTCAAAGTAAATATGTTCGCCATTCAAAGATAAGCAAGTTTTTAGTAAACTGTCAAAAAAAAAAAAGTTTTGTCTTCTTCATCGCTGGTGGAAAAACCCAAAAAGGAAAAGTAAGAGGGGGAAGACAGTCTCTGAGTTATACTGCACGTGTAGACCTAGTTTTCTGGAAATCCATCAGTTGCTAGGATAATCAGGGCGAGGATCCACCCCCACCACACTGCCCCAGGCCCAAGGTAGATTTTGCCATCAAAATAATGAGGGTGAAACACTAAAATAATCATGCGTGATAATTAAGGCAGTTTCTAAAGCTTTGTTTTTAATCATCATTAACCTCACATGTGCTTTACATTAAAAACCTATGTTCAAAACATAAACTAAAAAAGGGAAGATGCCACTTTAACAAGGCCTCTGTTGACATCAGTTATAACTGAAAGTTGTCCCAATGGAGGTATCAGGGAATAAATAACAAAACCCACAGAGGCTCATGGAGGGCATCTTAAAGGGGGACACCCCGGGGCTGGGATGACACTAGCATCCACACAAGCTTTGCAGCCAGTGACAACCGGGCAGCCCTGCTTCCTACGGAGGATGCTGCACTGTGGTTGCTCACACACGCTACCTGTCAAAGGCTGCGTTTTGCTTTTGCCCAACACAGCTTTTGTTAGGCACTAACCATCTAATGCCAGAGTTAGGGACCTTACAGAAGGGACTGCCAACTTCAAGGTCATAAACCCCTGGGGAAAGTGTTAAACCTCTGGAGAGACAAATGAAAAATAAAATGCTGGCAATAGAGGAAACATAACTTTCTAGTGATAGATAACTTTCAAAGATTCTACCAAAAAACCCCAAAATTTTCACTTTTAAAATACATGAAGGTACAGTGGCACAAAATCTCCAAGCTGACGTAAAAGAACGGGCAGATGTATCACCCCTTTGGTTTTGGGAGAGCAGAGGGGCTAAGACTATATAACATGAAGTTACACAGTTTAGGAAATTCCACAAAAACCTCCCAGCTCCCTTTGCTCTTACTGAGCTAATAGTGCAGGGACCTTCTCAGCATTATTTCACGGTGAGCAGATGGTAGTCTGAAATTTTTTTGATATACACAATCCACTGCCAGGGGTTGCCAAGAGGTCAGCAGAACCCAGATTAACAATTGATCAGCTCTAATGGACCGTCGTAGCAATAAACTCAGAGCCCGTACACAGACCGGCTACCCCCAGTAATAGCAACGGGGCTGACACCCAAGCTGTTAACAGACTTGTGCTTAATAGCATCGCTGCTTTGCAGCTTCAAAACCTTCATGGAAGCCGACAGGCATTCTTCAGCGCACATCCATTCTCTGGAAGGCCCCTCTTTTTCAGGCTTCCGCGAAAGCGCGTGGTTTACTCTGACCCAGAGATTTCACGGAGGTCTGAGGTCTGGGTAGTGAATGACACTCTGCAATATTGACTGGTTATTTCAACATCTACTCTTGTGTTCAGACCACAACTGAGCCTCTGATAGTTCTTGTGTACTCACACAAAACAGACGACAGGGCTTCCCAAGAAAACAAAAGCTGTAACACTCCAGAGACTCACTTTCTCATCCTCTATTTTTTCTCCAGAGAGACCCAACGCTGCATTCGTGTTTACAGCACTGCATTTGACAAGGAACCGCTTGTGCTACAACAGGGTTTTATTGTGAAGCTTCAATAATGGGAAGGAAGTCAGAACACTCTGGGAAGATAACAACAGCTCCAGACAGACAAAAGAGAGCGGCTCAAGGTTAGTTGCGCTAAACCACAGAACGTGTTTCCTCAGCTGAAGGATAAAAATCCCCTGAAGTCAATTAAAGCATTCCTTTCCTTGCCCATCTGCCTTGACTAGACAACTGGTCTCGGCATAAAATTGACTATGAGACATAAACACCAGATTTTACAAAACAGTCCTTTCTTGCCCTCCTGCAAACTCACTCCTTCCAATTGGACCAATGGATCAAAATATTTAGTCCAGAGAAACCCAAGAACAAGGACATTCTCTTACATAAACACAATACAAGGCTCAAAATCAGGAAAGTCCACATTGAGGCAATATTATTTATCGAATGCATAGTCAATATTCACATCTTTGCTTCTGGATCAGAATCCAGCTTAGGATCTCATGTTGCATTTAGTTGTCATGTGTCTTTGATGTCCTTTACTCAGGAACAAGTCCTCAATGTTTCTTTGTCTTTCCTGACCTTGACTTTTTTGAACTGTCCAACCAGTTACTTTGTGAACTGTCCAGCCAGTTTCTTTGTAAAATATGCCTTAGTCCAGATTCTCTGACATTTTGTCATGATTAGGTTAAGGCTACACCTTTGGGACACACTGTGAAAGAATCCTACATAAGCGCTGTTGTATCCATCCTGGTCATCATATCTGGAAGCTCCTGATGTCACTTGGTCTCATCACTGATGACATTAACTTTGGTTACGTATTCAAGATAGTGTCTGCCAGCTTTTTCCCTAATAAAGTTGATATTTTCTCCTTTGTGATTAATGAGTAATTTGTGGGTGGTTGCTTTAAGACTGTCAATGTCCTGTTCTTCATCAAACTTTTACCTGCTAATTTTAGTATCAATTGAAGATTCTTATCTCAATCAATCAATACCATAATTTTCTAACTCCATCATTTCTTCCATAGTTATTAATTGCCATGCCATCGTAAGAGCTTCCCTTCTCATTTATTTATGCATTTATCTTTTTATCTACCTGTTTGTTTATTATCAGAGTAGACTCATGGTTTCTTAATTTATTCAATGTTATAATCTAAGTTGATTTGAGATGAGCTTCTGTCATTTAGTACCAGAATATTCCTGAAAAGGCCTCAGGAACTCCTGAGAAGAGGAAGACAATTTCCCTTGGCAACACATTCAAGAGACCCTTACAATCATCACACTTACAAAGGCGCTTCCTGATGCTTCCATTAAACCCCCCATGGCCACTCTAGGAAGCCCAGACCCTCTGAAGAGCAGGCACACTGAAGTCAGCGTGGCCAGTAAATGGCCCCTGGATCTTCCTGGAGCCGCCACATGGTTGTAGCTATAGGAAGCGCGATGCTTCTTGCTATATTCAGCTGATTTCTCTGTTCTGTCTCTTGCAGCTCTGCTCAGAAACCGGGGCTGGCTTCTCCACTCCTCTCCAATGTTACCAACAGTGACTAGAACAGCTCCACCTCCCCCTGCAACTTCTTGTGCTTGGCTATATTCCAGGCTCTATTTGCTTTATATGTTGGGGATTATGCCTAAAAATGAACCCCAGATAGTAGGTTTGACATTTTCTGCTTCCCCTCCAGATCTATTCTTCACCCTTCTCCACCCAGTGCAATGCCTCAGGAGGCTGAATCAAGTCAACTATACTGACAGTTGGATTCAGCCAATGGTGGGTACCAGCAAGAGATCAGAAGGCTAGAAATTGTTGTTGGGGTATCTTTCCCAAAAACTGCCAGATCATCATGGCTGCACCCCTCTATCAAGTACCCTTTCCATATAGCTACTCTCTGGCTATTAGAAACCTCTCTGTCCCCTGGCTCCTTCAGGCCAGGAGTGTGGCTTGACCTGGGGTGCAACACTATAGCTTGTTGGTTTCATTTACCACACATTTATAAATATTCCCCTTATTAAACTTTCCTCAATTACCACATTTGAGTGTTCATGCTTTTACCCACAAGGCAAAAAGAAAACCAATGTAGACAATAATGATGACAAGAGGTAGGCCCATGGGACAGAGATACAGCCAAAGCCTATCTTAGGGATCACTATCTTTTCTTTCTTCTGTCTTTATCTTTTTCATATACCACTATTTCCCAATTGTGACCACTAAAAGAGTTATGTTCTATCAAAACACAGACTTAAGGATTCAGGTTTACTCCCTCTGTTTTTTCTAGAAGTAAGGAGAGGCTACACAACTCAGGAATAACAATACAGATAAAATTTACTCCAGAAGAGAAGCAAAGGAACCTCCACGTGTTATTCAATTCACTGGCCCCTTCTACTATGTTTTCTCTCTACAAGACAACATCAAAAGCCTTCTCAACCAGACACAGGATGCCATGATGAGATATGAGATTACTACAAGAAATTTATTAAGTGGATGTTCAAATCCCACATCTGTGAATGATTTAATTTTTAAATATAATTAAAATCAATTCAACATTAGATCCATCACAACATTCCTTTCAATCACTTAAGCCAAGGAAGTGTCTGTATTCTGCTATCTATCTTATCAATTTACCATTAAGAGCTCTGGTGATTATTGTCAGTTGGCTGGTTAACTCCCCCGGAATTGGGGAGGAATCCATCAAAATCTGGTTATATGCATGAGCTTGTGTCATCCCACTGCAATTATCATGGTGACAATGGTTGAGGTTCCCTATCCTGCCTTATCAAAAAATAGGCACATTTATTCCAACTCAGTGCCATCTCTCAAAGCCTTTCTTTCCCAGCCACTGAAACCTGGCATTCCTGGTACACTGAGTGCTTCTCCTTCGGCAGAAAACAATTAATTCGAACTATAATCACGTACCTGCAAGTCGGCATCGAATTCATGTTTCAGGTGCGCTTCTTCCGCAGCCTCCACCAGGCGCTGAAAAGACAGAAAGCGACAGGAAGGGTTACAAGTGTGGCCTGGACCAAATTCCTATAATGTGAAAAGACTTAGTTTTCTCTGTTGCCCCCCAAATGACAGAGTATATCATGTTCATTGTGACTGGTACCTTTACACCCATGACACTGAACATAGTAACATCAGTGTCAAAATCCAGCTTTTGCCTTCATTATTCAACCATAATTCTTCCAACAGATATTTATTGTTATGTGTGTATAAAGACACACATGTTCCACATCCATTTTTGTATAAAAGACACTGGCCCTTGAGGCTGGATATGGACTCCAAGACCTACCTAGAAAGTACATTCCTTAGGCAGAGAAGGCCCTTAGTCAAGATTTATTGAACTGAATTGACTTCAATTCTAAATGGACTAACTTCCCCAATGCTTTGGAAAACACTACTGATTTTAATTGCCTGCCTCATTCAAGGTCAATTTTTTCTGCACCCAGTTCCAGTATGTAATTATCAGGTGACAGTTATTTGAATTTTATGGGACATCAATGCCATTTTGACAATCTTCATCCCAATAATAAAATCACTGAAATTAAATACACAATTATTCTTCTTGGCCAACTAAATTCAGCCACTTCATATTCTTATGAAAACAACTTAATGAAATTCCATTTAACAATTATTCAACAACCAAAATCATTTCACTTTAATTTGAATTTGCCAGTAAGTTATTTCCCACCATGAAAATGCAAACGAGAAGATATTGCAGAAAATTCATTTAGTTAAATAATATTTCACTGAAATTTCATTGAACTAAGAGAAAAATCTTTCGATCCAAATAAAAATGCAACCATTCCTGTTTTTCCCTTGGTTAATCTTGCAGCCTATGCTACCTTTAACTTGCTTTCGCTTGACATAATAGAGACCTGAATTTAAAAGGCCATGTTTTAAAAAAAAAAAATGATGACATTAATCTCCAAATGATCACAAATCCACAGACAAATGTTCCATGCATGATTATTAAATTGGACATAGAAATGAAGAGTCTGAATATGACTGGGTAACTTTGGGCTCTGGTATAGAGCACTAAAGTCTTCTCTCTTCATAGGGGCATATAAGGAAAGAGATAGGCCAGCCAGAGACCGGCTGTTACAGACAGGAATCTGGGAGGGCGGGCCAATCTGGCTCCTCACACTCCCTGCAGATGGTCAGAAAGGGGCTGCTCCATCTCTGGTCAGTCAATCGAAGAATAGCCCCCAGGAAGCAGGACAGGGCTGGCGACAGAAGAATGAGTTCTAACTCCAGCCGCAATGCAACACACTACAATTGTGAGATTTGGGGCAAGACCCTTTCCCTCTCTGGGTCGTTTCTTTACCTTATGCACATGAAAAGGTGACCCCGGAGCAGTGGTTCTCAAAATGTAGTCCCCCATTAGCAGCATCAGTTTCACCTGAGAGCTTGTTAGAAATACACCTTCTCAGGCCCCATCCAGTCCTGCAGAATTGGGAGCTCTGGGGGTGGGCCTGGCGACCTGTGTTAACAAGCTCTGCCAGTGACTGATCCACTGGCTAAAAACACCACCTAGCCTGGATCGTACCTCACCCCCGATGCCTTGCTGAATGAGCTCCTCCAGTCCTCCAAGGTGTCTCAACTCTCATTTATCTTTCCAAAACCTGTGCACATATGTATTTTCACCATGAGACTAAAGTACTGTATAGAAGAGAGGCATAAAATGGAGAGGAGGAGAAACAGAGGAAAAGAAAACTAAGAGACACAGTCTACGTAGATTGGATATGTTGGCCCAAAGCTTACATTGGGTCAGCTTTCAAAGGGTCGCGGTTTTCTTGGAATTGTCCCAGCCGATGAGGCTTGTCAGCCTCCTGGGATCACAAGACACAATTTGCAAATGGATCGATATGAACTCAGACAGATGAGTGACAGGCAGTGATATATCAAATCAATGTTTTCTAGAGAGCTTATTCTTTTAATCTTTGTAACAGATTTAAAAATTGTATGCATGTATCATAAAAATCAGTTACATATTGAATGTGTATAAATATTATGCATGTCTGAACATTTACATGATCTAAAAGTTATGCATTTTGATTATGTATTTACTTAAACACATAGAAGTTGTTTTTATCATGGTACCTAAGCATTCTGAGAATCCAGAAATGTCCATCAAATGTACAAATGATCAAAAGATAGGAACAAATTAATTTCACAATGACCGAGACAGATAATATTGAAAAAAAGTGAAGAATTGGAAATGTACAAAAACACAAAAGCAGTATAGGACCAACAAGTAAGAGAACAAGATGGAAATGATAGGCAAATAGAAATTATGACAGAGTATAGCGTAAAATGCATTTATTATATAGCATTTTACTTATATTTGTGTTTGTATGTTAATGTATATCATACATACCTTATAACATGTCCAAATATAACATAACATAAAATGTATTTAAACCACAAATACTACAATGCAAGACATGGTGTACAAACAGGTAACACACTGGAAACAATTCAATAAAATTGTACTAATCACTGAGATAAGCCAGAATACTGCTCTCTGTGTGGAGCAGTGAGTACAAGAGAATCTGAACCCTTCGACCAGTTTAATGCTCATTTTCAAGTTAGGTTGCTGCATGGCTTCTTCATTTATCACAATGATATTTCCGATCACACTCACTGCAAAGCTTAGGAAATAAGACTCAGGAAAAGATAGTCAACTATACATATCGTTTTCCCATGTGAAACAAATAAGTACTTTGGAACAGAGCTCTTTGAAAGGATATACCCTTCTGCAATAAACTATGGGGTTATCCCGACTGCGCCCTGATGCCGGTGGGAGACAGGCTTATATTTTATGAGAGATTTCCTGGGGAAACCCCAAGAATAGGCTCAGCTATTGTGCACAATAGTAATGACAAGCAGGACATCAAGAACTGTGTACCTTTTGAAAGGAACAAAGGATTGTTTATCTTTCCTCTGAAACACTCGCATAAAAATAAATGAGTGAAAAAAATTGTACCTAAGAAGAAAATCATGTGTCATAAACTTGCCTAAAACAGACTCCTGGGGATAGATGTTCCCCTGTTAATAAAATAAAAATAAATTGAGTTCTCATTTTTAAAAATCAAGACACCCTGGCCAAGTAGCTCAGTTGGTCAGCGCATTGTCCTAATATGCCAAAATTGAAGGTTCAATCCCTGGTCAGGGCACATACAGGAATCAACCAACAAATGCATAAATGAGTAGAACATTTCCTCTTTCTATAAAATCAATAATGTTTTAAAAATCAAGACAACTCAACTTCAACTCTGATGCTTGCCAGTAAATAAAAAGCTTAAAATGTCTCTTTCCTGCACAAATATCTCTATCATCTAATTCAAATTAAGTGTGCTTTAAAAATAAGTTTAATTATCACCTGCAGGTACAAAAAATCAATTTAAATGTGCTAATATTTTAGTTATTATATAAAAAGCTGCCACCAAGCCTGAGGAAAACTGTTATTCTATTATGTCTATTAGAAAGGCAGTGTGCTTTTAATAATAATAAGTTAATTTTCTCTTGCATGAATTCCCCTTTTGGTTGTGCAGAAGGGCTATAGAATTGCGACTGTGGTTTTTAATTAAAACTGAACACTGGAAATAAAAATGGCTTTAAAGACTAGTATTCAAAAGTGTGCTGTGAAGGAAGGAAAAACAAAAGTTTTGTCCACAGCACCTTTAATGCCAAATTCTCCCCTCTCCTTTTAATGCTGAAAATTTCCTTATTCAATGTAAATGTAATACACACCCTGGGATTGGAACAAAGCACCTAAATGCACAATGTTTTAATTCATGAGTTGATGTACATTTCATTGACTTTTATATTTCTAAATTACTCTTCCTTTTTAGTTAAATAAGTATAAACAGAAGCTACCTTTATAAATAACAAATGCTAGAGGTCATGGACCATGGACAGTATTTATAGCTACTGTGAAATCACAACTGCCTAGGGCAGTGGTTCTCAACCTTGGCTGCACATTAGAATCACCTGGGAATCTTTTTAAAATCCTGATTTCTGGGCCTCATCCTCCAGAAATTCTGTTTCTTTGTTAATGTTGTGGCCCCACCCCCCACCCTCAGTCCTCACTGCTGGGACGTCTCCCTGGCCCCACAGCTTCCCCAGTGTTGGTGCTGACCCTGTGTGGCCCCACCCCATAACAAAGAAACAGAATTTCCGGAGGATGAGGCCCAGAAATCAGGATTTTAAAAAGATTCCCAGATGATTCTAATGTGCAGCCAAGGTTGAGAACCACTGGCCTAGGTGAATAGCAGGGATATTAAAGCATTTCATTTAAAATCGCATCTTATCTCTTGTTCCAACGACCCCACATTATCCCTACAACACTACAGAATGCTGTCTTCCATCTCCTCTCCCAAAACACTGGAATAAAGACTAAATTTAAAGACATCATAGAGGTCAAACTTCCTGTCATGGTCCAGCAGGGGGAAATAGGACACCAGGTCAAAGTGAAAATTGAATCAGAAGAAGAAAATGATCTTTTGTTCTGTTTGTATTTCATCTTTTTGTTCCTGGTCATTCTGGCTTTCTAGGAGGAACGCTGGGAAGATGCCATGAGCGTGGGAGGAGATAGAAAATGTAATCACACAGCCTCAGTGACCTACTGCTGGACTCCTACTGGTTCCATCATGATGAGCAAATTGTGTACAAATGAGAAAAGTTTCAATAAATATTCCTAAAATCGGGGGGTTCATTATGGACAAAACTCTTAAAGCAAAACAAATATTAAAACCGAAAAAAAGACATTTTTATTTCTCATGCTAAAGCTAAAAAGTGTTGCTTTGTAAATGCAGTTATAATGGAATATTGGAAAATGCCAAAGCACTTAATATGTTTAATGGTTTTCATTGAATGTTTTGCAACAATACATTTAATATCACACCAGGGTTTTTATTGCCATTTTTTTCTAGAATGAATACATAATTCTTTCTTAAATACTGCTTAAACTCCACTAAGGGGATAACTGGGAAAAATCTATAATCATTAACATGGATTTAAGCTGCAGTGATGATTAACTTGGAGATAGTTTTGAATTGTCATTAATACCAAATCAATAAGAGCTAAGTGTGAAGGAAGATAACCCAAAGGAGTGATCAAAGAGAAGTAACAATTTCCACCACAAGCATACCCAGTGTGGCACGTCGTCTTTCCCTCACACTGGCTTTAGTGGCTTTTGTCGTAAGGGCTAGCATTTAATAGAATGAGAGTTACAACACTGTGTACATGGGATTGATGCTCTCCTAGCACCAAGGTTCCTGGCAGGCTTGACCTCTGCATGATGACCATCTACAGAGGTGAGGAAAGAGAATACCCGTATCCTCTCCATAGTCACAGATTTCAAACTCTGTGGATCTTTAAAACAAAATGAAACAATTCCATCCTCATTAAATGCCATCAGCACATCAAAAGATGTCTCCAGGAATCTGGGCAAAATGAGACGGATGTGTTCCCAGGACTAATTTCAAACACTCTTCTCTTGTATGAAGGTCAGAAAACAATAGTTTAAGAACCATGAAGCTCAAAAACAAAAACGTAAGATATTAAAATTAACACTATCATTTCTTCTGTCACTGAGGATAGAGTTTGTATTGCTCTGTAACAGTGTAGATTAATCCTCGCTGCTTTTGTTGCTAGAGTTACTGGATGGTGATTTTGCAAAGTGTGGAACCTACCACCATGAGCCATGAAACAACAGGAGGTGGTTTCCAGAAGGGTGAGGGAGAGGCACAAGGCAAGTAGCTCTTTCATGTGAAGGGATGAATGACAAAGAACATTGGCAGTAGGTTAGGAAGCTCCCCACAAGTGACATTTAGGCTGAGCCCTACGGGAGAATGGGAGGTTCTTCCAGAAGGAAAGATGCTGACAGACTGTTCCATCCCATGGAAACATTGTAAACAAAGCTTTGGAGGCAAGAAAAGTTCTGGAAACAGCTGGACCTCAGAGACCTACATGGAGGCCACAGCCTTGGCTGGGTGACCATCAGGCAAGAAATCAGGGCAAAGGAATAACCTGGAGAGAAGGACACAATTAGACAAGAAGAAATCCAATTCATTTTCCAATCCTGCTCTGAAATGCTGAAACTGCAGGTGGAGTCCTATCTGAGAGCTTAATGTTATTTAGTAATCCTTCCTCATACAAGTGTTTTTACTTTGCAATTCCAATCAAAATGACCCATATAATTCACCAACTATCAAGATGATCGTTTCTTTAGAGAAAAACAACTTTTAAGGAGCCTCCATTATTTCTTTGTTCCTTCGGAAGAAATAAGCTTTGCTGCACACGAATGAACATTTTGTATAAAATGACCTTCTGCCTGAAAGCCACAAAGATTGCTTCTGCTTTAGAAACAGCAAACATTTCAAAGTGGATTAGAAAAGCTAATCTATGAAGTTTCCAGAGAAAGCAGGTAACAGAGCAATAGAGCAAACACATCTCTCTGTGGGTGGGAGCTCTCTTCCTCCCCTTCCTGCCTCTTTCAGATTACATGAGGCTACACCAGCCTTTGACAAGACAAACTAAGCCTGGAGTCGACATCAGAGGACACAATCACAATCAATACCAAATTATCTTTGTTTCCACTGGAGATACCAGTTACCAATTTGAGGTTGCTTAAATTAATACCTATTATCAACATGAATGGCCTTTTTCCAAACCAAAGCCATCTTGCTTTACATCTAAGGCTGCATTGGCCCAAAGTGCAGCATTGGCAAAGCTTCTGGAGATGGAAACAGACGAACTTTGCTGAAATGGCTGCCCAAGGGCCAAGGCAGCTGGGGAGGAGACAGGAAAAGAAGTCAACCTTGTCTTTCAGCCCAAAGTAATTTTTCCCAGTGATGCAGCATTTTTAAGAATGGTCTTCTGCTTAGGTAACCCTCTGGGAATGGTTTAGGGTTGATAATCAAAATCAAGACTATCCTATAGAATTATAATAAAAGCCTAATATGTTACGTGTCTGGTCGGCCGTTCAACCAATCAAAGTGTAATATGCTAATGATATGCTAAGGCCACTTAACCACTTGCTATGACTTGTGCTGACCACCACGGGGCAGACAGTCGACCAGTCAACCAGTTGCTATGATGTGCACTGATCACCAGGGGGAAGACATTCCCACCGGTAGGTGAGCTTGCTGCTGGGGTCTGGCCAATTGGGAGTGAGCCAGACAGGCCAGACATGCCCTGGAGCCCTCCCACGGTCCTTCTGCAGCTGGCCAACCTCCCGTATCCCTCCCCAGCCCCAATCGTGCACCGGTGAGGTCCCTCAGTCTGGTCTGCACCCTCTCGCAATCCAGGACCCCTCGGGGATGTCAGAGAGCCAGTTTCAGCCGGATCCTGCAGGCCAGGCCGAGGGACCCCACTGGTGCATGAATTCGTGCACCAGGCCTCTAGTTTAACCATAACCCTTAGAAAATCCACTCAGGGCCCTTCAGTTTTGAGCTGACCTAGTTCCTTTGTGGACAATGGAACTGTTATTCATTTCCCAAGGGGACAGCTCAGGATGAATCCAACTATGACATTATATCAGTTTGAGGATAAACATTTGTTTTACACACTGGAAACCATCTATCCCTGAGGGCTCTGACGGTGGTGAACACAATTCTGTCCCAGCCCTTAATTAGAACCTTTCCAGCACCTCCTCAGAGGTTTGGACTGGAACCCGCAATGATGGAGCTTTGAAGGTACGGTCCAACGACCTAAGGAAGATGGAGACATCTGCCTACAGTAAGACAGGCAGGACAAGAAAAGGCACAGCCAAGGTAAGAGGATGATAGTCTGGGTGGGAAAGTCTGTCCTATGACAGTTTCCATTCCTGGTGGTAATGACACATGTCCATCACTTCTGTTCAATTTAGCTTAACAAGTATTTGTTGAGAGTCTATGAAGTAACCAGAACAGCAACAAGAACTGAGTGGGACACCAGAGATCAATGACTTGTCTTGGCCCTCAAGAAGCTTTTGGTCTTTTAAGCATTATGGCCCAGTAGGACCAGACCCATCTCTGAGCCCCAAAACAGGGTCTGAGTCCTGGTCATCCAGCTCACTAGCTGCTCAACTCAAAAACTGTTCTCTCTGGGCCTTGATGTTCTTATCTGATGAACTAAAAAAAGATCCTCTTTAGTTGATCTTCTATGTGTGAATTTGATGAGAATGCACACACAAAACATTTCCTCCAGTTCCGCACAAGTATGAGATATTGTTGCGATGGGGCAGGGGGAGAGGCAAGGTTTTCAGGCAGAGCACAGCTTGCCTGGAACAAGGAAACATCAGCGTCTGTGCCTCCCACACTTGGCTCTCAGATGGGAGAACTTGGAAGAACTCCTCAAGTTCACAGTTACATGGAGGTTATATGAAAGTTAATTCTGCTGCCAAGGAAAGGACTCCAAGTCTGTGTTCTCAAACGTGAGGCTGAGCACCTGCTCCTTAAGGACTGGTTTTCAGAATCCAGCACTCTCTTTCTCAGCTTCAGCAACAAAATCTGTGATCAGTGAGGCTGAAAATGAACTGAGGCAAGAGCCTGTATCGAAAGGCTTGACTGATGTCCTCAGAATGGCACAGGCACAATGAGTAAGCTGTTTGCCAACACAAGCTCCTTTGATGGATGGCACTGTGAGACTTAGAGTGTGGCAGGGCAGCGAGTGTGACAGGATGGTGAGTGTGGCAGGACCAGCGAGTGTAGCAGGCAGTTCCCAGCCCCTGGACCCCAATCATAGCCAGGAAAGGAAAAATATACCCTACTCCTTGATCATGGAAAGATGAGGAACAATTTCCATGTCTGTTCAGACTTTACCTACTCAAGATGGGTTTTTGTTTAAATCTGATGCAGGGGAAATGCTATTTTAATTTCCTTTTCATTATTCCCTTCTATCTATGCCTCTAGATACTTGCTAGGCAACTTCAGTTTGGGAGGGAACATATCATATTGGTCCAGAGAGCAGGCCCTGGGTCAGACAACTTGACTAAATTTTGGCTCCAGCTACTTAAAGAAAATAGTCTGGGCAAAAGTTCTTAATACATAGTAAATGTCCATTAATGTTAGCTCTTCTTACTGTCAATGGTGACAACAATGGTGATGATGATGATTAAGTATGTGAGAAGAATTATGCTAGAGGCTTTGGCCAGGAAGATGACCAACACATCCATAGTTCAGCTGGAAGGAGATGAAATTAGGCAATGTGACATGGGCTATCCTAGGGGGTGACATAAGGTGATAATAGCACGCAATTATTGGGGTTCACACTTCCTATCCTAGTGCCAACTGTTCTAGGGATTCAGTCAATTAACCCCGTTAATCCTCACAAGTGTCTTATGAAGGAAAGCACAGATATCATCCCAACTTTACACATGGGGAAACCAAAGGGCAGAGAAGTTAAAGTGTTATGAAAACTCAAAGCAGAGAGCAGACAACTCTGCCAGGGCATGGGGCACCAAATGACTCATACATGTGACAGTGAGCCTGAGGTACAGGATGAGTGGAAGTCAGCCAAGTGGCCCAGGGAAACTATGAGAGAATGAGCAGCAAAGGCTCCAAGGTAAGAGGAGCCTCATGTGTCTACAGAGTGGCAGGTAGTTTGTAAGGGGCGGGGACATAGTAAATGTTCATTAATGTTAGCTCTTCTTACTGTCAATGGTGACAACAATGTTGATGATGATGATTAAGTATGTGAGAAGAATTATGCTAGAGGCTTTGGCCAGGAAGATGACCAACACATCCATAGTTCAGCTGGAAGGAGATGAAATTAGGCAATGTGACATGGGCTATCCTAGGGGGTGACATAAGGTGATAATAGCACGCAATTATTGGGGTTCACACTTCCTATCCTAGTGCCAACTGTTCTAGGGATTCAGTCAATTAACCCCGTTAATCCTCACAAGTGTCTTATGAAGGAAAGCACAGATATCATCCCAACTTTACACATGGGGAAACCAAAGGGCAGAGAAGTTAAAGTGTTATGAAAACTCAAAGCAGAGAGCATACAACTCTGCCAGGGCATGGGGCACCAGTGTGGGGAAGGTTTCATACATGTGACAGTGAGCCTGAGGTATAGGATGAGTGGAAGTCAGCCAAGTGGCCGAGGGAAACTATGGGAGAATGAGCAGCAAAGGCTCCAAGGTAAGAGGAGCCTCATGTGTCTACAGAGTGGCAGGTGGTTTGTAAGGGGGTGGGGGGAGGTCAGTGGTGTTGAAGAAAAGGGTGCAAAAAGGCAGGCAAGTGAAGTTCAGGTGAGCAAGGGCAATGAGCAAGGCTAAGGAATACTATTTCTATGCACAGTG
>NW_005362116.1:1384081-1394859 GCF_000412655.1 Myotis brandtii | reverse complement strand
CCTAGATCCTTAGATGTTTGCCCACTCCTCATCATTCATTCCGCCATGCAAATGACTCCTTCTTAGAGATACAGTCAAATCTCAGTTCTGAATATCTCCCATTTTGAACCATTTGGTTCTCAACCAAGTTGTTCAAGGAAAAAAGGGCTTGGTTGTTGAAGGAAACTTCAGTTCTTGACCTGACAACCCTTTTATGCTGACACATCAGCATGACAAGAAGCATCTCTCAGGCCACAAAGGAGAGAAACCTCATGTGGTTAATATCTGAAGAAACTGTATTGTGAATTTTCTTGTGGGTTTATTTTTTGTGTTTTTTGTTGTTGTTTTTTTGCTTTTGTTGCTGGCAAAATGGATGATTAGCACAATTTTAAAACATAAAGAGGCCATCAAGAATGCTAATGTTGCTAAGGGTGTGAAAGAAACAATGATCACAGGCAACTGAAGAGGTATAAAAATTGTTATTGATTTGTATAAACAAAAAGCAGTTAGCTGGTGACAGCATTTCAGAGGCAATGACATGTGAAAAAGCAAAGATGCTGCACACTGACCTCCTGAAAGACACCCCTGGAACGAGTGCTGAAAGTAATTCATTTAAGTAGGGGTCGGTTTGATAAATGTAAGGAAAGAAGTGTTTGTTTATAGATTACACAGTATATTAGACATGCACTGTATATAGAAAGGTTAAAACAAGGAATCATTTGGAGGTCTGGAACGAATAAATTCAATTTACATTATTTCTAATGGGAAAAAAATGATTTGGTTTTCAGGCAAATCACTTCTCAAACAGCCTTCCAGAACAAATTAAGTTTGAGAACCATGGCTCCACTGTGAAGTCCCCACCCCAACTCCAATGAAATGGTGACTTGATTCATGTTAAAATGTTATACAGAACATAGCCAATGCTCAAAATACAGCTGCGGAAAAATGAAATATCTATGAATCCTATTGTGTGAGTTCCAGGAACTGTGTTTGACTGGGAATATAAAGTTTATAAGAGTTCCAGGAACTGTGTTTGACTGGAAATATAAAGTTTATAAGATGCAGCTCCTTCCTTTGAGGATGCTATAGTCTAGGGTGAGAAAGAGACAAACAGGCAACCACCACTCAATGTGACAAAGGTTCCAAGAGGAGGAAGCAAGGGATACTGTGGACATCCACTGATGGGTCAACTAGACCTGGCTCAGGGGTACAAGGGGGCTTCTCATCTATGTTGAGACCTGAAGGCAAGAGCTAGCCCAGAAAACAAAGGAAAGACATTCCAGGATCCCAGTAACAGGCCCCAAGGCAAGAGAGAACATGATGCATCCAGGCAGTTATAGGCAGTTCAGTGTATGGAGGTATTTAAAGGATGGACTGACTGCATGGGGATGGAGGGTAGCAAGAAAGAAGGCCAGAATGTTTTAAGTGGCTAAATATTATTGAAGTTATCTAAACTTTTAAAATTATCCAAAGGCTATCCAAGGCAATAAAGAGAAAGACTGTAGAGAAGGCTTGCTAAAGCTACTTAGGAGAGAGAATTTGCAAGACTCAGAGGCCAACAACACCTAGAGAATGAAGGAGAACTCAGAGTAATAGTCAGTAGCTCTGGTGCTATTTGCCACTGCCCAGTACTGTGCCCAGGAGATACCCAGGAATGGTCAGAGAGGGAGCTGGAGCTCAAAGAACATTTGAGAAAAGAAGGGTGGGCAGGAGCTACAAAATATCACAGTCGGACTGAGTAACGTGGTGATAGAAAGCTTCGTGGTTAAGGGTATGTTTGGGTGGAGGCTGCCGACCCTCACCACCATCTATAGCATCCCTTCAATGGCAGGGGTGACACCAATATTCTCCAGTCAAAGCGATTGGCAAGTATGTGGGCATCTGCAGGTGGCAGGTATCTTTTGCCAGTGCCATCCAGGTGCCCTCTTGGGAATTACCCACTGGGCCTGCTGACAGCTGAGGCCATTAGCGGTGGCTCCCTGTGTCTGGGGCACTTCCCGAGTCTATGAACTTGGGCAGCAGCTTCCCTGACCCTCATGCCCCCAGTTCTAATGATGAAGAAAGCTTTTAATTCAGTAGATTAAATCCCTGCCTACTTGGAATGCCTAAAGGGTTTTTTGTTTTTCTGATCAAACATGACTGAGTGATCCAGGGGGTGACTGTGTAAGACCATTTCATAGCAGAAGTAGGAGCAGGGGCTAAAATACAGGGAGCAGAGAAATGGGAGTGAGGAAACTTTGGGGGGGAAAATATATATATATATATATATAAATTTTGAAAAAAGGAGAAAGAGGAGGAAAGTTAAGGAAGGCTTTAAGATGAAAACATGTCACTTAACAAAAGCAGTAATAAGAACTGTCCTGGGAAGCTGCCTGCAGATCCAGCTCAGACAGCTCTAGGACCTTTCCTGGGAGCCAGAAAGCTAGTGGGCCCAGGCCTCCAATTCACAGGGCCTGCAAGTTAGACTCTCCACATTGTCTCCTAAAGAGGTTACAGGTATAATCACAGATAAACCATGGCACTGGAAGGAGGCCTTGTTTAAAGTTGCATTCCTTTCCTGGACCACCCGGCCCATGCCACATGATCATTTTTCTTTACTCTATCCTTAATTTTCCTGGGAAGAGCCCAATGATATTGTTTAGGCACTCTTTACTAAAAGGCAGCAATTTGTGAGTGTAAATATTTATTTATGTGTTCATTAATTTTTTTATTTTTATTTTTAATCCTTACCCAAGGATATGATTCTAGAAAGGGGGAGAGAGAGAGAGAGAGAGAGAGAGAGAGAGAGAGAGAGAAGAAGAAGAAGAAGAAGAAGAAGAAGAAGAAGAAGAAGAAGAAGAAGAAGAAGAAGGAGAAGAGAAGAGAAGAGAAGAGAAGAGAAGAGAAGAGAAGAGAAGAGAAGAGAAGAGAAGAGAAGAGAAGAGAAGAGAAGAGAAGAGAAGAGAAGAGAAGAGAAGAGAAGAGAAGAGAAGAGAAGAGAAGAGAAGAGAAGAGAAGAGAAGAGAAGAGAAGAGAAGAGAAGAGAAGAGAAGAGAAGAGAAGAGAAGAGAAGAGAAGAGAAGAGAAGAGAAGAGAAGAGAAGAGAAGAGAAGAGAAGAGAAGAGAAGAGAAGAGAAGAGAAGAGAAGAGAAGAGAAGAGAAGAGAAGAGAAGAGAAGAGAAGAGAAGAGAAGAGAAGAGAAGAGAAGAGAAGAGAAGAGAAGAGAAGAGAAGAGAAGAGAAGAGAAGAGAAGAGAAGAGAAGAGAAGAGAAGAGAAGAGAAGAGAAGAGAAGAGAAGAGAAGAGAAGAGAAGAGAAGAGAAGAGAAGAGAAGAGAAGAGAAGAGAAGAGAAGAGAAGAGAAGAGAAGAGAAGAGAAGAGAAGAGAAGAGAAGAGAAGAGAAGAGAAGAGAAGAGAAGAGAAGAGAAGAGAAGAGAAGAGAAGAGAAGAGAAGAGAAGAGAAGAGAAGAGAAGAGAAGAGAAGAGAAGAGAAGAGAAGAGAAGAGAAGAGAAGAGAAGAGAAGAGAAGAGAAGAGAAGAGAAGAGAAGAGAAGAGAAGAGAAGAGAAGAGAAGAGAAGAGAAGAGAAGAGAAGAGAAGAGAAGAGAAGAGAAGAGAAGAGAAGAGAAGAGAAGAGAAGAGAAGAGAAGAGAAGAGAAGAGAAGAGAAGAGAAGAGAAGAGAAGAGAAGAGAAGAGAAGAGAAGAGAAGAGAAGAGAAGAGAAGAGAAGAGAAGAGAAGAGAAGAGAAGAGAAGAGAAGAGAAGAGAAGAGAAGAGAAGAGAAGAGAAGAGAAGAGAAGATCAATTGGTTGCCTTCCTTATACTAGTATTCCCTGACTGGAGATAGAACCCGCAAGTTTGGTATGTGCCCTGACCCAGATTCAAATCTGCAACTTTTTAGTGCACCAGATGATGCTCCCACCAACTGAGCCACTGGCCAGGGCTTTTAATGTAAGTATTTAAAAATATACAACAATTTTCAATTGTGTTTGTCATTTCTTATTTCATAACATACTGGGATCCTTGAAAAACAAAAAGTCCAAATGGCCTGGGTCACATATACCTTTTGAAGGACCCTGGGAAATAGGACCAAGCTGGCTTTTACTCCTCTAAGGCAGCAATTTCCAACCTTTTTCACCTCAGGGAACCACAAACTAATTACTAAAATTCTGTGGCACAACAAAAATTACATATTTTGCAGATCTGACAAAAAAAATAGAAATATTTTTGGCTCATTCACACCAGACAGCTACTGTTGTGTTGGCTGTTGTCATTTTTTTTTTCATTTGACAATCTAAGGGACAAGAGGGAGGTATTGCATGTTTTAAAATTTCTTGCGGCACACTGGTGTGCCGTAGCCTACCGATTGAAAATCACTGCTCTAAGGTATAGTCAAACACATGTACTTGGTGTGAAGCTTATTTCCAATGAAACCAATAATAATAATAAATAAGACTGTTCCCAGAATCTTGGTCCCCACACAGGTTACACAAGTTCCTTGTTCAATGTCTTCAGAACAGGCCTTCTTCCCAACATAGAAATAAATTCCTGAAGCTAGCAATCTGAACCTTGCTGACACTATCAAGAAAAATGACAGCTTCAACTCAAAATGTGGGCAGTAAGGGGCCCAGCCCTCATGACATAATATTTTGTGTATGAGCTCTTGAGTCCACAGGTCGCTGAGTTAACCAAGGGGCTGGTTCTGAAGGAAGAGTGTGTGCCTTAAACTCATCTTTTTGCTATTTTCCTATTCCTCATACATGCCCTCCTCTTTCAAGAAATGACATTTTTACCCTCTGGAACCAGACTTAACATTTTTAAATTTCCAAGGATGAGAAGCTAGCTTAAAGGATAAGCTGCCTGTCCCTTTTTTAATGCCCAGGTAATGAACTAAATTACATAGAAGGTTTGAATTTTGATGGAAAGTTATTCATAGACTTTATTCTCTCAGCTTCAACTCTTTCTCCTCTGTCAACTCTTAATTATAACTTTATTTCAAAATGACAATGTAATAAGCAGATATATGAACACATGCCAGTGGTAAAAGACTTACGAATTTTTTTTTTAACAAAGCAAAGGCAGAGCTAATGAAACACTAAATCCATTTTGCTTAAAAGTAGACCAAGAGCAAAAATGTAACTTCCCTCTGGCCTCTATGCAGTGCCTCATTTGTGCGCCTGCTCTGTACATCCATCCCGCTTTGCTCTTATACCCTCCGGACCGCCCATGCCCTGCAGCTTGGAGTCCTGTACCTTCCCGATGCTCTTACAGGACCAAACAAAACGGAGTCCTCATTTCAGCACAACACTCCCACCAACACTCCTTGTTCCCCTTTCTGTGAACACCCACACCCTTCTTTTACTGTGAAATAGACTCGGAGAAGTGGTAAATTGTACAAAATGTCCACTTTGTGAATCAAAAGCAGTTGAATATCAGCGATACTACATAGTTTGAGCAAACTCATAAAATTTATTTGGACTTTAATGGTGTTTAAATTCCCTTTAATATTCCAAAGGCTCTAAAAGATTTTGAGCAAATTAAGAGTCCTAGGAAGGCCCCAGCCAGTTTTGCTCAGTGGTTGGCACATCGGCCCACGGACCGAAGGATCACAGGTTCGATTCCAGGTCAAGGGCATGTACCTTGGTTGCAGGTTCAACCCCTGGCACTGGTCTGGGCACAAGCAGGAGGCAACCAGTCAATGTCTCTCACATCAGGATTTTTTTAAAAAGAGTCCTAGGAAAATGCAGAAGATGGGAACGGACATGGTCAAGGCCCTTCCCTGTGTCTGGGTTTTACAAATGTTTGCCCATTTAAGCGATAATAAGCCCTTGCAAAGCCCCATGTCCCCACTGCACAGATGAGAAAGTCTTGACGTGGCCCAGCGACTGAGTTATGGGATGAGAATGGAACTCAGGGCACTGTCACTGGGTTAAACTGTTATGAAGACTCAGACCACAGATGCCAACGTGGATACGCTCCGGAGTGGCACAGGCCCTTGAAACAGCCACTGGCAGCTGCCTCCACTGGTCCCTAAGAGAAGATACTTAATCCAACATGCGGATAAACTGAGGCTGTGATGTCTGGACTGGAGCCTGCCTGTCGTGTTATGCTTTACCACCAGGTGTAAAATGAGGGGCGACGGGGCTAGATTGGAGGAAGTTATGCATTCTCAGATCTTTTGCATTGTGTCGGAAAGTATGCCTGCCACCTATTCATCTACAGACTGAGGAGAAAAGAGAAAAGGAGACTGATG
This sequence comes from Myotis brandtii, assembly GCF_000412655.1. Classification (NCBI taxonomy): domain Eukaryota; kingdom Metazoa; phylum Chordata; class Mammalia; order Chiroptera; family Vespertilionidae; genus Myotis; species Myotis brandtii. The sequence goes on along the minus strand of NW_005362116.1, from coordinate 1,388,650 downwards.
TTCTGGTGACAACTTTCTTCCTGTCCCAAAAACAGGGATGAAAATCTACCTTTGAAGAAAAAAAAACACAAAAAAAAACAATTCGAAGGCTGATGATTGCCTAACTGCCAATCTGTCCTCCCTTTGGGCCAGGAGACACATAGAGAACTCCCTGTCTCCGTCTCCATGGTAACAGGAGGTGGGACAAGAATCAAGACCAAACATTTACTTTTGATGTGCTGGGAGAGGTAGCAGCCTTGCGTGTCCGACAGCAGCAGCTCCTCAACAGCATCTTTTAGGTCAAGTCCCACTCTACCCCCGGGAGGGACCAAGCACAATCAACTCCGTAGCAACAGAACACGCTAGCAGGGACAAAGGCAGCAATCAAAGGAAGAAATATGTTAGGTCACATCAGCTAAGCATGAATTATAAAACAAGGTGACACGGTAGAGAGTGAGGGGACATGCATGTTTGGGTGGTCAGGAAAGGAATCCCTGCCTCTAAAAACAAGCAGGAAGCCTGAGAAGTTCTGGAGGAAGAGTTTTCTGAGATGTACAAGTGCAAAGGCCCTGAGATGCTGGCCTCCGAAAGCAAACACAGGTCTCCAGACGGTATCTGGTGCCCTTGGTCTGGGCATGCTATGACAGTTCCGGATTGTTTAGACTTTAGAAAGATAAAATGAAACCTGTATCACATACTTATTACAGAGCATCCCTAGTGAGGGCTAGGGCAGCACTCCATAATCAAATACTCTATTTCTGTAGTAAGAAAGTGGTAAATTGATTATTCATGCTAATTAAAATAAATGTTATACATATTATACATATGTCAGTTTAGGTCAGGCTTTTTCATCAAATGACTTATGAAAAAATTTTCAATTTTTGGAGCTTTCTAGGTTTCAAAATTACAGAATGGGCTTGTGAACCTACTGGGGCTTGAAAAAAATGAAACTGAAAGAAGCTTCTCAAATTTATGTTTATTAGTCACAGAGTTTTCTCAGCCCTTTGGCTCAGCTACCACCTGGGCCAGCAAGTCACAAAGTGAAGTGAGTGAGGATAGATCGAATACCTGGCAACGGGAGGCGTCTTCCTGAAGTGATGAGGATGCACACACTGAGATGTGCACCAGTCACCACCTTGCAGGGACACATGCACAACCCGGAATTCTACTAACGTCGCTGAATTCTACACTGAAAATGGTGACTTGTATTGACGTTATGTGTCAGTAAAGCTGTTAGAAAACATATCAATGGGAGAGACTCAGGAATGTGAATTAATGGATCTGTTTTTCAAATGCAGAGACCCACCTATGGGTAATGTGATACTATCTTATCACAGTAAAAGTATTCCAAGTGCTGTAAAACGACACAGCCACTTTGGGAAACAGTCTGGCAGTTCCTCCAAAGGTTAAACATGTGAACTAGTAATTTCACTCCTAGGTATACACACAAGAAAAATAAAAATCTAATGTCCACACAAAAACTCATACACAAATGTTCGTAGCTGTGTTAGTCATAATAGTTAAAAGTGGAAACAACCCAAATGCTCATCCACTGATGAATGGATGAACAAACTGGGGTGTATCCAAGCAATGGAGCATTATTTGGCAATCAAAAGGAAGGAAGTGCTGATACATGCTACACCATGGGTGAAACGAGAACATTGTGTTAAAGGAGTCAGTCACAAAAGACCAACCTGACACGATTTTGTGTACATGAAACATTCAAAAGAGGCAAATCCATAAAAACAGAAAGATTAGTGAATGTCTAGGGATGAGATTGAGGGATAATGGCTAAAGGTATTGGGTTTCTTGTGAGGGTGATGAAAATATTCTGAAATCAATTGTTATGATGATTGTACAATTGTAAATATACTAAAACCCACTGATTTTTTATTCTTTACATGGGTAAATTATATGATATGTAAATTATATTTCAATAAAACTGTCATCCCCCAAAAAGTGTCTTTGTTATATTAGGGTGAAATTAAGTACGTATCGTTGTCTCCTGTTCCTCAAAGCATGCAGTGACTCAGCGGTGCCAACTTGCAAGTGCAACCTCCCTTTCCAGCGTGACCTAGATCACCAATCACCATCAACAGGGGGAAGTCCTATCTCCCACTGGTGAGACCAGGAAAGTCTGTGCCAAGATTTAAATCTGCTTTACAGAATTACTTGGTTCTTAATTAAGATCTTTTATGCACCTTTAGCGCAACAACCCATTTCCGATTAACTAACTCCGTAGCAACAGAACACGCTAGCAGGGACAAAGGCAGCAATCAAAGGAAGAAATATGTTAGGTCACATCAGCTAAGCATGAATTATAAAACAAGGTGACACGGTAGAGAGTGAGGGGACATGCATGTTTGGGTGGTCAGGAAAGGAATCCCTGCCTCTAAAAACAAGCAGGAAGCCTGAGAAGTTCTGGAGGAAGAGTTTTCTGAGATGTACAAGTGCAAAGGCCCTGAGATGCTGGCCTCCGAAAGCAAACACAGGTCTCCAGACGGTATCTGGTGCCCTTGGTCTGGGCATGCTATGACAGTTCCGGATTGTTTAGACTTTAGAAAGATAAAATGAAACCTGTATCACATACTTATTACAGAGCATCCCTAGTGAGGGCTAGGGCAGCACTCCATAATCAAATACTCTATTTCTGTAGTAAGAAAGTGGTAAATTGATTATTCATGCTAAATAAAATAAATGTTATACATATTATACATATGTCAGTTTAGGTCAGGCTTTTTCATCAAATGACTTATGAAAAAGTTTTCAATTTTTGGAGCTTTCTAGGTTTCAAAATTACAGAATGGGCTTGTGAACCTACTGGGGCTTGAAAAAAATGAAACTGAAAGAAGCTTCTCAAATTTATGTTTATTAGTCACAGAGTTTTCTCAGCCCTTTGGCTCAGCTACCACCTGGGCCAGCAAGTCACAAAGTGAAGTGAGTGAGGATAGATCGAATACCTGGCAACGGGAGGCGTCTTCCTGAAGTGATGAGGATGCACACACTGAGATGTGCACCAGTCACCACCTTGCAGGGACACATGCACAACCCGGAATTCTACTAACGTCGCTGAATTCTACACTGAAAATGGTGACTTGTATTGACGTTATGTGTCAGTAAAGCTGTTAGAAAACATATCAATGGGAGAGACTCAGGAATGTGAATTAATGGATCTGTTTTTCAAATGCAGAGACCCACCTATGGGTAATGTGATACTATCTTATCACAGTAAAAGTATTCCAAGTGCTGTAAAACGACACAGCCACTTTGGGAAACAGTCTGGCAGTTCCTCCAAAGGTTAAACATGTGAACTAGTAATTTCACTCCTAGGTATACACACAAGAAAAATAAAAATCTAATGTCCACACAAAAACTCATACACAAATGTTCGTAGCTGTGTTAGTCATAATAGTTAAAAGTAGAAACAACCCAAATGCTCGTCCACTGATGAATGGATGAACAAATTGGGGTGTATCCAAGCAATGGAGCATTATTTGGCAATCAAAAGGAAGGAAGTGCTGATACATGCTACACCATGGGTGAAACGAGAACATTGTGTTAAAGGAGTCAGTCACAAAAGACCAACCTGACACGATTTTGTGTACATGAAACATTCAAAAGAGGCAAATCCATAAAAACAGAAAGATTAGTGATCTACTAGGGATGAGATTGAGGGATAATGGCTAAAGTTATTGGGTTTCTTGTGGGGGTGATGAAAGTATTCTGAAATCAATTGCGATGACTGTATGAAATTATGTACCATTGTCTCCTGTTCCTCAAAGCATGCAGTGACTCAGCATTGCCAACTCGCAAGTGTAACCTGCCTTCTCAGCGTGACCTGGACCACCAATCACCATCAACAGAGGGAAGTCCTATCTCCCACCGGTGAGACCAGGAAAGTCTGTGCTGAGATTTAAATCTGCTTTACAGAATTACTTACTTGGTTCTTAATTAAGATCTTTTATGCACCTTTAGTGCAACAACCCATTTCAGATTAACCAGCAAAGTTACTGGCATTTGCAATAGCTGTGATTAAAAACACTAAATAAATATTACTGAGGTAAATGTAAGTTAAATATATTAACCTGATCTTGAGAAGTGCATTGTATTGTCAACATTCAACTACTATAGTCTAAGAATTAGGACTCGGAGGGCATCTAGCAGAATTTGAGGTCAATTCGGGGTCCAACATACCAATAGTGCTAATTAAAATCTTTCTCACGCCTTGGGAAAGGAAACACCACATGGAGGAAAAGATCATGGATTTGCCATATTTTGAAAGGCTTATTACAGTTATTACTATTCATTTTTACCCCACCACATTCCAAAAAGATTTTCCCATTGTTTGTGAGCTACAACAAGAAAAAAAATCCCCTCAATTATTAAACTAATTAAGAACATTGGATCTTTATTAAATTTTTATTTTTTAATCTTTATCGTTTAAAGTATTACCTATGTCCCCTTGTCTCCCTCACTGACTTCTTCTAGCCTGCTTCCACACCCACCCCAGGCCACCACCCTATTATTGTCTGTGTCCATAGGTTATGCATATATGCATACAAGTTCTCTGGTTGATCTCTTCCCAACCAC
>NW_005362116.1:1312865-1384050 GCF_000412655.1 Myotis brandtii | reverse complement strand
CCTTACCTTCCCTCTGAGATTCAAAAGTCTGTTCTATGCTTCTATGTCTCTAGATATATTTTGTTCATCAATTTATTTTGTTCATTCTACTTATGAGTGAGGTCAAGAACATCTGATCTTAAGGGGCATGAAACCAGTTACTTAACAAATATTTATTAAGCGTCCACTATAAACAAAGAATGCGGCCTGGCACTGAAGGGAGGTACAAAATACTTAAGACAGTCTCTGCCCCCTAGGAATGTGTAGTGACCTCCAGCAATAACAATAAATTACTATCCCTGATGCTGTTCGCCAATTTTCAAATAAGACATCCAGTTAATAGGAGGGGTAAGAGTTGACGAAGGAGTGATAACTTCCCACTACTGAGGCCAGGAAGAGAGGAGAGGCAGAATTTGAACTAACATTAAAAGATGCCTAAGACTTAGCCCCGACTTGTCCCACCACCAGCTGCTTGGAGCAGAGGGTACCTCACAGAATGCCATGCAGAAGGCTCCCCAGCACAGCCCCGGCTCCTCGTCACTGTCAAATCTAATCACAGCCATCAATAATGAACTTAGTCCTATTCTGTACTGCTATCTAAAAATGTTTTGTGTCATTAAATTATTTTACAAGTTTTTAAAAAGAACAATAGTCCTTAAGCCTTGGGAGAGGGAGGGAAGACAACCCTTTCAATGACCTGGCATAGCCCTGAGATATTGATGTTATATGTATACGTATGGGTGATTATTTCTATGATGTTAATTAAGCTTTAGCCGTTAGGGAAGGAAAGTAAGCAGGGTAATGAACACAGAAAGAAGAGTATGTTAAAAGGGAACCAGGCCTCCAAATATTAGCTTGCTTCAGAACACACATGCTGATTAATAAACTTATTATGTCATATGTGCCGGTTATATTCTAAAAATTAAAATGTGTGTGCCCCAGAAGAAATCAGTGACTTACCTGGGCTTTCTTTCCCTCTCTGGATCTCTCAGAAGTTAAGTTCAACCATTATTTATTAAGCAAAGCTTAATAATACATAGTCCTTCCTCTTGAAGATTGCACAAAATAGTAAAAGAGGCAAATATGCAATCAAACAATCACTGTTTGATGTGATGAATGTTATAGGTAACTCAGATGTGGTTACTTCAAATAAGAATTAAAATGATAACTGTTAATAAGTTAAAACAAGAGTATCAACTTGTGCCTATGTATTCTGTGTAACAAAATCTTGCTCTTTGTACAATTTCCCTCATTTACCAATACATCTTTAAGACAAACCACTTAATTGATGCTGTTTAATAAATCATAGTTTTTAACTTACAGGTACTCAATGAAAACCATCAATAGTACATCCCACTTTGCTGATAACTAATATTATAAGCATCAGCCAGGCAGTGGATGCTGAATCACCTGACAGAACAATACTAGAGGTCAAGGTGGGGAGGCATCTCAACCATGCAGATGGCAGGGAACATTTTACAAGGTCAAGGACAAAAGCGTGTTGCAAAGTCCAAAAGGGCAGATAGGAACCTGACCCAGGACATTGGGAAACCATGATGATGAGGCAAGACAGTGGCCCAGTTAAGGCAAATGTAATGTGGGAAGACCGGCTGGCAAGGTTCATCTGAAAAGGAGCTACTACAAACTCGGTTGAGCTCTTGTAGGCACCGAGTTAAGGGACGGAGTTGTGGTCAGGGCTCTTGCCCTAACCCCCTGGTTCGGTGTTTTGACCCTTCTTGGATGGGTTGCATTCCCCAGGAACCTTTACTCCCTTGAACTAGGAGCTGCTTCTTGTGACCAGGTGATGGGTGGTCAGAACCAGACTCTTCAGCTTCCCTTTCTCTAAAGCAGGAGTGGGCAAACTTTTTGACTCGAGGGCCACAATGGGTTCTTAAACTGGACCGGAGGGCCAGAACAAAAGCATGGATGGAGTGTTTGTGTGAACTAATATAAATTCAAAGTAAACATCATTACATAAAAGGGTACGGTCTTTTTTTTTTTTAGTTTTATTCATTTCAAACGGGCCGGATCCGGCCCGCGGGCCGTAGTTTGCCCACGGCTGCTCTAAAGGCTGGCTCTCAGGGAGGAAATAATGTCCCCAAGGCCTGGAAACAATGTCCCCAGGGACAATATGGTGAGACCACCTCAAACAAGGTAGGGGCACTTGAGTACTGATGGCCAGAGAATCCCAGTGCCCACAGTGGGTTGGGAGCAGAGCTGACATTCATGGAAGTTGTCTGCCCTTTGGTAATTTAATTGTCTTCACAGAAATGTCTTCCTTGGAGGATCAAGTAAGTGAGTGCATCGAACAACATTTAATAGGGGTAAAAAAAACCCACGAACTCTAAGCAATCTGAGTGGACAGCTGTTGGAGAAAATTATTAGAAAAGGTAAGTTGGTACTGAGAGAATTAGACTTGGCAGTTTATCAAATGTAAACAGGAGAGGAGGGATGAATTGAAAGTGAATAACCATTTTATCATTCTTAACAACTTCCACCTGGCAGGTGCCTGGAACCCAGCCACATTTACATGCAAAATGCTTTTGCTTTGTCTCCATTTTCTTTGCTCTTGGCTTTGTGTTTGTAGCACCCTTCCCTTTTTTGAGGTTGGTTTTCTCTTTACCAGCATTGTAGCCTCTTGTAAGACTCTTAACCATAATTGTTAGATCATTTGAGATAATACAAATGTGTATGGAGTTAAACAAGCAGCTGCCTTTTTCTCATCAAGATACATCTGGAAAAAAAGAAGTAATATTAAGAAAAGCCGAGTCCAAAATCCAGGGACCATATCTATTGAATATTTCAGCTAGTGGTTGCCAAGGCGAAATGCATAGGCCCTTCTCAAAGATTTCTTCCCCAGTTGTTCAGTTGTATCAAAAACCTTACTCTAGTTTATGGGCAAAGTGCCTAAATCATTTCAAAAAAATAATCTAGCACATATGTGGAGCTGGCATACCTCCTGCAAATCCAATTGAAGCCCCTAATCTTTGCATCCTAATGGATTTAAACATTTTCTGACAAGGGGAAAAAATGTATTTTACATTCGCTTTCCAAGTTTCAGAGAAAACTATTTTCTAGCCCGAGGGTTACTAATCCTCCAAAGGGAAGCCTAACTCCTCTTTCATTTCGAGAGGTTATCTAGATAAAGTGCAGAGTAGTGAGAGAAGTCAGGCCCACGCCATAATCATTGCACACTGCGTGGCATCCAAACCAGCAACAAGCAGGTGGTTTCCTCCGCATGGGGTGCCTCTGGCTGGACTCATCTCATTCCTGCCCAGCACACCCCCATTCTCCTCCAACGCCCTCCTCCAACATCTCCTGCTCTGTGGAACCTTTACTGAACCCTCCTAAGCAGAATAAATGGCTCCTTACTCTGGGGTCCCAGACCTCTTTCACTGGAATATTGGACAAAGCTGTACTCAGCTGAGAGAGATGCTTTGCCTGTACTGCATTATAAGCATCAGCCACAGAGCTGATCCTTCCCCCCTTCTATGCCTGGATACCTTGGACTTGTCCACAGCTGCTTTCAGGGCATAGGTGAGAATCCTTGTCTGGGGGTGCTCCATCAGTGGCTGCTCACAGTGAATGACCCTTCCCATCTTTGCCTGGCTCCCCCTCTTTTATTAGGCTGAACTCTGGGATAGCAGACTGTCTATCCAACCTCTGGCACATGGTAATTACTCACTAAATGTGGGCTAAATGTATGTGTAAACGAGTGAAGGAATGACTGCAGAAATATAAAAGCAGCAGCGTCCAGTCTCTGTTTGACACATTTGCTGAGTTAATGGTTACCTCCTCAGAACATCTTTATCTGCTTATCCCTCCTGTCTTCCCTCATTTTCTACCTTGTATTTTAGAGGTTTATAGACACATCCTAAATAGATGTGGAATAGAAACCCCCGGAGGTCCAGAACTGGTTTGACTGAGACCCAGAGTGGAGCGTACTGAGCCCAGAAGTCCTTCAATGCCTGTTGACTAAATATTCATCCAAGATTACATGAGGTTACAGGGTATTTAAGGTGGCCCCACTTCACTCAAAGTCTAATTTCTGAGCCATGTCAAAGGTTCAACAACATAAGTTGGTGAATTGAGTTCAGGTTGCAGAAACAAATTTCACTCTCTAATTCCAGACCACAAATCTCAGTGCTTGCTGCCAGCCACTTCATTTCCCCATTTCTCTCCTATCAGACAGAAATGACACAAAGTTGTTCTCAAGCCACTATAAAAATAAATGGGAAATGCCTGAGGTGGTATATATTAAGAAATCCGAGCTTCTCTGACAAGAGGAGGTCAATATGTTATTAGTCAAATACAATGCTTAGAAAAGCCAAATATGATTGTTTACTCGATGGTTATTCATTGATGTCAAAATTCAACTTTTCATTCACCTCCTTCCTCGTTACACTTCCTTGCACTTACTTTTAGTTGAGAACAAATATATTCTGTGAATTAAGATCTACATATATTGTAATAAATAGCTGGAGAGAGTCACTGTAATCAAGCGAAAAATAATCAATATTGTAAAATGTGATGATCTTCAAAAGTCTAAAATTGTTGAATAATTGGCTTTCTTCCATTTGCCATTCTTTTTTATTCACAGAATCTTTTTAGAACTGAAGGAGTAACTTGACCTACATGTATTCAGAGGAAAAGAAGTCATTTAAGTAGCAGCAAATGAGATATTATTATCACAATTCAATATAAAATCGCCATCCATCTTTTAAACAACTTGATCTGTGTCAGGGACAGGAAATTTCCATAGACATTCTTAAAAGACTACAAACATTTCTCAAGCCATCAAATTAAGAGGCACAGAAACAATTAGATGTTGCCCAAGGTCTTTCTATTCTGAAGGGAGAGATTTTTCAGGAAGATAAAATTGTGTCCCTGTTGTTTTGATATTTGGTCTTAATAAAAACAGGGCCATGTTTCAGACAATGATTGAGCTACAAAATATCAAGAAGGTCTTCACTAATTATTTTTTTAGGTAGCTAATCAACATTTCCTACATGGAGAGAATGTTAATGTGTCTTCCTGAGGTCTAGACATGGGTGGGTGTAAGAGGCATTCTACCGTGTCTGCCCAGCCAGCCTCCCCCTGAGGGGCCCAGCTGCCACACTGTGCTAATCAATCTTGTCTCAAGAATGGATGTGGGACCAAAAGGGGCTCCTCAAGAATTTGGAATTAGAGGCTTGAGACTTTCGTCAGCTACTGTGGGACATTAGAAGTGAGACAGATGAACTTGGAAAAGGAGGCTATCGCTGCCACCAACCGCAATGTACCCAGAGACCCAGAGAAAGCCGGGTGCTGAGAGGAGAAGGGAGCTGGAGGAAGAGCAGCAGAGGTGGGAGTGAGGGTGGCTCTCCCAGTTCCTGCTCATGGCCTGGCCCCACCTCTTTCTCTGTCGGGCTCCACCACACACCTCTGCTGCTGCACCATCAAATCCTCATTTTCACCAGTGCCGTTTCCTGCGGGGTTTGGTGACTTGTCACCAAAAGAACCTTGGGACAACCTTGACAATCCACCTTGACCGCTTGGTAGGCCAGCAGGACAGCTTCTCTATAACCTCTAAAACCAATGGCATAGTCATGACCAGCAGGGCTTCTGAATATTCTGATTCAAAAGGCACCCCGAATCCTTGGAAACTCAGTGGGAGCATTTTTAGGCTTTGCTGAACAAGTGGCAATGTGCAAGAGCAAAGGCCAGAAAGAGCTGTCCAAGGTCTCAGCTACTTCTGTCACCCAGGTGGTCTTCTCCCGGCGGATTCGTTCTCAGCTCTGGAGCGAGGAGAGAGACACTGGGGCCTCATCGATGCCAGCAGGACTGAGGAGATGTGCTCTACACAGGACTCTTCACACTGCAAGTGGTGAAGGGTCTGAATTTGGGGTTTATTGATTTTGTTTTTATTTTGTGTGTTTTCCAATCCATCAGAGTCCAATACTCTCGTAAAACACAAAAGTAGAGCATGCTTGATGTCACAGCAATGTCATATTGTGATAACTATTTCCGGACACTTGCTCTCAATTTCTGTTCTTATCTCATTGCGATAACAAACAGTTCCTTGAGCCAACACCAGCCTATGGCCCGCACTCTGAGGAGCTTTGGTCCACAGTGCAGTTGTCCCCACCCAGTACTTTCTTGAAGACATGTAACAGCCTCTCCCTCTCCCCCAACATCTTGCCTGGGAGGCTGGTGGTAATCAAATCCCACTTTGCCCTTATTGGCTCTGTGACTCAGAGCTAGGAATGTAACTTCCTTGAGAATCTTCTCCCATTTGCAAAATGGGGATGTGTGGTCGGCAGATTTCAAAGATGGCACCCCAAGTTCTCCATGCCCTGGTCAACACTCCCTGCATAATCCCTCTTGGTTGAGTGTGGGCAGGGCTTGTGAATATGGAGGGGTAGCCACGCCCTCAGTTAGGTTATGTTATATAAGAAGTTATAAAAGCAGAAATGGGAGAGATGGGTTCCCTGCTGACTTTGAAGAAGTAACTGCCTCTTCTCTGTGAGAAGGCCATGTGGCTAGGACACGAGCGTGGCCTGGAGAAGCTGAGAACAACCCCTGGCCAACAGCCAGCAAGAAAACGGGGACCTCGGGCCTAGCACCTCACGGGACTGAATTCCGTCAACAACTGGAAGAGAACCCTCAAATGAGATTGTGGCCTGAGCGACACTTTGGTTTCAGCCTAGTCAGACCCTGAGCAGAGAACCCAGCCAGCTACACTATGTCACGACTTCTGACCTACAGACAATAATAATAAATGGGTGCTGGTTTTTGTTTTTTTTGGTTTTTTTATGCATCAATAGAAAAATAATACAGAGTGGCATGCCTCTAGCTGTGGGAATGCTGCAAGGACTGGGGATATTTTATGGGAAATACGGAGCACATCATAACCTTTTAGCTCACGGGAGCTATTATGCCCATGTTACTGATTAGTTTTCATAACCCATGTAGGCCTATTCACGGTGAGTAAAGTATGTCTATGTACAAACACACACATTCACGTACATAAAATTCCCACAGAGGACAATCTGCCTATCATTTTCAAGACCTTTACTTACATCTCTTAGATCCCTCTCATGCGTCTCTCCTTTGATCACTGTCGGTAGCCTGGGAGGCAAATACTACCATTTCCATTATATCAGGAAAGATCTGAGGCTCCGGCTCCGCCCAGGGTCACATAGCCAGCTGGCTCATAGCAGAACCAGACCACAGCCTAGTCTTTTTAATATCTACAGCAGCCTTACTTTTACATGTAAAGATTTCTGCAATCAGCTGCTTCAAAAAATGAATTTTTCAAACATCAGAGATGTCAGTGATTATAATCGAGGTCTCTATCCTCCTGAAATCCCAAGGTAAACTGTACTTTCTGGTTTTCAAATGAAAAATAATGAAGTGGATATTCCCGTAAGCAAAACCCTAGAAGTTGAATTGGACCTAAAATTCATCATTCTCAGATGAGAATTAAAAACCAGAGCAGCCGCCTTGGGGATGTGAAGACAGGCAGTCGCAGTGCACTGGCCAGACCTGCTCTGTGGACCCACAGATGGTCTCAGGTCTCTGGTCTCCAGAGCTGCCAGCCAGCCAGGCAGGCTGTTTCCAGTTCACCTCACGGGCCCCCAGCAACCTTCGCACTTCATTTACAACCACCCACTTTATAAGCTGTGGAACTCACTGCTGGTGCTTAACTTCCCGTAAAAACAAATATTCAAATCATGATTGGACGTGAACATTTTCCCTGGCATGTTTCACAGCTAAGAAACATTACCTCTTTATGTTTTCTGTGCAGCTATCTGAAAATTCTCTTAAACACTTGCTAACACCATAAGGTGACAAATACTAGTAATTCTTAGAGATTTTGTTACAACTAACTTTCCTAGAGTCTCCAACATATCAACACCACTGAAACAATACAGTTTCAAATTTTTAGATCGCTTACGCATGAGAAAAAAATAATAAAATAAAATAAAGCATGTACTGGGTGTTGGGTAGCCAGGCGTTGAACGGGCCACATAAATCTGTCTTGTGGGAGAGATGGAATTGAATGCCTCCACTCTACCTTTTGGGGCAACCACATACTTTATCATTACAAGACTTTACATTATACATGCTATATAAATATATGTGCCCCAAGAAATATGTGTAGAAAGTTGGTCTCCAAGGGAGAGAGCAGACAACGTCTGCCAGTATCAACAGTGTGTTGGGGAAACTGGGCTCAGAGGAACCAGAAACTGCAGCTGGATTCCTAAGGGTTGTGACAGCTTGAGGTCGTGCCAAGGGTAATGATTGATAGCTTAAGGCCTCAACATCTGAGGACAGAAGTGGCCTCCTGGTCCCCTGCAGCTGGGTCCCACCAAGGGAGGGATACACATCCCACCAGAGACGAAAGCAGGTCTTCAGTTTTCTTGGACCTTTAGAGCCGAAAAGGATGATCCCCGTGTCTAGCCCTTTCATGATGCTTTCAAGTTAGGGCTGACTCCTAGAATCTGGCATTTGGAATGCTGTTTGTATATATTTCTTTGCATTCATCTGTTTGAAGAAACTGGAACTGAAAATCCCTGATAATTCTCTTCCATTTGCATAACTAAAACTAACCCAATCAATCGCTCAGATCAGGGGTCAACAAAAGTTTCTGTAAGGAACCAGATGGCAAATATTTTTGGCTTTGTAGGCCACATGGTCTCTAGCTCAGCTACTCAACTCTGGTGTTATAGTGAAAAGACAACATGGGCCCTAACTGGTTTGGCTCAGTGGATAGAGTGTTGGCCTGTGGACTGAAGGGTCGCAGGTTTGAGTCCGGTCAAGGGCATGTACCTTGGTTGCAGGCACATCCCCAGTAGGGAGTGTGCAGGAGGCAGCTGATCGATGTTTCTCTCTCATCGATATTTCTAACTCTCTATCCCTCTCCCTTCCTCTCTGTAAAAAAAAAAGAAAGAAAGAAAGAAAAGACAACATGGGAAGGAATACTCAACTCTGTTGTTATAGTGAAAAGACAACATGGGAAGGAATGGGTGTGGCTGTGTTCCAATAAAACTTTATTTATAAAAACAGGAGGTAGATCCACTAGATCTGGGCCCTGGGCTCAAGTTGGCTGATTCCTGACCTTGGTGTCTGAAAACACACCTAGGACCCATATAATGCTTGTGATGACACAGCCTTGGGTTCTCACAGTGGTGCTCTAACAGATGTCCTTCCTCCCCTCCATCCTCCACCTACTACTGCAAAGGACCAAGCATATCCCTCCCTGTCAAACCTTCTGTGCCCCAGGGCCTGCAGCAGCACCCAGCATCTGCACCAGGGATTCTCTGGTATTGGCCCAGGTAACCATGGGTGAGTTACATACACAGTGGTACTGTCTGCAATGCCCCATGTTTGAGAAATGCCAGTTTCAGCTTTACCGCGGAACCTGCAAAGACCACACACCACTGAGCATCACGCAGCTGTAAAGGCTCAAGAACCATTTCTCACACGTTTGACCATGAAGCTCTTCATTTCCACAGACTAACCCTCAGAACTTGTGTTTGGGGAAGATGCCTTGGGAAATACTCCCACATTCCTTAGCATGACATGAATTACCCTTTATAATCTAGCCCTGAGCTATAGTGTTTCCATTTTGCATCTACCAGGACCCCCAAGCGTATCCTCTACCCAACTCACTTGAGCTGTGTATCACACGCCAGGGTGTTTTATATGTCTACGCCGTAACACACGCCACAACGCCACCCACACTGGAGGAATTCTACACTGCAGGGACCAGCTCAGTGTTTAAGCAGCCCCTCCCATAAAGTTCACCTCCCAGGCCTTGGGCCCAGAGAATATTTAAAATAATAACTCAATTATCCCATACATTCTGATTTATTCCTAACCCAATGTTAAAAAACATAATCCTGGAAGAAGTGATACTTCCCATTTGACCTTGAATTCCTAATTTGAGGAAAGACCCTGAATCCTTTTCTATTAGTTTCTCTAATCTGGTGCAATACATTCAGTTTACTAAAAGGTCATTTCTCCCATAATGCACATGTTATGAATATATGAAATATCCTCCCTCCTCTCTCCCTCCACCCTATGTTGTTTCCAGGGGGCTCCTCAGACAATATAAAGGGATGGCTGAGTAGAGGGGATACAGGAAACGTTTATGGAAGGAAAAAATGAGGTCATGAGAAGGAAAGTATCCGAAAATATGTCCAGCAAATAACAAATATAAACTATTAAAATTAATTATCTTATTTGTTTCCCAGACTTTTCCCATTACCTCTTGCCTTTAATAACTGAATATTGGCCTTCCAGCTTGCTTCTGGTTGATACCCAATTTGCCGTGTTGTTGATTCATTGGTAATTTCACACACTAAGTACCAGAATAGGAATTACCGAACACCAGGGCTGGAGGGAACAACACGATCGTTTTTCAGATAAGGAAGCCACGGGCCAGCGGGGAGGCGCCTGGCCCAGCAGCCCTCCCATGGATGCCTCACATTTCAGGAGATTGCTCAAGGGCCGTGCGATGCCCCTCTTCCCCTTCCACGGGCTCTGATTTTAAGTATCCTCAGGCATTATCGTCCTAATTTTACAGATGATGAAACCAGGGCAGGGAGAAGATGATTGGCCCACCCGAGCGACTCACTTGAACACTGAACGTTAATGCCAAAATGTTATAATCAGTCCTTCTTGCAGCTGTGGCCTCAAAAGTAGAACATTTCCTTTACTGAAATGAAACTGCATATATTCTTCTTTACAAAGAAACAATTTAATGAATTCTGGATTCAGATATACATAAGGCTTTAATTTCTTTTTTGGTAAATCCAATGGCAAAAAAGACATGATCAGCCCTCTCCTTGCAATGTCTTACGTTTCCATAGCATTTTACTAGTAGTTTTTTAAAAATAGATTTTATTTTTTAGAGCCGTTTTAGGTTTACAGAAAAAATGACAAATACAAAGAGAACCCCCAAATACCACCTCACCTCCCCCACACACAATTTTCCCTATTACTCCATTTTGCATTAGAATGGTGGACATGTCACATCAGATGAGCCAATGCGTATTATTAACTGAGTTCATAGTTTACATTAGGGTTCATTCTTTGTGTTGTACATTCTATGGGTTTTTTCAAATGTAAAATGACATGCATCCATCATTACAGTATCACACAAAATAGTTTAACTGTTCTAAAAATTCCCTGTACTCCACCTAATCATTCCGCCCTCTCTAAACCCCTAGTAAACAGGATCATTTTACTGTCGCTATAGTTTTGCTTTTGCCAGAATGTTATAGAGCTGGAATCAGGAGATATGCAGCCTTTCACACTGGCTTCTTCCACTTAGCAATATGCATCTAAAGTGCCACCAAGCCTTTTCATACTTGACAGCTCTTTTTTTAAATCACCAAATAATATTCTGTTGTCTGGATATACCATTTATCCACTCACCTATGGAAATATATCTTGGTCGTTTCCCAGTTTTGGCAATTATGAGTAAAGCGTCTATAAACATTCATGTGCAGGTTTTTGTGTAGAGTTTAGTTTTCAGCTTAGTTGAGTACATACCAAGAAGCACAATTGAATTGCTGTTTAGTTTAGTAAGGAAAGTCCAAACCGTCTTCCAAAGTGGCTGCACCCTTTTGCATTCCCACCAGCAATGAATCAGAGTTCCTGTGGCTCCACATCCTCACCATCATTTGGTGCTGCGCATGTTACATTTTTGTAAAAGATGTGAGTGTGATCACCTCAATTTATAACAGCCATTTGTAGATTATATCTGTTATATGCCAAGGTCAAGATTTGATATTCAATATACCTAAATCCATATAATAATGATGTGTTTATTCCAGGGTCCTAAAAGACTAACTGTACCCACTGACCACATCTCATTCACTGAGCTCCCTCCCCCCACCCGCTGGTGCACTGAGCAGCACCATGGCCCTGAGAGCAGAGTGATTAACAAGACATGGTCTTGCACTTGGACTTCCTGGCCTGGCAGAGACTGCAGTCAGTACTCCTGGGCAAGTCACATCAGGAGCAACCAATGGGAGGCCGGAGCTGGGAGTGGTCACCTCTCATGGTGAGCCCTCCATCCTGGCATCCCACAAGGAGGGGCCCTCTAGGATGACAAAACAAATGGCCTAACCCTCTGCAACTGTGCTTTTGCCAATTTGCTCTGCCAGAAAACCCAGGGAGAAAAGTGACATGAGCTCAAATAAGAGGTGCTGGAGGTTTGCTTCAAGAGTGCATGCCACCCCTGAAAGTGTTTTAGACAAACACTAAGGCCGCAGGAATGCACCTATTTTTTTATTAATTCCACTCTTGTGGACTTTATAGATTCATATGGCCCATTTGCACTAGCAAAAATTTTTCAGTATTTTTTTTGGGGGGGGGCATTCATTAGCATTAAATACTGAACACTCCCTATATTTTAAGGCCACCATCCCATCTGCCATCTATTCTTTAAAGCCGTTCACAGACCTGCTGTGCTGAGCATCTCCGAGCCAGCCACATTACTTATATAGGGTTTCACAGGAACGCGGTGCCTGAGCGTGGCTGCCAAGGCATAATTCACCTCACTGTGTCAAGGTTAGACCTTGATGCCAATTGATTCATTAGGTACAAAAAACTGAATCAGCAGTGTCTTTGCAGTGACCTGAGCCCTCAAGTTGGTGCAGAGCTCTGGATGTTCTCAGCAAAGAAGTAAAGTGAGACTGAAAGACAGCTTTTTAATTCACATACAATATGACAGGAATAGGGAATAGCAGCCCACCCCAACAGGGATGACCAAAAAGGAAAACTAAATGACTTTAAGGAACACCACCCCATTAGCTCACCTCAGGCTCCCTCCACCAGCTCTCTGGGGAATGACAACCCACCTACACTGTATAGACCCTGGCCCTGTGCAGAGCTGTCCAGATTTCATTCTGGGAATGCCCTCCAGATCTGGATGTTGGAGGAAGTCATCACAGAGCACCTCAGAAGGGGCCTCTGCAATTTGTAAGGAAATCACACCCAGATGTGGCT
Organism: Myotis brandtii; assembly: GCF_000412655.1. Lineage (NCBI taxonomy): Eukaryota > Metazoa > Chordata > Mammalia > Chiroptera > Vespertilionidae > Myotis > Myotis brandtii. The sequence goes on along the minus strand of NW_005362116.1, from coordinate 1,371,066 downwards.
GATACAGCCAGTCCTTGTGAATCTCCGAATATCTGACTGACCAAGAATTGAGCAACTCCACAGTGACCTGCCAGCTTCAGAGCAGCCGGCTAGAGCAGAGCAGTGAGTGGCGGGACAATATCTGCACATGTACAGTGGGGTTTCCAGTATGACCAGCGTGTGTGAGGTGAAGGGGTAGCAGTCCAACCAGGCTCTTTTCCTTTCTCCCACATCTGTAGACAACCCCTAACATGACTTACTGTATCAACCTATATGCCAGTCCTTCCAAGCTTCCATATTCAGCCTGGACTCTTGCCCGTATAGATCCAGTGGCATTTTTTTACATCTCCACTTACATGTCTAAAAGACATCTCAAACTTAAGGTGGCCAGAGCTGAACTGAAGGCTGCAAAGCAAAGTCTAGGAGGTATGTGTTACTCTCCTTTCCTCAGCACCTCCTGCACACGCTGCCCTATGGCCAACCTATGAGCAATTCCTGATGACTGACTTCCAACGTATCCTGACCACACCTCTCTCCATCTCTACCAATTCAACCCTATTCCCTGATCTCTCCCCTGATGAATGCAAGAGCCCACTATCTGGCCTGTTTCTACCCTCACCCCCTACGCATTGGTCTCCACACAGCACCTGGGGTAACCTGGATGTAAATCAGATCATGTCTCTTACTGTCTGAAACCCTTCAGTGGCCTCCAGTTGTACTTCAAGTACAATCCATACTCCAAGCCCTAGCCTGCAAAACTATATACAACCTGACCCCTGCCCATCTCCTCAATCTCATCCTCCTGGCCATGCAGACCCCGAAGTCACATTGTCAAATATACAGAAAGACTGGGCCTGACCCCCAATATAAAGAGACCACCACCCAATCAGTCTCTCGTATCTGGTTATTTTCATCCTCTGAAGCGTACTTATCACTATTTTTCATACACACACACCACTGTAAAGTTTGTTTCCAACAGTATCTCCACTGCCCAGAAGTATACTCAGGACAGAAGAGGTCCTCAGTAAATATTTTGTTGGAGAAAGAGACACTGATACACCACCGCTCAGTAAGTCCAGTATAGTCATATTCCTCTCTGGTGTTGCAAATGATTTTTCGGTTGTTATTGCTGTTGAGTAAAAGAGACAGCAACTGGCTTACATTTATGAACCATGTTGTACAAAAGATATTATCATCAAATACTGGAATCCCATTCAAAGGCAAGGAGAGGCATGTGAGAACCAAGCAGCCTGAGGGGTCCAGCAGACAGGCCTTAGATCTCACAGTCCAGCCACTGAGTAGAATGACAAGAAGAATTAAATTTAATATTTAAATAGTTGTGTCTTTTTCCCCCCTTTTATCTGATTTTGAATGAGTTAAGCTGGCTTTGCTGAGAAGTAAAAGCATTGACAGAAAACCCTGTATGCACAATAAAGAAACTCAATGGACAATAAAGAGACTCAAAGATACTCAGGAGGGTCCCAGGGATGGAAAGCACTGGAACCCCGTTAAACTGGCAGCTCATCACAGCACTGTTTGTCATTTTTTACTGCACTTGCGTTGTTTTTCTTTTTTGGTTTTAGGCCCCCCATACTTTATAAGATGGAAAGTAATGGAAACACTAGTCATTGCTGACTTTTGCCCATGCCTCAAATTCAATTTAAAGAGATACCATCAGGGGGCTAAGAGGCCCTGTGCTGCACTTAGAACAATAGTAACCCGGATTCTGTTCCGTAATTCCCTCTGTGAGTGTGTCTGTGGCCGACGTATAAAGTGCACACTAATGCCAGTAATTCCAAGGAGGAAAATTCCTCCACTTCCAAGACACAATCCAAAGCAAACAGTGCACAGCATGTATGGGTAGGTGTTGAGGGGATGGAAGGCTAAGATTTATGTGCAAAGATGAAAAGACCCTGCGTGTGTATAGCTTGGCGAAAGAGACATGATAACAGCCCTTAAGTGTCTGACAGAGTAAACGCAAAAAGGAAAATAATGGCTAAAGCTACACAAAGGAGGCGATTAGGGGTAACAGGAATCCTGGGCAAACATGAGAAAACGCCATCCTGGCGGAAAGACTTTCTAGATGGAAGAGTAGTTCTCTTTCTTCCAGGACCAAATACTACCCAAGGGGCCTCTGCTGCCCACCCCCCACCCCTGCTGGGAGGCTGGCTGGCTAACTCTCAGGCTGGGACAGGATGGCCAAGAGCCCAGTCTGTAGGGAGGTGGCTTGGCCCATTGCTCTGGCATCTCATCACCCCACTGCCCTGCCCTCCTGAAGCCAGCCAGGGGAGAGGGGAAGGTTTCTGAGGGGTCAGCTCAGGCTCCGAAGTTGAGACTGGTGTTTTCATACATTACTCTGGTCCATGCCATTGCTGGTTCTAGCATACTCACCAAAAAGTCCTGCCTCTTGTGCCAACTTTGCTTAGAGCTGTGGTTCCCAAACTCGGCTGAGGAGCAAAACTACTGTGAAGGGGGAGCAGGATGGTGACTTTGTAAAAATACCACTCAGGACCTTCCCACACCCGCACCTGCTGAACCAGGCCATCACACCACTGGGACAGGGCAGAGGTGGGACTCAGCCAACGTCAGTCTGGCTCCAAGACTGCACTCAGCTGCTGGTGATGGGCCTTGAGGGACAGCTCCCTTTCCTAGCAACTTCAGATTTGATCTCTGTTTCTTTCAGAACTACATAGGAATTCTGCTGTCCTCACTGTCCTGCTGTGTCTGACTTTGAGGAAGCGGCTATATCAGTAAGTTAGCTGCATGTGATGACTTCAATGTGATGACTAGAAACCACCAAACTGATTGGCCAGAATGTATCAGGATTCACTACCACAGCTGTATCCCAAGCTTCCACACATGACTATTTCTAACTTTTGTGCATATTTCCTTAGAATTAAGTACCAGCACCTTCCTACCCATTCACATTTAAATGTGATATATTTGGCCCTGACTGGTGTGGCTCAGTTGATTGAGTGCACCAAAAGGTCACCTGTTCAATTCCTGGTCAGGACACATGCCTAGGTTTCAGGCTTAATCCCCAATAGGGTGCGTACAGAAGGCAGTAGATCTGTATTTTTCACATTGATGTTTCTCTCTCTCTCTCTCTCTCTCTCTCTCTCCAAAAATCAATAAAAACACATTAAAAGTCACATATCACACATGTACGATAATTTCTGGAGAAACCCTAAATTGCTAGAGCGGGGTGCTATCCACAGTCAGCTCCACTGATGCTCCAGTGACCAGGAGATGCCTGGTCTCGGTGTGTGGAGCCTTTAATAACCTACTGGTCACTGCTTTCTTGTTTGTGATCCTTCCACATGCTGATTTAAGTGTTGGTGACCCTGTAAGTTACAATCAACTTTCCCCAGGTTTATGCCTATGATTGACACACACCAAATTTTTCAGATTCAAATCATGTTAACATATATTGAGTAACTTGTAAGAGTAATAGTAATATTTCCACTAAGAGTAGTAATAACAATACAACCACTATCTTTAATTGTACTGGACCTTGGGGCTCTCTCCTCACAAGGATCCTACAAGGTGGGTGCTACCATCACCTCTATTTTGTAAATGATTCAATAGTGCCTTGTGCATATGAAATAGTTTGCATCGTGAGGGGGCAACAGGCAGAGCCAGAGGAGAAATCAAGTGCACTTGCTATGCTCTCACTCTCATGCTGTATGACCTTCCACTATGCCAAGTGCAAGGGGAGTATAAGACCAAAGGAGAACGCTCTAGCTCACAAAGGGCCTGCCATGACTGGGGCAACAACAACACTACATACTAGTATACCCATGTAACAATGCGCTACAGGCATCGGAAGCAAAGCACCAAGAGCCATGAGGGCCGAGGGGAAGGAGACCTGCTTTGGGCTCTGACAGAAGCACAGCAAAGGGGATCAGATTCTAAAGCAAGCATGTCAAACTCAAAGGCTAACATGGGACAAATAAATGAGGCATGCGGCCCACGGGCCGCACGTTTGACATGCTTTTTCTAAAGAAAGGGGTCTGACATGAGTTAAGGTGAATTAGGTGAGTAGCATGGGACCATTCTGTGGGAAGCTAGGAGGGAGTTGAGAGAGATGATATAACTGAACTGTGCTTTAGAAAAGTTCCTGGCAGCGGGCACAGCCGTGAGCCTGGGTGAGATATGAGCCAATGCTCAGTTTCCAAGAACTCTTACTTTACAAAGTTAATATGCTTGGCCATGATAGTGAGTCTAAAAAGGAGGCTACCAACCAGGTTGAAAGAGTATCTAACCTTATTATAGGTGAAAGCACACACTGTAGAGATTAATCATTCTTTAAAGTGATATATCCCAACTACCCTTTGTTACCAAGAGCGTTCAAACATGAAGATAAAAGTGAGAACTAAAGAGCTGCACAGCCCAGCCAGCATGGCTCAGTGGTTGAGCATTGACCTATGAACTAGGAGGTCATGGTTAGATTCCATGGTCAGGGCATGTGCTTGGGTTGTGGGCTCGAACCCCAGTGTAGATTGTACATGAGGCAGCTGATCAATGATTCTCTCTCATCACTGATGTTTCTTTCTCTCCCTTCCTCTATGAAATCAATAAAAATATTTTTTTAAAAGAATTGCACAAAGCAGGGAACAGAAACATTTAGAGGACTTTTGACTCTTAGTTTGAAAATTATTCTAACAAAATAGAAAATAGCAACCAACGCAGCAAAAATCACCCATGGCTATGTGACAAGAAAAAAGGAGACAGATAATATCTAGAAATTAGACTCAAAAACTCCAAATCTATAGCAATCTGGAAACATTTGACCCTGAGGCAAACAACCTCTGCATACCTTACCAAATGATTGTGCCACAACTAATGGATGTTAAAAGTCATTATTAATAAGTCCACAAGGGGAATATTAATATAATACTATTCAGGTAGGCAGACAGGGAGAGAATACATTCAAGACATAGATCCCACAGAATTCATGACATTTTACAAGGCTCAATGCTTCGAGTATCTAGAAAGCTCTCTCCTGCAGAACATTTACCTGGGATGTGAGCAAGAGGATGAAATATCACTAGGTTGATAATAGAAATGTTGAGCCAGTCATCCTGAAACTTCTAGATGTTTCTGACTGTGCTCCAATAAAGTATGTATAAAATGTGAAAGTGTGAATTAGTGTGCAGTTAGTAGAATCTAATATACTCTACTACTGTGCCGTAGAGCCTCTGCGGTCAATTACATTAACTCCCCCAACACACAGGCCTTAAGCTGAAGGAGGGAAAGACCATGCTTATCCTGTTCACTTCTCTATTTCCGGGCCTGGCACAGAACCTGAAGTGTCATCGATGCCTAATGAAGGTTGGATTAATAAAAAGGAAATAGAAAACTGACTAGCATCAATCAGGAAAATCCTACACTTATCTGAAATATCCATTCAAACAAATAAAATAACTAAGGTGACACTGAGCAACTGGAAACCCATTTGGAATTTCTAGAGTACAGTTATTTGAACACCTCAAATTTTATTTTTTTAAAGGGAGGAGGGAAGGTGGTCTACGTCCCATCCAAAGGTCTTTCTCTCTCTTTATCCCCTCATAATACCAGTTGTGAAGGGATAGAGACTGGACAGGAAGGGGGCAGGGAACACTGCCCACCAGGCAATCAGCTAAGTCTACCCTGATGAGCAGACAGGGCTGAAGATATAACTGAAGTCAGCTCCTTTGGTCATAAAATGTCAAAGACCCACCAACAGCCAAAACACAGCACAGCTGTATGGGCAACATCTGAACCAAAGGGCCCTCTGTTCAAGGGAGGTGTTAAAGAGAATTCCCACCATGGCAGCCAGCTCGTACCCATGCACCGCAGAAGGCAAGCAACTGTCCTGAGCAGGGGTAAAGAACAAAGCTTTCTGATGCTCAGGTACAGGGAGGAATTCTGAAGAAAACTGAGGTAAGAATTGTAAGAGTCATGACTGGACAGAGCAGGACATCATTCTAACAAAGAAGAGATGCTGGGCCTGGGCGGACCATCCCGTAACAAAGGGAAGCTCTGGGCTGCCATGATGGATGCCTGGGTGCTGTGATTTTTCAGGAAGCTTTGTGGCCAAAAGAGGCTTAGAACTAATTAAAAAGAAGGAAAGCAACTCACTGGTGATTTTAAAGATAAGGAAACGAATAATGAAAAGTTAGACAGGCAAAAATTAAAGGAGCGGAGTGAAATAAAGATAAACAGAGCAATGCTCTGAGAAGATAAGGAGCCAACAGCTTGGCTCAGCCAGGGGAGCCATTAGGAGCTGCTGGGAGGAGGAGTGACAGATGGGACTGGTACTGACGATGGGCTCCATGAAGTCTGTGCTTCGGAATTCCTGAAAGGAGCTTCCTCTTAAGAATGTCTCCTAATGAGAGATTCCTAATGAGAAAGTGCAATGTTCAGAACGAATGGTTGCAGGAGGCTGGGCCTGGACAGATTCAATCCACAGGCTCAGTGGGCTCGGGGTAGGTGGGCGCTCCCTGCCTTCTTCATCCATCCTCCCAAGGCCCCCTTCTCAGGGCCTGCAGCGTCATTGTGGAGGTGAGAGCTGCAAGGGGGGAAACAGCTCAGAAACTCAGCACCCCACTCCCACTTTCTTTTTTGTCGTCTCCCCTCCCCCCGCCACACACCATCCTCATCACCACCCCAGCCCCATTTTCTCTCTCCTTTCCTGGGACAGCACTGGCAGCCTCTCACTTCCTACTGCAGGATGCTAATTGAAAAAACCACAGTTACAATTAGGTGTGTTTCTAATACAAGGAGCTCTCTTCTTGACAGAAAAGAAAGATGAGCAAATAATTTTAATGTCATTTTCAATAATCCACAGAATGAGAAAAACAAGTGACGGGCAAAGAAGTAGCGGCGTTTCACCGAAGAACAAGAGGCTCCTGATCATGTGCCTTGAATTTCCATTTAAAAGGAAATAGATGTTTCTGCAAGTTCATAGTATCAAGCATTTTATAACTGAAACATAACATTGTAGATATCAGAGCACTGGCAATAACATTACTAGAAAATTACCCATTTTGACTTGAATACAGAAATTCTGTAAATTAAAAAATATTTTATCTTGTAGTTAAAATGTTTCAATGAATCATGGGTCACAGTTATTTTGGTCACAATGCCAGCCAACGAAATAGAAAATAAATATAAAAGCCCTGGCCGGTGTGGCTCAATTGGTTGGGCATCGTCCCACATACCAGTAGGATGCTGGTTTGATTTCTGGTCAAGGGCACATGCTTAGGTTGTGGGCTAGATCCCTAGTTGGGGGTATGCAAGGAGGAAGCCAATGAATCATGGGTCACAGTTATTTTGGTCACAATGCCAGCCAACGAAATAGAAAATAAATATAAAAGCCCTGGCCGGTGTGGCTCAATTGGTTGGGCATCGTCCCACATACCAGTAGGATGCTGGTTTGATTTCTGGTCAAGGGCACATGCTTAGGTTGTGGGCTAGATCCCTAGTTGGGGGAGTGCAAGGAGGCAGCCGATTGATGTTGAGCTCTCACATCAATGTTTTTCTCCCCCTCTCCCTTCTTTTCTTTCTTAAAATTAATTAAAAAACCATAAAAAATCAATAAAAGTTAAAAAAAATCACCAAAACAATCAATGTTTCTCTCTCCCTCTCCCTTCTTTTCTCTCTTAAAATCAATTAAAAAACCATTAAAAATAAATAAAAGTTAAAAAAATCACCAAAATGATTAATATGTACTCAGGCTGAGAACAAAGAGCCAAATTCCAAAAAGAACAATAATTGGCTATGTTGAACCCATTAACAGGGCAACAGAGGGGTCTATGGTAGGGAACTGGAGTACAGTGAAAATTTGGAGTTTATTCCTGGCTGACACTCTGGGTGTTCTTGATGAAACCTTGTGCTGCCATCAGCTCATCATTCCAACAAACCCAAAAGCAGAATAGTCTAGGAATTTTCTTTCAAGCAACACTAACTTTTTTGCATTTACATATGGGAGTCGAATTAAGAGATGGCTTTTTGTATCTGTGCCTGCTTTGAAAAGCATATAGCTCTCTACAGTTAAGTTTATTAAATAAAAACTTACTAAGTGCCTAAGGTGTACCAGGCCCCATGAGAAGTTCCTACTTTCTAGGGCTCACAGCCTAGGAGAGGAAGGTGGGCCCATAGACCAGTCAGCGCAGGGAAGGGCCCAGAGGCTGTGTGCGTGTGCAGTTCCATCTGGGATAGGGCAGAAGGAGCCTTGTGTCATCTAGCCAGGTCCAGGGAGTCACCTGACAAATGTCTCTGAAGGAGACAGCAATAAAAAATTTTTTAGCCAAAACAAGTTATTTCTGATCCTGACACAGCATAATCTCATTCTTTACTCTGTGTCCCCCAAACCTCTAGTGTTTAACATAGAAATAAGCGTGTTTTGTATTAAGGGTATGTATTACAGGTACCTATCAAATCTGATGGAAACACAAGTAATGGATAAACAGAAGTATCATCTGCAGTTATCACCTAAAGGACCTACTAATAAGGCAGCATAAAGGTCTCCATTCCAGCTGGTCTCCAGAATAAAAGGGCGTGAGCATCACACCCTCAGGAGAGCGTTGCCACCGCGGCTTCATCAGGTGCCACAGAGGCAGGAAAGTGCACGGGTGCAGAGGCTGAGATGTGGAGTTGGGCCACAGGGGTTTCCTCCCAGCTTTGCCATTTCCGGGTTCAGCGTCAGGTCTCCCTCTCCTTCCTCATGTAGTAACAGCATCTGCCTGTTAGTACTCGCATGAGAAGTCAATGCGTTCTGCATGTGAAAAGTGTGGCCCGGGCTCCATGCAGTCAAGGCTCCGTGGGCATCCGGCATGACCGCAGGCATGAGCCATGTGTCTGGCTTTGTCATTTTCCTCATCACCTTTGTGGCTTCAAAGTCAGCCACCTGCCTGAATCTAAACCCCATTAAACATGCATGTGAAGAAATTGTGCACTTCAGAATGGTTAAAATAGTAAATGTTATGTATATTTAACCATAATTTTAAAAAATATACAGAAAAAGAGAAAACTATGGAGACAGCGAAGAGATCACTCGTCACTGAAGCACAGCAGATTTTTAGGCTGTGAAGTTGTTCTGTATGACACTGAAATGCTGGATCCATGACATTACACAATTATCAAAACCCATAGAGCTGTCTGTTCTAGAATGCATGTTTGTGTAGAATGCAAAATTATATGTTGAAACCTAATCCCCAATGTGATGGTATTTGGAGGTGGGGCGATTAGGCCATGGGGGTGGAGCCCTGATGAATGGGTAAGTGCCCTTATAAGAAGAGGCCCAGGAGAGCTGACTCACTCTCTTCCCACCATGTGAGGATACTGCGCAAAGCCAAAGATAAACCTGGCATGGGAGGACAGATGCCAAAGTACAAGTGATGTCCTTCGGGCCCCTTATATTTATTTAACCTAAAAACAGCTATAAGAGACACCTGGTTGTGATTCAAACACTACGCTGTGATTCAAACACTAAACATGCAATATTGAAGGAAAAATAAGCAACAAGAGACGCCCAGTAATGAATCATGTTCCATCTAAGTAGAAAATGCCTGGCATCTTCCATGGCCAGAGGGAGAGGCCTGTGGGGATGACATGGGTTTCAGGTGCTTTGGGGAGTGACAGCAGGTGGCCACTAGACACCCTATTAAATAACTCTGAACCTCAGAGAGAGAGAAGAGTTCTCTTCCAGAGCTCCCTCAAGCCTCACGATCCAAGATGAGGAGGAGAAAGGTCTCAGCCCAGAGTTTGGGTCTCTAACCCCTTTCCAATTAGGACCCATCTCACCACAGGCCTCGGGCTCAACCCTGCAGGCCATAGCAATGAACAAGCACTGAGCAAGCCTGTTTGGGGTTCACTCTACTTTCTTGAGTCTCTTCTTCAAGGCTTTCCTTCAGCACTGGTGAGTTAAAGGCTGCTTTTAAAATAAATGTAAGAGCTGAAACCGGTTTGGCTCAGTGGATAGAGCGTTGGCCTGCGGACTGAAAGGTCCCAGGTTCGATTCCGGTCAAGGGCATGTACCTGGGTTGTGGGCACATCCCCAGTGGGAAAATAAATAAATAAATAAATAAATAAATAAATAAATAAATAAATAAATAAATAAATAAATAAATAAATAAATAAATAAATAAATAAATAAATAAATAAATAAATAAATGTAAGAAAAAGGGAAGTAAATGTAAAGAGAACATCCTGTTTATCATTAGGCAAGAATTATGAAGGCAAAGCAGGAGTAGCTGGGTCACTCCAAATCCCTCATTCACTGTTCGGGAAATGAGACCCCAGAGGAGGAGCATATAGAAAGGCCATGGAGATAACCAGCAGGCGAGCTGGAACCCAAACCAGGTCCAGTGAGTCTGTGTCTCCATCCAAAGAGAGGTTCCCTGAGGAAGGAAAACCTTCTGATCAGGGGGCATATTAGCCAGAAAAGAGTGGGATAGGGATAAAGGGTTTATTGTTGCCAACACACAGTTTGCTCTTGTGTATGGTCCCCAGCATGCCAAGGGCCATGATAGAAAGCAATGGATAGAGTCCTTCCCTCCCTCCCTCCCCACCCTCATTCAGTCACCCAACCCATGGAGAGGCAGGCGCTGATGTGGGTGGGGGGACACAAGGCTGAATGAAGGGGTTCTGACTTGAAGCAGCACATATGTAATCAGGGGTCCAGATCCCAGGGAACGCAGTGCTCCCCGCTGCACCTACAGGAAGATGAGTCCAGGGTGCTCCTGGCAACAGGCAGGCGAGAGGGAGGGGCCCTGCAGTGCACCTTAGTAACAACACTTGTTATTCACCCGTTACACGTGAAGTACGCTGCTCCGTTTCCATCTCCTCCTCTAATTATCTGTGACACGGCACGCCTGGCCTGTTTCAGCAAGATGAATCCTAAAAACTTCCTTTAAACTGACTGCCTGAATTTAAAAAAAAAATGCATATTCTTATCAGCAACACAGGAAACAGTGAGCATATGCTTGCAGATGGGTACATTTATATACACATTATATAAATATCACTATTATGTACATTATCGTAATGTACTATTGCTCTGCTAGGTACATCATAAAACATACACAACAATGGATATTTGAAAAGAGGCATTCTAATACTTTCTGCCTGCATGGCAGAGAAGCTTCTAACCCGCCCTCCTTTAGAAGTTATCATCTGGCTCCAGGCTTCTCAGAAGGAGACCCCTAGACCCCTAGGCTGGAGTCTGCCTGGGGTTTGAGGGTGGAGAGTGGCAGTTCCACAGCCCTTCTCTGAGCTTACTGGATGCACCATCCAAGCAGGGCCCATGAATCTGCATTTAACAAACTTCTCAGGTGAGCCTTAAATTCACTGAAGATCTAGAAGCACTTCTCTGGATTAAATACATTTTCCCAAGAAGAAACATTTTTAATGCATTAAATATATTTCAGGTGTTTTCTATCCAAAAACCATCACCCTGAACAGCAAAGACAGACAGCAAATTGTTTTGATATATGGTGATGTCAGTCCACATAGCTGCACAGGGGGGCTGCCTGGACCCGGAGCTCCTCAAGCCCCAGATCACTAGAGAGTCACAGCCTGGAGGCTCCCCACTAGGGTGGTTCCAGCCCAAGTGAGGCTTCGGTAGGCACCTCTTCACCTTTACTGGTAGCCATTATCCACCTTGTCAACTTCAAAGTGGTCCCGGTCAACCACCTCAGACAGGCTCTTTATTGATGTCAGTTTAATCTCCTGGGATCCAACATTTTCAAAGTTCAAACTGGTCAGTAATTTAAAATCTAATCAACTGGTTTGGAGGGAACACAAGGCTCCAAGTACTGAAGCATCAGTTCCACACAGGAAGAGGTCCTGCTCCTAAGTCACTGACCACCTGCTCCCCCGCCCGCCCTCCCTGCCATTTCCGCTCCCAGAGCCCTCCAGCCAGCCCACAGGGCACCTGGTCTCAGAGCCTTCTCCTGCCTCACAGACCAGCATCAATCATATCTCCTGTACACGTCAACAGGATTTGATGTCTTTATTATAACAGCCAGTCCCATGGCCTCATAGGACAGATTTGTGCATAGAGTCCTATCACTTCCTCCATCTGTAAGCTTCTTGGATCTTAGCACTGCCTTTCTCATCTTTAAATCCGATCACTTTCACGTGGTTCAAGAACCGTTCGGTGGATAAGCAGCCTATGCTACTCTGTTATGAACATTCTTGATATATGTTTAGGTGACACAGTAACATTATATGACGTTTATATTATTTTATTATTAATAAAGCAAATATTATATAGATTTGATGGGCTCAAATCCAAGCTCATCCACTTGCTAGCTCAGTGATGCCTGGCAAGTAACTTACAGCTTTGTGAGTCAGTTTCCTCATCTATGAGACAGGAAAATAGTTCTACCTACCCCCTTATTATTGTTGTTGTGATGCTTAAATAAGTTTATATATAATGGGAGTAGAACCATGCCTGGCCATTGCAAACACTCAATAATTGTTATTTATTATTTTGTTAATTAAACAATTATTGACTATTACTATTGACTCAGGCACTATGCTGAGTATTTAGACTACAAAAAAAAAAATTAACAAAGGCCTCATTCTAGCTTGAAGAGAGATGGAATGTAGTTAATTACATACACAATGAAATTGCCATGCCAGGAGCTAAGCCGATGTACAGATTTGGAATCTCCCATAAGGATCAATAGATGAAAGGAGAGAGTTCTCAGTACCTCGTGGTTACCAATTGCTGGAGATGCTCCGAACAGCTCCAGCCTCCCAGGGCTTTGACTCCTAGGGAAGGGGATGCAGGTGATAATAAAGCTGAGCTCCCTTTCCCAGACTTCCCTTTGGTATGCCATCTCATCTGCGTGTACCAGATGTTCAGTGAACCCACTTTCCTGGTCCCTCCAGGTCAGAGGAATCAGTGGGTGCCTCCACACTGAATTGATCTCTACATCACACCTCCAGGTCTCATCCTCTCTCCATAAAGCCTCCCACGAACCTCCATCAAGTACCCAGCTGGGAGCCCATGGACACTAGCTCTGCTCACACTAGCTTGGCTATCTGCCCGGGGCTCCGCTCTGGGGAGGCTGGATCAGCCACCATGGAGTCTGAGTGCTGGGAATCGTGGTGGAAGCGAGAACACACACGGAAGGAGCCTGATCAGGGGTAGCAGCCTCTCCTGGACCTCTTTAGCAGTGAGGAACAAACTTCTACCTCCAAGGTGCTACACAACATAGGGATTGTGTTAGCTCAAGTGGCAAAAAAGGCCAGAGATGCTATCTTAGTGAGGATGACCGGGAAAGGTCTCTTTGAGAACTGACGTTTGAACAGGGACCAGAATGAAGTGCAGGGCAAGCCACATGGCTGTCTGCGGAAGAGCAGACCAGGCGAAGAGATGGCAGACACAAAGGTGGGAGGTGAAGCACAGTGAACAAAATGGCAAGAAGTGAGGTCAGGGAGTGATGAGGCAGAGCTTGTACCCATGGTAAGAATCACGACCTATTGACTACCAGTGATGGCGAACCTGTGACACGCGAACTCATTTTTTTGGTTGATTTTTCTTTGTTAAATGGCATTTAAATATATAAAATAAGTATCAAAAATATAAGTCTTTGTTTTACTATGGTTGCAAATATCAAAAAATTTCTATATGTGACACGGCACCAGAGTTAAGTTAGGGTTTTTCAAAATGCTGACACGCCGAGCTCAAAAGGATCGCCATCACTGGACTAGACCATTACTTCCTCTGTATATGAGCAACACTAGCCTTCCGCTCACACCTGGGATCTGCTCCATGTAAACTGTATGGACTAAGGGATGGGAAAGGGCAGGTTCCCATAGGAAATCAGGAAGCAGAGTAATGGATGTTGTACAGAAAAAAGGGAGGAGGGGGAAAAGTGCAGCATCCGTTACCAGAAAAACAGAAAATAAATATCAAAAATATAAGTCTTTGTTTTACTATGGTTGCAAATATCAAAAAATTTCTATATGTGACACGGCACCAGAGTTAAGTTAGGGTTTTTCAAAATGCTGACACGCCGAGCTCAAAAGGATCGCCATCACTGGACTAGACCATTACTTCCTCTGTATATGAACAACACTAGCCTTCTGCTCACACCTGGGATCTGCTCCATGTAAACCGTATGGACTAAGGGATGGGAAAGGGCAGGTTCCCACAGGAAATCAGGAAGCAGAGTAATGGATGTTGTACAGAAAAAAGGGAGGAGGGGGAAAAGTGCAGCATCCGTTACCAGAAAAACAGAAACCCAAAAGTCAACTTCAGTTGGAACAAGCCCGACTTTCCCAATGGCATTACATTTCATAATAATCGCACAGCCTGGCGATGATTTGAGGGTCTTTGAGTGGCAGCACTAACAGGCCTCTCTCTATATCATGCAATTCTGAAACAAGGCCAATGCCCAAAATGGAACACACACACACACACACACACACACACACACACACACGGTCTGACAAAGCAACTTGGTGAAACAGACGTGAATAAGACTACAATGATGCTTTCACAGCTTTGTTCTTGCAGACTTATAGTTACGTTGCCTATCCCTTATAAAGGACTGGAAGCAGCACATAGTCATGTCTGTTTCCATTTGGGCACTGTTTAGTAGATGATCTAGATTTTACACTAGCACTTGGAAATAAAAATGTGATTTTGTGTGTGTGATCTGAGCCAGAGGCATCAAACAAGGGAAGGTCAGTTGAGTCCTATTAGCTTGATGTTCACAATGTAGCCAGGATGCACACATGCAAACCTTAAAGAAGTTGTGAGGCCGAGGTGGCCTGTGCAGAGGACCCTCATGCAGGTGAGGTTCAGTGGGACCCCTAACTTTCAAGCAGTCATAGCCCAGTGGTAAATCCTGAAAGCAGAGGGAGTAGCTATTCATTCATTCAAAGTAGACTCAACTCCAGGGAGGTCGAGCTTAGAATTATGTGGGGTGTTAAAGAGAAGGGCACCGAGCTGGTTCTGGGGGGATAGCCCAGGAGGACACCAAGGAGGGAGGTCTCAATGCAGAAACATCTATCCATGTCCAGAAGAGGTGTCCCATGGTAAAAGCTTGGATGGTTTCCGGCTTTTGGTTTTTTTTAGGACAAATTTAGTTACAAATGACAGATACTGCAAACGGACTCAATTTGTAAAAAGGGCGAGGGGAGTAATTGGCTTATAAAAGTAAAACGCCGAAACCGGTTTGGCTCAGTGGATAGAGCGTCAGCCTGCGGACTGAGAGGTCCCGGGTTCGATTCCGGTCAAGGGCATGTAATTATGTGGGGTGTTAAAGAGAAGGGCACCGAGCTGGTTCTGGGGGGATAGCCCAGGAGGACACCAAGGAGGGAGGTCTCAATGCAGAAACATCTATCCATGTCCAGAAGAGGTGTCCCATGGTAAAAGCTTGGATGGTTTCCGGCTTTTGGTTTTTTTTAGGACAAATTTAGTTACAAATGACAGATACTGCAAACGGACTCAATTTGTAAAAGGGGCGAGGGGAGTAATTGGCTTATAAAAGTAAAACATCCAGGCTAAAGCTAGCTGCAACCACCGCTGAATTCAGTGTCAAGTCCTGTCACCATGTGCCTCCAGGTCTGCATGAAAGAGCCTGCACGCGTGGCCTGCATCAGGGTGGGCTTTTGCAGGCAGGGAGCATGGCTGAGGCACCTCCACATCCTATCCTAGCAGCTCAGCCAGGATGGTGCAAAGGGAGTGCCTCTCTTCTCATCTTCCCAAAACAAGGCCCTCGTGGGAGTTTCTTTGGGCCGACACAGGTCCAGTGCCCATCCTGAGACAAATGACTAAGGCAGAGAGATGAAGTATGCAAACTGTCCCGACCTGGGTCATGTGTCCATCATCCCCACTCCCACCCATGGCCTAGAATGAGGAAAGAAAATAGGGTACAGCTGCCTGAGCAAGAGGGACAGATACTTGGAAGACAGAACATAGCAGACAGCAATGCCAGAAGGATCAGGTGTACTGTAAGCTCAAATCTGTCCAAAATGTGCATTAACCTGACAGTGCAGCTCTAACATGGAATCCTGGGGAACCCTGGGGGACAGGGGGAGAGATTTAAACGATTTCACGGGGCTCCAAGCCAGACATTCCTGCCCAGTGAACACAACCCCGTGTCTGTCAGTCTATCATTTCCACTTCATTCCTTTGCATTTTGGAAGGATCCCCAGTCCTAGACCCTTAAGATGCCATTTGAAAACATATGCTTTTGGGAGGCATCATTATATAAGCTCTTTTTTCACCAGTTATTTATCCATCCATCCAATCACATTTGTTTTGGCCAGTGTAAATTTATTAAAATTCAAAACAACAGAGCACAAGTCATGAATTTTAATTGTGAACATCTGTAATAGCAAAATACTATTATTTGTATCTCCAAATGATACTAGAATACTCCACACATTCCATGAAAAACCATTAAAATGACTGACTGTTAAATAATTACTGTTAAATAATTGCAAAGGACTACTTTCTCAACATTCTAGATACACTATTCCAGGTGTAAAATTTTCCCATCAGGTTCTGATATAATATTTGTTAAACATGCTGGTGCTGATTGTTGGTAATGTGCTTGGCCCTGTATCTCAGGGGCTGGTAGCCCAGGAACTACATTTCCCAGAATCCTCCAGGCAGGGTCCAGGTTAGATTCAGCCAGTGAGAGGCTCTCCTGGGAGATGGGCAAGAGCTTGAGGAACAGGCAGCAGTGTCTTCCTGGGGGCAGTGAGCCACAAACAGGTACTTGGGCCTCTACTGAGGGCAGCTCTCGGCTTTGCCAGTGGCTTCCAGCAAATTGCCCACCCCGGTGCTGCAGGCAGCTGAAATCATGGTGGAGTGTTAGCCTGGGATCTCTGCACTTCCCAGTTTCCTAAAAACTAAAGTTGATGTTCTCTGATGTTTGTTTCCTCAGTCTTTCCGACTGTTTTGTAAGCCTTAAATTCTCTGTGTTAAAGCTCTTCCTGTCTGAAATACCAGGAGGGATTTCTGTGTCTTTCCTAATACTTTAAAAACTTGAAAATTCTTCAAGAGTGTTTCTGTCTAAGGCAGTACACGTGATAATAGCAAGTCAAGTCAAACACAAGGTTAGAGCCCAGGAAGATGTTGGGTCCTGTCTAATCAGGCTGAATAATTTACTAACACCATTTCGAATTTTGGTATTAAATATATTAGATATATTAAATATGTCAGCCCAACTTCTACAAAACATGTTTCATTTTCAATGACAACAAGTCTGCAATTTCCTTTAAAATGCACTAAAACAAGTATACTAGTGGGTGAATAAATTAATGGCTTTCGATGGCCAGATACGTAATAAAGAGAGAATGCTTAATGTCAATGGTAGAAAATGGGTGATGGGTATATGGATGTTTATGGTAAAACTATTTCAATTTTGCTGCATATTTTCATAATAAAGTGCTGAGAGTGGGGTACACTATCAGCCCAAACCTAAAAAAATAACATTGGTGAGAAATTTTCTAAGTGTTTTTTTTTCATCTATAGGATTAACTTGTTTATAATCTGTTTCCTAAAATCATTTATCCCTCAATGTTGTCACTTTTCTCTGTCTTTTATCACCCTCAACAGTGAGATAGCCACTGTGACTCATCACCTTTGGAGAAATCTTTCCCTTAAAAATAACTCTACAATATTATTAAATAAATACATGTAAATTCATAATTAATTTTCAATAAGTATTTACAGGTCATTGCAAATTATACTTTTTAAAGCCATGAGAAAATTAAAGTTTGATGATTAAAGTTCATATCACTTTCCACCCTGCAATTCCCCAGAGCTGGTGGTATCATTCATAGTTTTAATTCTACCCATTAGAGTGCATCTTACAACTCACAAAGAACAGTATTAATGCCTAATGCTTTAAAAGGCCATTAATTAATGAGGATTTACTTAAATTGTTTGCGTTTCCAATGCTTTTGTAGGTAAAATATTCTGATCTGATCTGTACATCACAAAAACATGCATTTCTCATTCAATGGATACTTTTTGGGTATCTGTGCTATAGAAGGCTCTGTCCCAGGTGAATAGATCACAGTCCTCCTCCAGGACCTTAAATTCTAGCAGGGGAGGAAATTAAAGCCAGATACATGAAAAGGTAATTTCAGATACTGATGAGTTCCATGAGACAAAGCATAAGCAAGGCTATGTGAAAGAAAATGACAGGGCAGTGGGAGGGTGGGCAAGGAGGGAGCAAGGGGTTTGTGTAGGGTGGGAGAGAACCCTCTCTTGGGCAAGGTGGCCAAGAAAGGCTGCCTTAAAAAGAATCTGAGCTGAATCTTGAATAACAAGAAGGATATGTCACTCAGAGAGAACACAAGGGCACTGCAGAGAGAACAGGCCTGGTATGTTCAAGGGACAAGTGGGAGGTCCACGTGAGAACTCAGCAGGAGAGGGACTGGGAGAGGCAGGCAGGGTCAAGATCACGCAATAGCCTTGCCAATGGGTGTCCATTTCATTGTAAATGAAGTGAGAAATAATGGGAGGCGATAAGCTCTCTGCAATAACAACATCAACTTCCAGCGTCAACGTGGCTGCTTTTCTGTATGAATTCTACAAGCTGCAAAATAATTCTGCGGTGAGAGATCATCATGAAGCTTTGGGGATGCCAGAATATCTGTGGCGATGCTACCAACTGCTGCTGCCGCCACACAATAATAATGAGCAGGGACTGTGTGACTAGTATCAGGTCGCATTTTATGGGCCCACACCAGTGAGGCAAGTCACTGCTCCCATTTACAGTTGATAATCTTGAGGATCAGAGAGCAATGACTTTCCCCTAAGTCACACAGCTATCAAGAGGTAGAGTCAGGATTTAAACCAGAATTTGGACAGCTCCGAAGCCCATCTTTTCACCACTAAATCAAGTGGCTATGAAATACATAAGGCCTTGAGATAGCATTCTGGGGAACTTCAGAAAGACTGCATCTGTAAGCTGTTAATCACTGGGGTGGGCATCATTCCCTGGTTAATTTTATCCTAACCCATCCCAGCCCCAGTAGACAGACACACACACACACAACCACACACACGCGCGCGCATGTAGAGAGGATACAGAGAGAGAAGAAAAACATAGCTGGAAGTTGTCTTCCGGTCAAGTTTATCATCTTTTCCTGTGGGAACAGCAACCTGCTTACAACCTGCTTGGTTCATAAAAGATAAAGAGAGTGCACACCTCGCAGTGAGCTATAGTTCATATTTTCCTTTCTGGCCCACAGTAAACAATTCACTGTGTTTTATTCCTACACACCCATCACCCAAGCCATAGGAGAAAAACATTGTTCCCAAATGTTTTCTTACTGCAGAGCCTTTGTGCATGGGTGATTGCTGTAATTTAACCTTCATAATAAAACAGAATCATCACTGGATGACAATTTATAGCATGGTTTCAGAACTGTTTACTTCTTCCATCGGTGCTCCATTGTGATTGCGATTTACTGGCGTTGTCTGCCCTTGGGGAGCGCCAGCACGGCCCTGCCAACAGCCATCAGGCCAGACAAGTGCTCAATTAAGGCACTCAAAAGCTCTGAATGCAAGAGCTGGACTACATCTTAATGACCAAGACGGACTCCGCGGCTTGATCTACTCCTGTGGACAGTGAAATAAACTATAAAACATTCTGAGTGATTCAGCTGTCCACCGTAGAATCGTGCATCTCCCTGCTAACTCATGTTGGAAATACTCACATGGAAGCCCAGTGTTATATAATTGCCAGCAGGAAGATGCTGTGTGAAATCAAGCCATTTGCCTGCCCGGCTCCGGGCAAGGAGGAAGAGCACTGGGATGATACTGCAATACTCCCTAGGCCTAGGAGATACATCAGCAAAAATATTGCTAAGAGAGATGTCTGCGATTTTACTGCCTATGTTTTCTTCTAGGATTTTATGGTTTTGTGACTTATATTTAAGTCTTTTTATCAATTTTGAGTTTATTCTTATATATGGTGTAAGTTGGTGGTCTAGTTTCAGTTTTTTGCACATACCTGTCCAATTTTCCCAATACCATTTACTGAAGGGACTGTCTTTAGTCCATTGTATGCTCTTGTCTCCTTTGTCAAATATTAACTGAGCATAAAGATGTGGGTTGGTTTATGGGCTCTATTGATCTATATGCCTGTTCTTATGCCAGTATCAGGCTGTTTTGATGATAATGGCCTTGTAGTATAGTTTGATATCTGGTATTGTGATACCTTCAACTTTGTTCTTTTTTCCTCAAAATTGCTAAGGTTTATCAAGGTCTTTTGGGTTTCCTTAAAAAAATTTTAATATTTGGTCTCGATTTGTGAAATATGCCATTGGTATTTTAATAGAAATTGCATTGAATTTATAGATTGTTTTGGGTGGTATGGACATTTTAATTATGTTAATCTTTCTAATATATGCTTCCACTTATTACATTTACACAATGGAATACATGCGGCCAAAAAAAAGGGGAGGGGGAGCTCTTATCTTTTGGGACAGCATAGATGCACCTGGATATTATTATGCTAAGTGAAATAAGCCAGTCAGAGAAAGACAAGTATCACATGATCTCACTGATATGTGCAATCTAATGAACAAAATAAATTGACAAACAAAATAGAACCAGAGGCATGGATACATGAAACAGACTGACAGCTGTCAGAGGGGAGGATGTTGGGGGGTAGGGAGGACTGAAAGAAGGTGAAGAGATTAGCCAAAGAACATATATGCATAGCCCATAGACACAGACAACAGTGTGGTGATGGCCAGAGGGAAGGGGGGCGGGGGCTGTTTGGAGGTGGGAAATGGGGGCATTTCTAATAGTGTCAACCATAAAAGAAAAGTTTAAATAAAAGAGCCCTAGGGAAAAACACATTATGCGGAGTGAAGGAAATCAGTCACAAAAGACCACACATACACTGCTTGACTCCATTTACATGAGATGTCCAGAATAGGTAAATCTTTGGCAACACAAAGTGGAATAGGGTTTGCCTAATCTTGGAGGAAGGAAATTTTGGAGGGAATGTGAAGTGGCTGCTAATGAGTCCCGGGTTCTCTCCTTGGGTCGGTGAAAATCTTCTACAGTTGGCTGGGGGTGATCAGTGTACAATTCTGTGGATATACTAAAAAACACTTAATTATACACTTGAAATGAGTGAATTGTATCATATGTGATTTATAACTCATTAAAACTGTTAAATAATTGTAAAGGTAACTGGGTTAGGCTGTTGATTAGATAACTATTTTTTAAATGCGAACAACTCAGTTATTAAGACAAGTTATACACATGACAAACATCAGAGAGGAGATGTGAGAATCTAATTTAAAATCATCGACTATGCAAATGTGAAATTTCAAAATATGTAAATGCACCACACTGTGATAAAAAGGAAGGATATACGAGGCTAATTTCTTCCTGTTAATTCTGCTAAAATAACTCCTTTATTGTCCTGTTCCTGCCATGGTGAGTGTTTGATGTTGTTGTTGATGAAAGCTCTTTTTTCTTGAGCAAAGTTTGATGAATTATTTTTTCTGTAAGGGGCCTGCACAGAGAGATAAGTGCCACATATTCAAATGTAACCACTTTGAGCATTTTTCATCCCCTTCTCCTGGTGAGAGATATTGTCTCAGTCATCATTCTAGCAGGAAAGTGTGTTCTGGGGGAGGGGGTTGTGAGCGAGGGTACCACTTTGATTTTTGCTTCCTGATTCTGTGAATGAGACCAGATTGGTAATTATTTACACAGATCAGGTCTTCTCAGAAATTCGGGGGGGAGGAATACAACAAAACAAATAGGACTTCTTATTGGTAAGAGCCTAAAACAAGGGCTACAATGCTAAAATGTTAAAGGAGAAAAAAATCTCAGACACAACCTCATGTGGTGGTTCTCAAAATGAGAGAGAGAGAGAGAGATGCTGCCCTATCCTTTCTTATCCTGTGTCCTGTGAATGACCTTTCTTCTCCTCCTTCCCCCAGCCAAGAACTTCACAAGGTTGTAACACTTAAAGGAGATAATATATGTAATGCACTGCATAGTGTCTTGGCAAATGAGAAGCACTGGCTAATGTGCCGAGGATGACAACAATGACAAAGACTCCAGCTTACTGTCCTAGTGAACTGTAAAAGCTCTGAGGATCCCCCTATGAGCTTTCAAACTTCAAACACTCAGACCCTCTCTCTGTCCCTGAAGAGGCTCTGGCCCTGGTCTGACTAATCCAGGGGTTGTAAACTCAGTGCTTTTTGGGGTAAAATAAATGACTGGGGAACAGCATGGAAATCAGCAAACTGGGCAGTTCATGCTGATAATTGTCCTGTGGGAATGGGGACCCAGGATGGCTACCCCTCTCAATTTTTCAAGCTTTAAATCTGGGTATTTTTATATGTGATTTTATTTTATATGTGATTTCAATTTTGTCAAACCCACGTGGGTCCAGTGAAGCCTCTCTGTGGCCAGGACTGGCCTGGGGTCATGGGCTTCTAGCTGTGACGCAGATGCTTGCTTCTGACTCCCCATGTCCCTGAAACAAGCCCTGCAAGTGTGAAGGGCCAGGGCCTCAGAGGCCACCTGATTTCCTGCTGAGAACCACACTGTTCCCAGACCTTGGCCGTGGGGCCTGCAACAGCAGGCTCCCAGCACAGCCAGGGAGGGGTGCACCGAGCAGGTGGGGGGAGTCCTCATGGAGACAGCCTGCGCGACTCAACAAACCCCCAACAGAGGCCACTGCATAGCTGGCCCGAGCTGCAAGCTTGGCTGTCTTCTGACTCCCCATGTCCCTGAAACAAGCCCTGCAAGTGTGAAGGGCCAGGGCCTCAGAGGCCACCTGATTTCCTGCTGAGAACCACACTGTTCCCAGACCTTGGCCGTGGGGCCTGCAACAGCAGGTTCCCAGCACAGCCAGGGAGGGGTGCACCGAGCAGGTGGGGGGAGTCCTCATGGAGACAGCCTGCGCGACTCAACAAACCCCCAACAGGCCACTGCATAGCTGGCCCAAGAGCTGCAAGCTTGGCTGTGCGGGGGGCTGCGTCTATGCCCTTTGCTGCTGGCACCGTCTGCTCACCTCTCGGTGAAAGTGCCCAGACCAGTACCTCTGCCCAACCTGAGGTTCTTCCAGAGTCCCCTGTTTGAGAAAAGGAGACTCCCCCTTGCCACGGGGGTTGGGTATTTATAAGCAACTCCCCATCATGACCGAGATAAGGGTCTGCTCTCTGATGGCCACCACAGGCTCCTTGGGCCCCTGGACAAGGTCCTCTCTGCAAAGCCCACCCGACAGTGATGGGCAGCTCGGGGATCACGGGC
The DNA here is from genome assembly GCF_000412655.1 of Myotis brandtii. NCBI lineage: Eukaryota > Metazoa > Chordata > Mammalia > Chiroptera > Vespertilionidae > Myotis > Myotis brandtii. Next base: position 1,347,827 of record NW_005362116.1, on the reverse strand, counting down.
TGCACAGTGAGGCAGGCTTTCTAAGTCTCTTCCCGATGGCTTTCCTCCCCAGCTCACATGCAAAAATTCAATTAAAAATCACACAAGAAACAAAAAGTCCACCTTTGCCCCGATGGTACAAAGCCTTGTGTGGTGTCTGCTCAAGCAGCCGGCACAACCTGGGATGTGCAATCAACAAGATCCCGGCTGATTGTTAACAAAGACTCTGATTACTGAAAGGGCCACCATCCCTCCCCTGAATGCACTGCAAACGAAATGCCAATGAATCCCTGGCTACCTTCTCCTCTTCCCCTCATGGCCTAATTGAGAAAACGTAAATAACCTCCCTGCCTGCGCAGGGCCAGCTGTTCCTAACCTCCACGTAGAAAACTGAGCAAAGACCAAAAAGAGACGACTCACACCACCAGCACATCCTTGGTTAAACATACTAACTATGCATTCAAAATATTCCTGAAAACCTTTCATTTGTTGCCAGTAATTTATACAATTATAGCCAGGGGCCTATTATTATTGTTATTGTTATTATTATGGCTTCATTCTGTCATTTGGACCTATGGAGGGTGACACTTCGGTGACACACCATAATTTCCTCCCACTCATAAACCTTGTAAGATTTCCTTTACCTTGCTGAGTATAACTCCTGTGGCATTGTTTTCTACCCGGCCTGGGGGGCTGAAATGACCATGTGATACTCCGAAAAGCCAGCACCTTGTTGCAATATAGCTGCTGAGCTTCCCTGTCCCCACCCCCATCCCCATCCCCGACGCGTGCACTCTGGTTTAGACAGTGTTGCGTGTCTTCCCCCTACAGAAGACACCTTGGTCTTCCAGTCCCAGCAGGTGAGGCCGCACCTCCCCATGGGCTCCCTGATGGGGCATCGTTGTTACTTGGGCCAAAGGCAGGGACCCGCACTATAATTTCATACATGGTTTGTGGCCACACGCCTCTCTTCTCCAGGCTGCTTGGTCCACGCGGTCTTAACCGAAGTGACAGGAAATCTTTCAAAATGGATTTTTTAAATGGAAAGGAAAAACAGGCAATGAAAATGGGAAATATGATTTTAAATGACATTTTACTTTGGATGCAAAAGTAATTCTTTCATTTTCTTTATCATGGTGCAGCATAAACCAAATCCAAATTCTATGTGTGAGGCAGAGGACAAATGGATGGTTTCATGGGGAACAGTGGGCAGGGCAGGCACAGACACACGGGAAGTGCTTGGGACCTTACCCGGCCCTGTGTCCTGGTGACCAGATGGTCGTCCCAAGCAGGGGACGCTCATCCCCTGACATCACCATTACCAGTGTGACAGGTTCATTCATGGACACTCACCGAGCATACTCCCTGAGCCCTGGGGACATGAGGGGAAACATGACCATCATGCTCCCTGCCCTCATGACACTGGGGTTCTAGGCAGAGCCTGGCAAGCTGCCAGTCAGCATTGAGATCAACAGAAGAAGCACAACGTCTAAGACGTGCATACAGGGAGTCTGCAGGATGCTGTGATGGACAATCTGGTGGGGTGGGGAGGCTCTAGGTGAGTGTCCCAGCCCAGCCACGCCCCAGCTGGGACAGCGCCACACCAGCAGCGTCTACTACTCTCAGCATCGCTCCGAAACTCTCCTGCGTGACATCACTCTCAGATTTACGGCAAGCCTCTCGAACCTGCTCATAGCATCGGTTTGTGCCATCTCTTGGGGGTAGTAGGCTGCCTGTTTACCACCTGCCGCATGAGAAGAAACATCTGCCCAGCGCAGAGGCACACACCCTAGCTCTAGAGTCCAGCTGTGCATTGTGACCAAAAGCTCACTCAGTCAGGCACAGAGAACACCAGGGAGCTCGAGGCTACTTTGCTAAGTCACGGCCTCACAACACTGACTTCTTCTCCCTCACCTGCCCAGGAATCAAGTCTTCCTTTATCAGTTCCAAACAAACAGGAAGAAAGGAGGGAAGGGAAGGGGTGGGAGGGAGGGAGGAAGGAAGGGAGAAGGATTGATTTCAATCTATGGAAATCATTAACCTTTTATTTCCACTCTGAGCAGCTGGCTGGTGTCTGCCCTTTTCAGCTCCTCCATTCACCCAGTTCCAGGAGCAGGCCCACGTGGGGAGGACTGAGCTGAAGCCCACAGCCAGAGTCCAAGCAGGCGGCAGCACACAGAAGCCTCATTTAAATGGACAGACAGTGAGGGGTCTAGAAAGCCCAGCCCCACAGCAATGAAACTTGAATCCTTTTCTTTCCCCTTCATCGTCTCTGTCATCTGTGATCACTCTGACATCCAGGTACCCTGACTCCAAGATGAAGTTCTGTGAGTCAGTCAACAAATGTTTCATGAGCATTTCACTGGAGGTTCAGACCCTGTGATAGGTACTGGGGCTAGAGTGGGGACAAGCTGGGACAAGGAAGAGAAAGAGTACAGTGTAAATGGTGGGGAAGGGTATTAACAGGCAGTTTATTAAAAGAAGGAGGAGGAGGACGGCGGGGTAGGGGTTGTGGGGTGTCGGAGGGGAGGAGAGGAAGAAGACATGATCCATGAACCTATACAAAATGGTCAATCCTCCTACATGGTCCCATAGGAGAAGTGAACCAAAGTGACTCAGGCCCTCAGTCTGATGTCCCGACAATGAGCCACCATTCCAGTGAGAGGGGCTGCACCAGCTCATGTTTTCTTGGGACTGGTGACTTTCTCCAATGGTGGGGGGTCTAAGACACCCGAGTACCACAATCCTCAGGTGCTGAGCCACTGACAACTCCTCCAAACAACTGGCACCCCAAATCCAGGCAGCTTGGTGCTGGTCAGTGTGTCCACAGCCCCTCACACACCCACCAGGCTGTGCTATGACACGCTCCAGGAAGGGAGAGGGTAGGGTGTCCAACTGTGTCCGAGCTCATGCCAGGCTCACTCACCTCTCTGAGGGATGGCAGGCGGCCAGCACCAGGCCTTCTCTATGTCATGGCACCCATGCCCACGCTCTGTGACACTGTGTGATCTACTTCAAACCCTGGTGCAGGGCCGGAGAGCCATCGTGCCACACAGTGAGTAATTACCGAAACAACGTAAAGGGAGCTGCTACTTTTTGCCCGTAAGATGGACAAGGACTAAAAGACTAATGATAGTCAGATGCTAGAGCAGAAAGTGGAGAAATGGTAGCTTTGCAACCACACAGGTGGGAGCATGAGTGAGCGGATGCTGCCTGGGGGACAAGCCGGCAAGGTACCAAAAGCCTTGATCTTACTCCTAGAAACACATCCCAATGAATGCATCAAAGAAATGGACAGAAGTTTCTCTGCAGGACAGTATATCATATGATTGCTTATAATGGTGAAACATTGTTCATGACATCGATGCTCACCAAGAGACAACTGATGATTGGGACACCCCGAGAGAAGACGGTTATGCCGTGATGCAAAAGAATAGAAATATGTCTTCATTAGCATGGATGGATGTCCACAACATGTACAATTTCAAAAGAAAAGAAAAGCTGGTTACAAGAAACTATAATCCAACATTTTACAAGTTTATATAAACACCACACATGTATGCATATACACATGCCCAAATAGAAAACCATCTGGAAGAGTAGAAATTAAGATGGCTAAAAGCAAAAGGTACTGAAAGATGTTGTGCTGTTATCTCTTTCTCCTTTATCATTTTTTCACATTTCTTTTCTTTTATAATAACCATGTATTGTATAACCAGTAAAAACAAAACATAAAACTTAAGAAGAAAGAAAAAAACATGGTTGAGGTGAGTTACATAGAAAACCCCAAACTAAGTCTTGGGGTTTTGGCTCTGAACATGGAAAACTTAGAGTCAAATATTTGGGAATGGGACAAAAAAATCCATGAATTTGGGGCAGGTTTGGCACAGTGGTATTACCCCAAAGAAGAACTCTTTCTAGGGGTCAGCATCCCAGAACTGCAAGACCACTCCATACTGTTCACCAAGCCAGCCAACTTCCAGCACTCGAGGTGGTGGGAGAGGGGGGGTCTTGAGGAGCTGGGAGACAAATGGCACAGACAGCCCAGCCGTCCTCCCTGCCTCCCTTGGCAGAAGCTCGTGCCCCTCCGGAGGCAGAGAGCTGCTCACTGTCAGTGTGGGTGGGACAGCAGCCTCCCGGCCTCCCTGTGAGGCTCCGGAGTACGTCAGCGGAAACCCCAGCCCCATCCATTTGGGGCGAACTCCAGGAAGGCCATGCGGTTCCATGTGGTCTTACCCTCAACCATTAACCAAGAATGGCTCGCTGACCTCATTAGAACTGGTGTGGCCAGACCGCTGCTATTTTCTGTGTCTTCTGGTTTGAGGTTTCTGCTCTAAATTCTCTTACATATATGTATGGAATTTTGCAATCCAGTTTGCACAGAGAGAGGGAGAGAAGGAGACGGGGAGGGAGAAAGAAAAGCAAATGGGCCGCAACATAAAAAAGAAGAGTCTTTTCCTTCTTCACTTGTGACTTAAAACATTTGGTTTTCTCAGAAACAAATTTACTCCTCTCTCAAGGAGCAAGTTTTGAAAATTTGAGATGAGATGACACATGAACACAAGGCAGGAAATGTTCTTATGTATGTACAGCACTTCCACTAAGGCCACCCTACTAATGCTTGATAGATTTCACTCTTAAAACTTCTGCAGCTCATTTCAGACTTAATATCCAAAGAGTCCTCACAATCTAAGAGTCCCTTTATACAGGGAGGATCAGTTCTGTCTTAAGAACCTTTACTTAATGTATAAATTTATAAACAAAAGGGTTGATTTCATTTCCAACTTAATGGGGGTCCTTTTGAAAGTGTCTGCACCAACAATTTCACCTTGCCTGCAGAGACAGATGGTTTTTGTTTTGTTTCGTTGTTATTAATCCTCACCCGAGGATATTTTTCCATTGATTTTTAGAGAGAGTGGAAGGAAGAGGGAGAGATAGAGAGAGGAAAACATCGATGTGAGAGAGACACATTGATTGGTTGCCTCCCACACACAGCCTAATGTGGGCCAGGGGTAGAGTCTGCAACCCAGGTACGTGCCCTTGACAGTAATCAACCTGGGAAGTTTCTGTCCGCAGACTGGCGCTCTATCCACTGAGCCAAACTGGCTAGGGCGATATAGATGGTTTTTAAACCAGAAGTGTTCATATGGCCCTGTAGATATTAATCCCTTCCATAGCATATATTTTTGGTACAGAGCATGCTTTCCCTGGGCACACCCTGCTTGTCATGCCTCTGTGTATATATACATTTACATAAAAACAAAGATGTGTTTTATAGTCATACATATGTAGACACACACTCATCAAAAAACATCTAGAGAAAGTTGCCTTAATAGTACCCTCTAGCTTATTGGAAGACTGGTGTAAATCTCTTCTGCAGGGGGAAAAATATCCATCTTTTGGGGAAGGTAAATGTTTATTAAATGCAAATGCTGGTATTCGCTACCCAAGAAAAACGTTGTGCTGCATGTGGCATTTCTCGATAAAAAGCCTTCAAGTCCCAGGTCCCTTCAGATAAACCCCTATCGGTGAAGCGATGCGTGAATGCCCTGAAATTGAATTACTGTACAACAGCAATTACTTTCCACAGTACAGCTGTAATGGGAAACAGCTCTGCAGTGCACAGCAGGCGGCTACAGGAAGGGGGACTTCACATGCAATCTAGTCTCTCCAGCCTTTCCCCAGGAGCAAGCGCGTTTATTTTTAAGCAAAACACTCTTTTTTCGAGAGCTGGATTTATCGCTGTATCAATATAATTAAAAAGAATAAGTGAAACAGGATGAAGTTTATGTCCAGGTATGAGCTTCTGAGTGCCTCCAAAATTTACTCAATAGCTTATCCAAGGTTTGAAAACAACAGACTCCTCCTCACTTTGTGAGTTTAGCTACAACCTGCTTTTTATGTCTCCTCACTGTCCCCATTGCATTTGAACAACAAATAAAGTACTTAATGTTTGGCTGCTGTGTGGCCGGAATAGATACCATCCTATAATCCCCTCTCTCTGGAGGGAGGCCTGGACTCTGCCCTGCCTGTTTGTGAAAGTCACGTGGGTCAGTGCCTTCCCGGGAAACCAGGAACTCCTGAGACCAAGACCAAAGGAAGTTACAAGTCTGACCCAAATCAGTGTGACGAAGGGAGTGCCGCCCCAGAGCTGCTCCAACAATCAAAGGCAACAACCGCTCTGGAGAATCCACCCTTTGAACACCATTCTGGAGAACCCTAGTACACATTCATATATTCTCCAAAGTCCTTCTTGTTGTCATTTCCTGGCTCACTCTTGCAGGCTGTGCTGCTCATCTTGAGCCTGTGGGCCATTTTGAAACCACAAGACCATCACCTCCCCTGGCAGTGCTGGAATCTGTCCCCAAAGTGGGTCCCTATAATCAGAGATGTCTGCAGTGGCCTGGTCACTTCCTACAGTCTCCTCCAGCTACACACTTCACTGTGCCCGCCCGGAGGTCCCTGGGGCTCAGATGGCCCTTCCAGTGGGGTGATGGTTTATGCTCCTCCTAGTGGAGGCTGAGATATCAAAGACAAAGGAAAGGCTGGGTAGCCTGCCCACACAGCCAAGGCCATGGGATGCACATCCTTGGCCTTCTCCCTCTTCTCAAATCAGGGAGAGGAACTGGTCACCATCAGCAAGACAGAAGAACGGGGAGCTGTGTCAATTGTGCCTCTGTCAGTATTTCACAGGAGCTCTGACCTGTGACAAGCCGAGCATTTCCAGGTGTCACGTGGGAAGGCCCACGGGAGTCGTCAGGCGGCAGGGGACTGCCAACCACCACTTCCTCCCCGTCCAGCATGTGAAATATCTCCTTGAAATGTTAATGAACTGGAAGCAAATTGATTCCATTCCTTGTCCATTTATAGGACTTAAAACTTGATAAACCGCTCAGCAGCATTAAATGAGGACTTGGTTGCATGAACACGTCTGGACAAAGAAGTTGGGAGATAAGGTTTAAGGCACAAGTGTTATCCGAGAGAGCAAGGAGCAGTGTGGCTGCATCAAACTCGATTTGGCTCTAAGTCAAAACAACCCACTGCCAGCCTCCAAGTGGACTTGGAAAAATGATTTAAACCACCGATGGCATTAAAACGTGCTAGAAAATATTAGTTAAGAAGTGATGCCATCATGATGCTGCCATTATGTTAATGATAATTATTAAAGCTAAGGTTATTTGTAATTTGCTGGCCTGGAGAAAAAAAAAAGTTACATATAGTCCATTACCAACCAGATGACAGAGGTTATGTAATGGGCAGGCCACTTTAGGTTTCCCATTTGCTTCAGACATCTGACAGGGAGAAAATGGGACTTTCTGTGATAGGATAATTGCATAGTGGAGAGTAATTCAAATAGGGGACGAGTATGATAAAATCACTCTGATTCAACTAATCACTGGGGAAAGCGATGGGGTAAAATGATGAAATCAAGCCAGAAGCAACAGAAAGGATCAACACTGCTTAACAGCCAAGAGACGGCAGGCCTGCGGAGGACGGGGTCTCCTTTTTTCCCCAGCACTAACTTAACTGCCTTCGCAGACTAAAGGTGTGAGTGCAGTTTTCTAAATTGCTATTTCCAGTCTCATAAATATTTTATGTACATCCATGGAAATGCTAATAACCAGTGCTGTTGGTGAGCCAGTTTTCTCACTTAGGTCCCTGCGTCCTCCCAGCCGCCCACCATTGATAAGCACTTGGCGCTGCATCAGTTATTGGCAGGAAGACACTCGGGAGGCGCTAGAACCTCCGACCCTGCTCAGGTTGCTGAGGGTGCGGATGGGCGCTTGGAAATGGGAGACCGTGAGGCTCCGCAGTGATTGAGTGAATTCTAAAATGTTTCTTCTCCATTTGAGAAGAAGGCTGCGGCTCGGTGGGTGGCATGGGGAAGGAAGGACCCCGGGGCACCGAGGTGTCTTCTAGGGCAACGCTGCAGATAATGCTCCACTGCAAACCACAGGCACATCGGGACTGGAGGTGTCTGCCCTCCAGATGTTCACAAGTCCCACAGGCAAATATCAACCGTTCCTATTCAAGAAGTGGGGTGTCATTATAGTATGTAAAAGTCACACCCTCTGCTCCCCTGGCCTCAACATGAACCCATATCCAGGAGGTCTCTCAGTGGTCACTTCATCTCACTTCAAATGCCACGTGGTTCATGACTGGGGCCAATAGAGCCACACAGCTGACAATGAGACCAGGTCAATCTCAACGACGAAACCGTCTCCAAACCAAACTGCAACCTGACACACAAGCCCTCTCTCCTGTTAAGACTGGGAGGAGGAGCCACTCTCACTGGACCAGTCAGCCTAGACTTTGTGGCATCAAGTGTGCTCGCAAAAGGCCCTGCACATCTATTTTGAAATACATGACATACACATTTCAGAGCACTGGGTATATGCCTGGCTCTGTGCTAAGTGGCTCTAAAGTATAACTTATGATTAAACTTCATACCTCTTGTTGTTTCCCCATTTACAGATGAGTAAAGCTGTTTCTCCAAAGGCCGAAGCTTAGGAGGTGACAAAGACAGGCACTGAACCCAGGTCAGACTCATGCTCTTAGCTACTAATCTACAATCCCTCCTACCCTGAATCAAAATAGTACAGAAATGCCCAGATGGAGTAGCTCAGCAGTTGAGCATTGCCCTGTGAACCAGGAGGTCACATGGTTTGATTCCTGCTCAGGGCACATGCCCAGGTTGCGGGCTTGATCCCCAGGGGGGGATGTGGAGGAGGCAGCTGATCAATGATTCTCTCTCATCACTGATGTTTCTATCTCTCTCTCCCTCTCCCCTCTTCTCTGAAATCAATTTAAAAAATAGTACAGAAAAGTTTCAGGGTTAAGCAAATATATGGGGTCATCAGGTTTAAAGCAGAAATAACTTATGGAAATTTCTGTGGCCAATTAAGTGTGAGAAAAGCTAAAGTCAAAAGTGCTCCTTTATAACAAAGTGATTCTGGAGATGATTATTAAAACTGGAAGGTAAGCAAACTATACATGATTAGAAATAAAGAAGTCTGCATATTGCAATTCTTTCCCATAATCCTGTGCCAATATGGCAATATAGGATACTGCAACATTCCCATGTCCTAAAGCAAGAATGGAGGATGGCCTGTTTAGCTGACTATGAGGAATAAAGTCAGAAACCAAAATAATATATCTGTGCACTGTAGTTCCATTCATCCTGCTGATAATATGAAAGTTCAGGGAGCTCCTACCAGTCAAGACAAGCTTTATATTTATAGTAATAGTCCACTAGTGACAAAGGAACTTCTGACTTCATCTAGATTCATTCACTCCTTTGAGATTTCCAGGTCCACACTTTGGCAAGCATTGCTTAAATTTTTTATACGTGCTTAGTTGAACCCAGGGACCTTTGAGTGATGTTTGGGAATTAGGAAATGCATCACACAGTCATAAGCCACCCTCTCTGGCTATACAATTAACATTGCCTCTGATGAAAGCATCCTATATAATAAAAGGCTAATATGCAAATCAACCGAACGGCAGAACCACAGGTCGCTATGCTGCGCACTGACCACCAGGGGGCACACGCTCAACACAGGAGCTGCCCCCTGGTGATCAGCACGCTCCCATAGTGGGTGTGCTGCTCAGCCAGAAGCCCTGAGCTGGGTTCATGGCTGACGAGCGCAGCGGTGGTGGCGGGAGCCTCTCCTGCCTTCGTGGCAATGCTAAGGATGTCCTACTGCTGAGGGCTCCCGGACTGGGAGAGGGCGCAGGCCAGCTAAGGGACCCCCCCCCCCGAGTGCACGAATTTCGTGCACCAGGCCTCTAGTAAAATTATAAAATGAAATATAGGACCTGAACCATATATGGAGAGGGCAATCCTGCCCCTAGTAACGCCTCTTCCTGGTTCACTAGACTTAGGAAAAGGAAGAGTTCACATGATAGCTGAGTCAACTTTGGTCTCTGAGAGTTGGGTTCACCAGAGCCAGTTCCCTGCAGCTGCCTTGTTGTCTACATACCAAACAGAGCTGAAGCCGAGGCACTTACCCGCACTGCTTCAGATTTCTTGTGAAACATCTCTTCCATGTTCTTTGCCAGCTTTTTCACCAGTTGGAGGCCATCGATTTCTTCTATGGCAACGTCTTTCTCATACTCTTTGTATTTCTGTAAGAAGGGAGGGAAACAATGAAGGCTCAAGATACTGCAAAACACCTCGCCCGTGCTGTCCCAGCACCTCTATCTACAAGGAGTCAGTAAAAGTAAAGTTACAATATGACTGTCTCTGTTGGATTTGGGGCGATGGGACTGTATTTCATAATTATTGAACCAATAGGGAGAAATGTAAAAATTGGCTCTGACTCTCCGGAAGCTTAACTAGCACCCAGGAAAAGAATAAACCGTGAAGCAAGTAAACTCTACCATCCATCCTCTTCAGTTCCTGGAATCAACACTCTATTTCCAATCTGCCCACAGTCAGCGGTTCCTCAGGAGGACTGCCTGCAGCCAACACCACTGGAAGCTGACTATTCCAGATGTGTCATCAAGTAAAAAAAAAAGAAATTCAACTTTTTTGGTTTTATTTTTCCTTGAATATCACTAAATTTTTCATGGCTGAAGACTGGGGACTTAGGGCAAAATAGTCTCAAGGCTAGGACTCTAATGTGTAATTATAGCAGGAGCCAGCAAACTAGAACCCTTGGGCCAAATCCAGGCCATCACCTATTTTTATAAATAAAGTTTTGTTGGGACAAAGCCATGCCCATTTGTTTACATATCCTATCAAGGTAAGTAAGTAGTCACACAGAGACCAGAGGACTCACAAAATCTAAAATCGTTACTCTGATCCTTTATAGAGAAAGCATGTCATCTCCTGAACTGGAGTAGAAGTTAAAGAACGGCAGAGCATCTTAAAAACACTTTATAACAATGGAGCCCTTGCTATGGATTTCAGCAATTCAAGTCAATTACTGGGGACGTCATATGTACCCTCCCCGAGCTCACGGAAGGAGCATGTGCAATCAAGTACAAGACCACAAAAACAACGCTTTATGTAAGATTTCTTAATCTGTTCCTCTGTTCCATAAGAGACTGATTTGACCTACAGTTCACCAAATTCTCACAAACAATATTTTGTTTAAAACCCATCACATGCCCTGGTAACTGGTCTGCTTAAGCCATTCTCAGAGTGGTCCAAGCACCCCTGTGGGGTCTCTGAGACCCTTTCAGGGACCCAGGCAGTGCCCCCTTTTTCCAAGAGCATATCCATGTGAAGCCAGATTTTCTTCATAGATTTCAACAAATCACAACAGACTGAAACCAGAAGCAGAGGAAAATCACCCCTCCTCTTACACCAAGCATGAGAGACATTTGCAAAAATGAAAAGAAAGGGCCAATCCTCTAACTAAATTTTCTGTTTTAGAAAATACATTTGTTTTTCATAAAATATGTTATTTACGTTAACATGTAAGAAGTTTTTACGTTTTGAATGAATAATTTTTAAATTTCTTAGTTTTAATTTCTCATTTGGCAAATATCAATAAACATAATCCATATAAGCAAAAGGTCCTAGTGATCTCTTCAATATTTTGTAAATGGAGTTCCAAATACTTTTAGTGTGAACAGGAATCACTTCCATTTATGCAGCTATAAAGGGCTGGAAACTGAAAATACTGGGGGCTTTACAATGACTCTTATTTGTGGGGAGAACTAAATCAGTTAATAACCCCTCACCCCAAGATCCTAAGGGCTCCGCATCTTACCTTGACTCTAGTAACCTTGACAGTCATTTTTGAAGTGAACAATATAATGACTTTTTAAAAATAAGATCATTTTTAAGATATAAATTTATAAATAGAGATAAAATGTAAATTCATCTTAAAAAATGTAAACTAGACGGAGGTTCAGTTTTTCCTCACCCCAAGGAAGGGGGAGTGTGTGTGTGAGTGTGTGTGTGTGTGTGTGTGTGTGTGTGTGTGTGTGTGTGTGTGTGTGTGTGTGTGTGTGTGTGTGTGTGTGTGTGTGTGTGTGTGTGTGTGTGTGTGTGTGTGTGCGCGCACTCACACGCGGGTGAGAAAACACTTCCCTTCCTAGAGCACATTCCCAAGTCCTTTGAGGCAAGAATACTTGTGTCTTTAAAAAAAAAGATTAGAGTTTAAAAACAGAGGGAGTGACTCTAAGGAAACGAATGTAGAGAGAATTCCTCTGATCCTTAACACTAAAATGAAATTCCTAGAGTCTGGGGGCTTCTGGCCACACAGAGGCCCCAGGGCCCACCGCTGGACTCTGGAACAGGCAGGAGGGGACCCTCAGGCATTGGGCCTCTCACCTGAACATCAGGCCCAAGGGCTTGGGGTTTCTCAGAATTAAGGTAATCCTAACAAAATAAAGTGCTATTTCAGACCACCTGAGTCTGGACCAAGACAGACACCTGCTACATTGTTTATAAGATGCTCTGAGCTGCTCTGCACAGTCCCATAATGGACCTTGAGTTGTAAGTGACATGTTTCTCCCTGCTCCCTGGAAACATCCATAAAAATCGTATGTGTTTGTATCGAGAGTCTCTCTTCTATCTCACCTAGAAAACCCATATTCCTTCTTCTAACTTTCCCCTCCGCCTCAATAAGGGGGTCCTGGTTCCCCAAGACAAGGAGGATGCGCCCTCCCTCTGAGCCCCAGAGCACCCCGTGCTCTTCTCTGTAGGCTTTGTAAGGTCTGTGGTCCAGGGGGTGAGGACAGGTCCCCGTGGTCACCCACCAGCCCACAGAAGACACTCACAGGACCTCTCTGGGTGAAGCTTGTTGAAGAACAATTGTGGTGTTACAAGTCAAGCAACAAGCTGGCGATGCAGCTGCACTGGCCTATGGTTCTGTAAGGGTGACCTCCCAACCCCTTGGGAGGTTGACTGGCTCAGCCTGGGATGTGGGACTCCAGCCAGCCCACGCCTGGCTCAAGCTAACAGCGTCCTCTGCTGTATGAAGAAAACTTCAATGGCAATTACTGGAAACTTTCCCTAAGTTCAAATGCAAGCCAATGTCTTTGGAGCCAAAAATCCTGGGGGTTCTCTGCTGCCCGCCAGATGTGCTCCAAAAGCCAGCAGCAGAGACCAACTCATAGCCAAGGCTGATTCACTACCAAAAACACAAAGTTCAAGAAGTGAGTGAAACAAAACAAAACTAATGTCCGTCTAGTATTTACAGAGGCAGTGAAATCAATCTCTGTCTTAAGTAATTCTGAAACTAACGTTGATCTAGAGATTTAAGATAAAGAAAAATAAAATGGATTTCACAATTGGCCTTTACTTGAATCTTTTGGCTTTTATATAGGAGGGCCATTATTCTGGCCATATCTGCTCCTTGCATGTGTTTCTCTCCCAATAGAGTTCTAAAAGGGAATCAATTCATTTCTCACCGTCCCCCAAGATCTTCCTGTGTCTTCTCTCCTTCTGAATCTGTTCTGTGAAAGGAGCCGCTGACTTTTTGGGGAGTTGTCAGTCTCCCAGGACTATTGGGTGCCTAGTGACCTAGCTAACCAATCTCAGCATGAAGCTCTTGCCAAGCCAAGGACTCCAGATGTGGGACAAGCATAGCCGTTCACTGGATCCATTCCTCTGCCAGCCTGTCTCCTCCTCTCCTCCCTTCAGGACACATGACAATGGGTCCTCTCAGCTGTGAGTCAAGCCCATGCTACTTTCTCATCACCCTGGGGAATTTAGTCCATAAGGAAAAAAACCTGCTTTTCAAGATGTGTTGATGCCTGTTGGAATCAGGACAGAACAACGTAATGCCTTACTCTTACCAGGAAACATCACACTTTGCTGGAATCAAAGGATTTTCAAGAACAGAGAGATTAACCCAGGACAGTCATTAATCAACTGCAAGCCCTTAGCAGTTTAGAATGCAACATCAAAACCTTTAAAAACATGCCTCAGTGTGAAACCAAGCGATTTGACTTCAAGCAACTGGAGGGAGTAAGCTCAACAGTACAACAGAATTCCACATGGCCATCCAAAAAGTGTATGGAAGAAGGCAGGAATTGTGCATGCAGTGTGATACGATATGGTACAGACAGTAATCGGTGCTTTTTATTTTCAATTACTAACCTGCACACACAGCAAGCAAAACACACACACACACACACACACACACACACACACACACACACACACACCCTGCTAGAAGGAGGCACCAAGTGTTCACAGCTGGCTATACAATTACAAATGGGTTTCTTCCTTTCTTGCTTACCTGCATGTTCTCATTTTTACAATGAACACACATTGGAAATTAGAAAATATAAAAGTTGTAGTTGTATGTAGAGTAGCATATGGGTGCCTCATAAACAGATTCCTGCAGGGGGACGTGGTCCCAATTAGAAACTGTGTAATTAAGCAGCACGTCTTCATTAGCAGAGCCTGAGGAAGTCGGTACAATGAGTCAGTCCTCCGTCTATCCCAGGCCCAGCACGGCGCCGGAAGCTCTTCACAGATTAATTCGTCTCATCCTCACAGCCACCCTGGGAGGTTGGCATTATCCCCATGTTGCAGATGGGGAACTGAGGCACAGAGAGGTTTAGTCATGTTGAAAGGCAAGTGGTTAGAGTGTGTTTTAAACCTAGAAAGGGCTAACTTCTAGTCGCTTGGTCATTTGAACTTAGAAGCAAAGGGTGAAGGATTGACAGCCTAAATACTTGCAAGCTGGTTTCTGAGGCTGCATTTCACCACCATAAAACCTCTGTTTCATTGATTTTTGTAGCCAATGGTGGCTTGGACTTGCCAAGAGAGTCAAGTGGCAAAAACTAGAGACATGGTCAGTTCACGAGGGCTGCAGCTGCTCCCAGGCTGCACCAAGTGAGCCAGAGCAATGTGGCCAGGGCCCACTGGGTGTCCCAAAAGTGGGCGAGATTCCCCACAGGGCCACTGAGGGGTGAGGTTGAAGCTGGACTTTAAGGGAGCAGATGCAGCTCCTGACAATAAAAATACCCTGAGGGAAATGAGCAAGCCCCCTCAGAAGGTGGCCCTGGAGCCTTAATTATAAATGACACCATGGCTGTGTTTGGGCTACAAATCCTCTTTTGTTCTCTCAGGTATCAGGACTGTGCTGGAGGCAAAACACCCCAAGCTCCTTTCCCTCCAGGTGGCCTCCCACACAGCTGTACAGGCAATGGCTTTGTTTCCTACAGGTTCAAGGGCTGCCTTAGCAATTACTTGTTTCGCATAAAAGCAGTCCTCCTTCCACTGGGAAAAGGAGTTAGGAAAGTATCAGCAGGTCCCTGAAAACACAAAGGAAGCCAGAGGGGAAGATGAGCATGAAAGAGACATTGTGCCACCCAATTAAAGGTTCAGGCCAGCCTGGATTTGAATACTGTCTCCAGTGTCCCATTTACTTGTTCTGCAAACATCTCTTTTGTGTCTCTGGTATGCTGGGCGGGGTACTAGACACCCAGCGCAATGATAAGTAAAGCAGAACTCAATAAGGCTGGTTTTCTAATGGTCAGGAGTATTCTGATGAGTAAACAGGCAAAGAAGGTACAACACAGTGGTAGGTTGAACCAGTGGGGTGAGCAACGTAGTGACTCCCATATTGCTGGGCCTTTAAAAGACGACTAGGCTGGGAAGGTGGGAGACACAATAGGGGATGAGCCTGCCTAACAGAGCAAGAGGCAGGTATGGAGGTCCAGGGACAAGAAGCTGCCTGGGGCTCAAGAAACTACCCGGTTTCACTTCGTTGGCACATGGATGGTCAAGGTGGGGGACTCTAATGAGAGATGAGGTCAGAGTAGTGAGCAGAATCAGTCCATCAAGGGTAGTGTTCTAGGGTTTGGACCTCATCCTGATTAGGGTAGGAGGATGGGGTGAGGAGACAGGCAACAGCCAGAGCCATTGAAGGGTTTCTGGGTAGTATTGGGACTCGATGATCAGATGTGTCCTTTTGACACACATTAGTGTGCAGAATGGGTAGGAGGGAGTAAAGCTGGATGGAGACTAGGAGTTTGGAGGTGGATGCGGCCAGAACTTGGGACTCAGGAACAGCGAGAGGCCAGAAGAGTCAGAGGAATGACAGGTGGGCTCCCAGGAGACATGCAGAAGTTTGATAGTCAGACGCAGCAGCAGTTAGGGAGTTTGGTCATGTCACTTCAAGGAAATGGCTTAACCTCCTGGGCCTCAGGGTCCTCATTCAGAATGCTGAGAGGGTTACTAGGAGGATGTCTGTGAAGGCCCCCAGCACAGTGCCGGCACATAGCAGGCCCTTCCAATCCTCACAGGCCCTGGTTTTCCCTCTTGGCATTTCTGCTACAGATGATTCTAGTAAGTGTTGTGTTTTCGTACTGATGCCTTCCTGAACTGAAGCTCTTAATATAAGAGACAAATCCAACAGGGTGGGGATGATGTTGATGCTCTTCACTCTGCCACCCTTGTCCTCTGCCCCACCCCACCCCCGCCCTGGGGCTTGGGGCCATAGCCAGGGACACCTGAGCAACCCAGTCTGTGGCTTTAGCCAAGACCAGGGAGAAGGCAGAACACAGCCCTTCACAAGAGCACCTCTCAGTATGCATGACACAGAAGGCAGGCGAGCCTGAGGAACGTTTTATTCCCTCTGTCTCAGGAGAGCATCTGAAGCCCCCACTCCTTCTGTTAGCAGAATCAGCATTTGGCAAGAAATCTCGTGATGAGCCAAGAACATTCATCATTGGCGAAGGGAGGCAAAGAAATGCATTATTTCTGCAGCATCTACTTTGCCAGATCATTTCACACAAACACCAGGAAGAGAAAAGCACTACGTCACTGTCAGAACACTTAATGCTGTTCATACATTTGGGTCATTTTTCTCCTACGTGATGACTGCGTATCTAGGAGTGAGTCACCTGGAACAGCCTCAGAGAGGGGCTCCAGCCAGGAGGCTTCTGACCAATCACAGTTAATTGGTATAAACGCCAAATATGAAAGGGGGGCTCTGAGGACACTCAGCACCGTGAAACATGCCCTCCGCAGGGAACGGATGAAGGGGGATCATTAGCCAAAGAGCCGGTGCATCTGAACATGGTCTCTTGGCCAAATTTTTCATCAAAAACTGCAATTTCATCTCTAAAGTGGGAAGAATTAAATCACTAGATGAGGGCTGACAGCATATCTAGGAAGAGCAATAGCAAAGCAAGGACTTGCTCAGCCCCTAGTGAGAATCTGGGGGGCTTGCCTCAAAGCCAGGACTTGAGAGAATGGCCTGCTTCTCCATCCCTCTCCTAAGCCTATGGCACTTCCCTTGAAATCCCTGACCCAGATCCCCAATAAACCCTGTTCCTGGGAAAGCGCCTGGAGACTGGCTATGCCCAGGCCCTTAAAGGAACATGAGCAGAAGATGCTTCGTGTTCCTACCTTAAGGTTCAATTGTCAGTCTTACTCTCTAAAATAGCCACAGTGCAGAAATAAGTTCATTAAACCAACTATTTAAGTAAGAATAACACCAACACAAAAAAAGGAACCTAAACTGAAATCACTTTTATTTTCATTCATTCAATGTGCCAGGTGGGTGGGGGGTGTTAGCAAATACATATGTTCCCCTTGGGGTATAAAGAAGCTAAATTTTGGTTCATTTTATTTAAAATAAGTAATAGCTTGGCTGGGTGGCTCAGTTGGTTGGAGGGTCCTCCGATACACCAAAAGGTTGCAGGTTTGATTCCAGCTCAGGGCATATAGCTAGGTTGTGGGTTCAATCCCCGGTTGGGACTTGTATGGGAGACAATTGATTGATGTTTTTCTCTCACATAGATGTTTCTCTCTCTCTTCTCTCTCTCTCTCTCTCTCTCTCTCTCTCTTCCTCTCTCTCTCAAATCAATAAAAAACAACATATTCTCAGATGAGGGTTTTAAAAAAGTAATAAATAAATTGGAGCAGAGCTGCATGGATCATTTCAATCTAAACCTGAGCCCTGATATCCCATTGAGCCCTGTAAGTCTCCCCTGATGTCACTCCTGTCTTCGGTGTAAGTAAATCACTTACGCCGGAGGAAAGAGAGTGGTGTCTGTTCTACTGAATGTGTAACAGTCTATAAAGCACAGACCTATATTTCTCCCTGAGTAGGGAGGGGTCAGTCTCAGGTACTGTGAGCAACCCAACAGTTCTGTCAACAGTGAAAACTTGGCCAGGAACAGGAAGGATGTCACAGTCATTGAGTAGGAAAAGGGTCCCAGGGAGGCATGTAAAACAATAAATGAGCTAAGGCCCCTGGAAAAGGGAATGACTATGAAGTATATACAATTCCCTGCCTCCTGGGAGACGACGGTGATGGAGTACCCCGTTACTTTAATGAGGCAGTCTTGAGCCAACACAAGGTGGCTGGTAAGCAGAGCAGGACTCTGAACAAGCTTGATGGGAGAGTGAGCACCATGGGAGCCGGGGGCAGTTCTTTCAGGTTGCATGTAATCCCCTTCCGTGTACATGTACATGTAAGCATGTATGTCCCTCCATCAGGGAGAACAGGAGGCAGTTCCTGTTTTGTCTTCTCTGTATTATTTCTAGCAAAAAGGGCTGACCACGATGGGATGGGTGGGAAAGGACCCGCATGGATTTTGCTGGAATACTATTGATTTGGAGCCCGGTAGCATCCTCCTCCTTGGTTTAGAATCACCCACCAGAGCTCAAGGCAGAGGAAGATCATCAATGTGCATCCCACTCTCGAGGCAATTTGACATGGTGCTAAGACCAGGGACTCCCTAGCCAGAGGTGCTAAGTTCAAGTCCTAATGTCCCCATTTACTAGCTATGTGACAAGCTGCCCGGCCTCCATCAGCCTCCTTTCCTTCATCAGTGAAGTGGATGATACTAGACCTCAGACTGTTGTTGGGATGATCCAATGAGGTCAAGTGGATCAAGTACCCAACAGAATGCTGGACACAAAGCGCTCAAAATTGTGATGGTGATGGTGGAG
The DNA here is from genome assembly GCF_000412655.1 of Myotis brandtii. Lineage (NCBI taxonomy): Eukaryota > Metazoa > Chordata > Mammalia > Chiroptera > Vespertilionidae > Myotis > Myotis brandtii. The sequence goes on along the minus strand of NW_005362116.1, from coordinate 1,328,968 downwards.
GTTAGTAAAAAATCTGACCTTTGGTCTATAACTCCTGAAAAATGTCATTCTCTTGCCTCAACAATAAGAAGAAAGTCTCAATCAACATTCACAGCCTAACAGGTGAACTAGCTCTCAGTGCTGCTCTGGGAGTGGCAGTTTCCAAATACATTCACAAGGTACTGAGGGGCCTTCAACAGTAACTCTGAAAATGGCTCCTTCTGGCAGAAACTGGGTGATAGGAGCCTACACATTTGTGTGTGTGTAGGGTTGGCAGATGATGGTTTTTAGATATGTTACTAAAGATGTTGCCACACAAACGAATCATCTACAATTCTTAGACTCTCACCTTATAGGCAGTGTCATTTTCCTATTGTGACATAAATGTACTTAGTATTCCTCTCAACTCAATTATCGCATACAGTGTCACTTCAAATACAACACTCCAAAGCAATTATGCTTCCAAGTAAATATATTTCTAAATCCTTTAAGCTGATGTTAAGAACGTTCCTTTTTAACCATAACAACCTCCACCTAACTAGACTCATGGAACTCTAGGTCACAGAAGGCTATTCTAATATTTGAAAATGGGAAGAGCCATTTTGTACAAACAATTCTGTGTCACACAGATGTTCTGATCAAGCGTCTCCAAGGTCAACATTAAAACAAAAACACCCACTAGTGATTCTGTGCTCTCTCAGGCCTCGCTAAGTTTAAAGAAAATCCTTGAAGAATGCTGTTTTTCACTGTCAAAACCATCAGGACAAGAGACAGTTTGCATAAGAAGAAGAGACCTTGGTTTAGAAATGACTGGAGAGGAAGGAGGACAGGCCATTACATTACAACCCAAAGAACAGAGGAGGCAGGGAGAGCTGGGCCCCGCCTTCTGCAGGGCTGTGGCACGTGGAGACCACTCAAGGAATCTGGAATCAGTTCTTACTCCATGAGGTGAGAAGCATGGACATGGGCTGCCACTGAGGGCAGAAGCGGTTAAGAACTTCTAGCTGGGGGTGGGGGAGGTGGGGAGAGTAGTGTGGTTTAAATTATTTATCAAGGTACCTTCTGGTACTCTATGAATTATGGGATCCCCAGCCCCAGTGTCCCTGGGGCCCTTGTTCCGAGCTCACTGTGTGGAGTGCGCCCCCCTCCAGAGTCCCAGGGAGGCTGCTCTCAGAGCAGCTGGCCCCGCAGGGGGTGCCCTCTGAGACATTCTACTACTTTCAGATTGTCAGGTGCTGATGTAACAGATGGATGTCCCTCCTCTCCTGGTTTACTGTCTATACTTTTTAAAAAACTCTTGACGAGTCTCGTAAGCTTTTACTGTTCAACACAGTCAACTGGACAAATACCACGATAAACTGTAGCTCTATGGTGATAAAACTGAGTGTGCGTGCTGCATCGCACTCCCTATTCCATAAGGAAAATTAAGTCAGAGGCAGGCTACTCAACCAGCTGTTGATGCAGCCACCCTTGCCTAGTGTGGCGGCGGAGCACACTGCTTTAAAATTGGGAGATCCATCTGTCTACTGAACAAAACCAAATGATCTCAGTGCTTATTTAAAAAGCCCATTCCTGGGTATTTTCTGGATTACTGTATGGGGGGATCTGAGGCTCTGAATATAACTATTTATGGGGCACATACATCCTCACAACACTAAACCCCAAAATAATGATTACAGGCCCATGTGTGTTAGAGAAGAAAAATTTCATTGTACACATCATTTATGGGTGTGTTTTATGTACACCGACCAATGTAACTACAGCCAAACTGCAAATAATAAAACATTACTTGACAAAGCCTGTACTACTTGGTATAGATTATTTTCTGCAGGCCACTTTTTTTTAAACACATTTTTCTGATGTTCCCATTTAAAGTAATTAATCCTTCCTGCTCCCCAAAAATCAGAAGGGATAACAACAATGATGACAATAATAATAATGAATTGTTATTAGTAAGAACAACCAGCATTTATTGAACACTTACTTTGGGTGAGACAGATACTATTTCCCCCCATTTTACAGGTTAGAGAACTGAGGCCAGCGTGGAGAACAGAGACACACAGGAGGATCCAAGGTTACACCACCAGTGAGTGGTTGTATTCGTTAGGGGGACAGAAGCTGGTATAGTAAAAATATCCCCAAATCTCAGTGGCTTCACCCAATATAGATTTATTTCTTGTAACCATCCCATGTGGGGGATCCTTGTCATCAGGGGCTTTCCACATAGTGACTCGGGGACCCAGGATCCTCCCATGAGTCTCTGCTCTCCTCGCAGGCCTTGAGCCTTCTGCATTCAGCCAGCAAATGGGGGTATAGGGAGTGGAGAAGGCACACCTGCTTGCTGAACTCCATAGCCTGGAAGGGACATGCATCATCAGCTCTGCTCACTTTCCACAGGCAGAACAGACCCAGCATAAGGGAGCCTGGGAAACGGCACCAGGAGCTGGAGAGCATATCCAGGCTCTAAGTCAGTGGTTCTCAACCTTCTGGCCCTCTAAATACAGTTCCTCATGTTGTGACCCAACCATAAAATTATTTTCGTTGCTACCTCATATCTGTAATGTTGCTACTGTTATGAATCATAATGTAAATATCTGATATGCAGGATGGTCTTAGGGGAACCCTGTGAAAGGGTAGTTCAAACGCCAAGGGGATCACAACCCACAGGTTGAGAACCGCTGCTCTAAGTGAACACTATGGAAATAGATGCTTATGTCACCACGGGTCTGTGAGCTGCCTGTGCTGCTGTCACAGAACCAGGATTCAAACCCAGGCAGCGTGGCCCCAGAGTCCACACTCTTTACCACCACACTTGAGTATAAAAGGCTTGCTAAACTGTAGACAGATGAAACCTCCGATTAAAACTTGGCTTGGAATCAACGGCAAGATGGATACTTCAGAGCTGGCACAATCAAGCTGCAGGCTACAGGAAGGGCAATATCACCTGAGTACTTGTGGATGTAATTATGGTCAGGCCCAGGTGTTAAAGGGCAAGTTAGAGCAACACAGAAAGAAATACATTATAAACAATTCTGAGACCTTTTGTACGATTTCCTTAATCCCAGCTCAAATAAAAGTGCTATTTGATTAACATCAATGACCTTCTCCAGCATACGGTATTAGTCGCCCAGGCCCCAGGAAAGTTAATTGGCTTAACTAAAGTCTTTTTAATTCTATAGCCAAGATGTCCTGAAAATCGAAGGCAATCAATGAATGAGTCTGCAAGATCTGTAACAAGCTTAGAGCTAATGCTATTTGCAGCTGCTCAAGTGGTTCCTGTACTTACAGAGCCAAAAGCTGGAATGAGTGCTAAGACCCTGCATCTGAATGAATCTTTAACTCCATAAACTCCAAACTAAAAAGAGAGGCACCAATTCATGGCACCGCTGGACCCCTGCTTTTTGTTGGGGAATGTAGAGAACCACGGTGATGTTATTGGAGAAAAAACATGCCTCGTCTTTCCCAGGTGCTGGTGGGGGTGGGGTTCGTGGGGTACCGCTAGAATAAGCCTTCCCAGAGGCCCCCACAGGACGATGAGACATGGTAAAAAGCTCTATTTCCATGGAATTACATCCCTGGGTCTCCAAAGTCCCATTTCCCTTAGTCCAGTCATAGAAGTGGAGCTGGGGGTTCAGCAAAGCTAAAAGCAAAGCCAGTGTCCAGGATTTCCTTTCCATGTTGGAGCTGGGACCAATTCAGCCTCAGGCTAGTTACAGTCCCTGAGTGCACTGTGTGTGGGGTCCACATGGCCATGGGCCATGTGGGTGAATGCAGGGGAGCAGGAGCAAAAGAGCCCCAAAAGCCCAGAGTCGCACAAGTCCCAAGAGAGAGAACTCCTTTGTTTACAGGGTTAAGTGTCCCAAATCTTCTGCTGCTGGAAGTGGTCATGCCCATTCTGGCCAATGACCTCTGTTCCCAGGTGTGACTGACAGACATATCTCACCTACGTCATCACAACTTTACTGGGCATGTGTCTCTTTTCCCTTTGTCCAGTCTCCTTTCTCTGACGTTTTGCAGGGAACATGCCTATAATGTCTGGCTCCTTTCCTATGATTAATAACTAGTTAATTATAACGGTATCAGTGAGATCGTGCCTAATAGTGATGAACCCGCCCTCCCTCCCGTGGGAAGGAAAAGCTGAAGACTGGTCTCCCTTCTCCTGTTGGGAAACCTTCATAAAAATGTTGGGAAGATTCTGTTCCCTCCTACTGATTTCAGGGCAGAGAAAAATAACCCATGGCGTCAACATTTTCACGGAAACATCCTCTTGCCTCACCTTGCCACAGCTACACTCATCTGCCATAACAGTACCAAAAAGTGAAGGTGTTATAGCACAGCCATCCCTATGCTGAGATGCAAAACATAATCAGAGCCTCCCAAGAATTTAAATGTCACCAACTTCAGAACCAAATAATTTTGTTGGCATACTTCACTGAGCCCAGCACACAGGACTTCTCCCAATATCTTTAAAATCAGTGTTAGAATCCGAAAGAAATTTAGAAATAATCCATTTCAGAAGCAACAAACGCAAACACCTCCAGAGGCCAGACAGGTCATTTCAGGTGAGGGGGATCGAGCCAGTCTGGAGCCTGGGGCAAACAGCAGACCTTTGTCTCATCCTAAAACGGTCACTTTGGCTGATCTTTGTGAGTGAGGGGCACGCTGTGGTTATCCAGTCTTCCTTTTTTTAAAAAGAAGCCAGAAGTCCATGATTTTATGTGAAATCACCCACTGAGTCTCTTTCTTTGAACCCTTTGGCACCCAGATACAAAATGTCAGTAAACATATTCCTCCTCGTTCCTCTTCACGTAAGGAGACCGAGACAATAACACGGTCTCCCACAGGCAGTGGGGTGCTGGGCAGTGTGGGGACTGCTTCCAGGAAGCTATCACTAACCCCCGAACCAGGCGCTGCTGTGACCTCCACCGTGAAATGAAACTGAGGCACCAAGAGAGCAGAGGCCTGCTCAGGACCATAAGGGACCGATGTTCACTTGGCTTACCAGGGTCCCAGGCATTCGAGTAACCTGGCCTCGAAGGGGCTCAGACCCTTAGGCTGCATCCCCTAACGACCCACATGCCAGACCTAAATAAAGCACTGGATTCCTCATCACTTGGGGTTGGAGGCACAGAAACAAGACCCTGAAGATGAGGACTCCAAGCAGATTGAGAGAAGCCCACAAATTACTCTTGAAAAGGGTTTTTTTTCCTATGCTGGTTTGAAAAATACCAGAGTCATAGGAAATGTTAATAATCTCTCTCTCTCTCTCTCTCTCTCTCTCACACACACACACACACACACACACACACACAATCACTATGCTACCAGTATTTGTCTCCTGAATGAATTTAGGAAAATATAAGGAAATTAATCAATATAGCCACCCTATTCTTATTATCATGTATAATATGCTTTTAAGATGGGGATTTTGGGGGATTTGGGAGAGTAGCTGCTCTGGAATTTGATGAAACCCACAAACCCTTTTCATAATGATTTTTTTTTAGAGAGAGTGGAAGGAAGGGAGGGAGGAGGAAGAGAGAGAGAGAGAGAGAGAGAGATAAAGAGTGAGAAATATCAATGTGTGAGAGGCACATCGATTGGTTGCCTCCCTCGTGCACCTGACTGGGGCTGGGGATGGGATCTGCAGCCCAGCCCAGCTCCATGCCCTCGACCAGGAATCGAACCTGTGACCCTTCAGTGGGTGGGCCCATGCTCTAACCACTGAACCCACGGCCAGGGTCAGAATGATATTTTAAATTCGAAAAGCAAACACATAGGCATGAAACCAGTTACTCTAAAATTCAGTTTAAAATGTTCAAAGCATAAATGTGTAATGTATGTGTTTTTTCATCAGTGCATTAAATAACAAGACTTTGTGGTTAGTATTAACTGCCGTCACCATGGGTGTCAAGGATGAGCAGCAACAGCAAGGAGATGCCTGCCTCAACTATGACATGATATGAAAATATCTGTGGTTTTTGCTGGTGACAAAGTCACAGGCACTGCTGCGGCTTATTGCCATGTGTAAGATAAAGGAATACATTTTGGTTAGAGGTCAGTGCAAACACTGATGTCGTTTCCCGCCCCCCACTAGGTTCATGCCCCCTGGACTGTCCCCAAGGCTGTGGACCCAGGTTAAGCCCCCCTGTGCACTACCCAAGAACAGCAAGAGGTCCCCAGAAAGGTCACGTGATGTGTGAACAGTGACAGGGCATCTGCCCCGATTCACGTGCAGCAGCAGGATGTTCAGCACCTGTTGACAACTGCTGGTCTGTGTCTCGTGTTCTGTCTGATCATTAGCATATATTTACAATCCAATGGAAGCGTTCTGTATATTAAACACATACATCAAATTACGGACATTTTCTGCGATAATTTTGGCAGATGGTTTTGCTACGTTAAGTATAGATTACAGCTTATGAGGTTCTCTGGGGCCTCTGTCAATAACAATTTCTCCAATGGCTCAGGGAAGGGTAAACAACTACGCTGGAAACAGTGTTTATCTGGAGCCAGCGTCTTAAGGCACCATAAAGGGAACTATGATTTTTCCCTATGTAATACTGGGTTATTAGAATTCTTCACAAAGAGCATTCACTCATGTTTTATGCGAGTGATTAAAAATATATAAAGTGTCAAGTTCAAAGAAATTTAGAATGTCTGATAACATGCAAACCACAAATGGGACTGATTCAGGAGGTTCATACTGGAGACATGAATTAAGCAGCCCATTCAACAAGCCTGGCCATTGTCCACAGCTACTAGATGACTGCGTCAAAAAATAATTTCATCCAACATACATGTAACTGTGTATGACCATGGAAATCTGTGCATGAAAGAATGCTAAGGGAAGTGCATTACGTTTATAATTAAAGCCATGTAAAAACACAAACCAAAAGACACTGGGAGGGACCACAGCAAAATTCTGATCATGGCTGGGTTACGGTGGCAGAATGTTACATAAATTTTTCCAGTTTTCTAAAAGAAATTTTTGTGATAGTGCTTTTCTAATGGGGAAAGTAAAGTCTAATATGGAGAAAAATAGAAAGGGAAGAATGGGGTTCAAATCCAGGCAAGCTGGTTCCATAACCCGTGTTCCAACCTCTCCTTATAATTCTCCTAAAATAGTTGATGGTAAATGAGAGTTTTTACTTATTATAAAAGCAAAATATTCTCACTTTAGGAAGAATAATCAGAAGTAGACATAAGCAAATAGATAAAAACAAAAAAACCTTAATCCTAATTCCTCAAAACACCAGGGAATAATCTTTGGCTCATACCTTTAAGATTTTTTCTTTTAAAAAAAAAAGTAAGACTTTAAGTGTAACTGTGTCTTTATAGTCAACATGAGATCATTCTATACATTACAATGGAATTTATTTTCAAATTATTTCCCAAAAAGCTTAAGTACACACACACACACACACACAGAAAGGATGAACTCATCCTTCAGACCTCCAGAATAAGGAAGGGGAGTGTTCAAGGGCCCAGTCACCGAAGCCCTCCACTAATGCCCTGGGGCCCTTGGGATGGGCTTCTCCTGAAAAAGAAAGGTAATGCATTCAGAGACTGTAGGGACATTTAGCGGTGTCTGAAGAGATCTTTGGTTTTCACAACAGAAGTAGGGGAGGAGGAGAGAATGCTGCTCATATATAGTGGGTACAAGCCAGGGAAGCTGCTATACACCCTATGAAGCACAGGGCAGTCTCCACAACAAAGAATTATCCAGCCAAATATGTCAAAGTGTAGGGGATGCAAAAGCCTGGGAGAAATAATCATTTTCAACACTGAATGCACATAACACAAATCTTAATGACCATCTCCCTGAACTCTTGGGGACCCAAATTTGATGGAGAGAAAAGCCCTCTCTGAGGAACTGCTGTTACAACAGATACTGAAAGAATGAGCTGAGAGGAGAGGGGGAGACTGGAGGGAAATGACTAGTAGGCAAAGGGAATGGCATGGGCCCACACCCCAGGTTGGGAGGATTGTGGAATGAAGAGGACACTGCACATGAATGGGATCGCTCACAATAACAGAGGACAGAGGCAAAAGGAGGAGATGAGAGCAGGAGAGGGGAAAAAACGAGTCCAAAACCAAGCCCAAGCAAAGGCCCCTATGTGCAATTGGGTGGAGAAGAAGAGGGAAATGGATGAAGGAGGAGTGAACAGAGAGGAGAGGGTGAGGTCATGGAGATGTGACACCAGAGGCCAATCCAGGCCATAGCTCACGGGACAACTGTAGAGTCTCCTCCTGTGTAATTGGACTTTGGGGAAGACCGTCCCATTTTTAGTACTGCGAATTATTAAAAGGTCCTGGTGGGGGTGGGGGGGGTGGATGTGGATGAAAGTATATGCTCAGCTGCAGGGGTGCTTTTGGTGAACAACCTGAACAACTACACTCAAGATGGAGAATTAGGAGATCCAGCAAGTGCTGTTTCCATTCTGCACTTGGGGCGCTTCGGAATTCTTCCATGGAAGCTCAGTAATGTTCTGAGAAACACATTCTGCTGGGGGGAAGGGGGGAAAACACCTCCATATGTCTGAACGATGGTAGAGAATCCTCTCCATGAACCAAAGTCATGTTTAGAACAGACTCCTGAGCTATCTCAGCCACTTCCAGGTCTCCATTCCTTAGCTCTCACATAGAGACTTGACCCTCCCGGGCACACATCAGTGTTACTGCGCCTGAGAGAAGCTGGGACTGTTCTCAGCAGAGAAGTGGTAAGGCCAGCAGCCTTGACTGAAAGATCGTGCTGGGAGAGGAGACTGTGCTGCTCCAGTCCACAGCTTTGACATAAAACCGAATACAATGCGAAGAGTTTCCAGGAAAACCGAGTTTGGTGTAGATGGACCTGGAACCAAAATAGGGACAAAGTGAGACAAGAAAGGTTCAAGTTGCCTGTATATTTGTTTCACATGCTTTTGTAGTTCAATTTTAGGAAAGTATTTTCTTTTCTTCCCTTGAATTACATATTCTGTAATCTACATAAGCAATCTTAAACAATGTCAGGTGGGAGACATATGGCTGCCTGCTTGAGTCATATGACTCATCTTTTCCAAACATGGGTTGATCCAAAAGCAACATAGTTCCAAAGGAACCATCGCTCTCTACCATCCTCCCAAAAAGGTGTGTGTCCATGTGAGCATGCCTTGTTTCATGAGGAAAAGGGGGATAAATTAGGAGAACAAAGAAAACCAGAACAAGTGCAGGAAATGAAGGACTATTTCAATGGGTAAAATAACCAAGTTTTGTTTGGAAAAGCCTAATTACCTTTGCAATTTCAATAATATTAAATAATTCCTTTTAAAATTATTATGTATGTAAAAAAAACCTGTATAATATTAGATCTGTAATTATAATCTATTTGTTAAATATGTTTCATTTCTCTTTTTCTACCTTTGAACATAAATAATTACAACTTCATATAAAGAAACCCATTCACCCAATGGGCCGTCAGATATAAGAACTGATGACAGTGACATTATTGGTAACATTTGTACCCAGGAAGCAGCAGAGTAAAAGCCAAATACATATTGCCTGTATATTTGTTTCACATGCTTTTGTAGTTCAATTTTAGGAAAGTATTTTCTTTTCTTCCCTTGAATTACATATTCTGTAATCTACATAAGCAATCTTAAACAATGTCAGGTGGGAGACATATGGCTGCCTGCTTGAGTCATATGACTCATCTTTTCCAAACATGGGTTGATCCAAAAGCAACATAGTTCCAAAGGAACCATCGCTCTCTACCATCCTCCCAAAAAGGTGTGTGTCCATGTGAGCATGCCTTGTTTCATGAGGAAAAGGGGGATAAATTAGGAGAACAAAGAAAACCAGAACAAGTGCAGGAAATGAAGGACTATTTCAATGGGTAAAATAACCAAGTTTTGTTTGGAAAAGCCTAATTACCTTTGCAATTTCAATAATATTAAATAATTCCTTTTAAAATTATTATGTATGTAAAAAAAACCTGTATAATATTAGATCTGTAATTATAATCTATTTGTTAAATATGTTTCATTTCTCTTTTTCTACCTTTGAACATAAATAATTACAACTTCATATAAAGAAACCCATTCACCCAATGGGCCGTCAGATATAAGAACTGATGACAGTGACATTATTGGTAACATTTGTACCCAGGAAGCAGCAGAGTAAAAGCCAAATACATAATCAGACACCCATTTCCTATATGAATAGGAAGAAAGAGGAAGAAAGGGACATGAATGAAAAAATAGTAAGGAATTGAAATTAAGTCAGGGGGAAGGGGGTAGACATATGGTCACTTTTGTCTTCTAACAACCTCCACCCCCTCCCTGTTCTGCAGCACAGCCTATATCCCAAAGGCGAAGAAGCTATAGATCAGCGGTCCTCAACCTGTGGGCCGCGACCCCTTTGGGGATCCAACGACCCTTTCACAGGGGTCGCCTAAGACTATCGGAAAACACATATATAATTACATATTGTTTTTGTGATTAATCACTATGCTTTAATTATGTTCAATTTGTAAATGAAAATACATCCTGCATATCAGATATTTACATTATGATTCATAACAGTAGCAACATTACAGTTATGAAGTAGCAACGAAAATAATTTTATGGTTGGGGGTCACCACAACATGAGAAACTGTATTAAAGGGTCGAGGCATTAGGAAGGTTGAGAACCACTGCTATAGTTCATCGGAAAATCAATAATCCTTTGTGAATTGATGAGTCAAACAATACAACCCAGCATTCTCTGGAAGGGTCAGATACGGGAATCCAAGCAAGGGCCATTTCTGAGAACGGGCCACGTGGCACAGATTGCCTGTGGCATTTTCTACATCAAGTTTATCACCTGCCGACAGGACATCACATCCCATAAAACCTTCATCAGGTAAACTGCCATGTTCTGCTGTCAACAGATAGGACGAGTCCCAGGACACTGCTCTAAAACCAACGGAAACATGTTCATAGAATTCAGGTGGAATGCTGGGAGGTAAATGTGAAATGAACAAAAATCCAATACCAGGCTCTTATTAAAAGAACTTCCTCTGATTTAAAAAAAAAAATGATTTTAACTTCTATTTCAAATTAATTTTGTTAAGTTTTAAACTAATTCCTTTGATTAGAGGGGAAATCCTTTACATTTCTAAAGTAGAAAAAAAATGCATCTGAGACATACAGAGACAAACGCTGAGGGAGAAATCGATCTGGCAGCCTTTTTATAGGATCCGCACCAGTCCATGTTCATCAGCCATAAGATTTTCATGGGGCATAGCTTCACTGGAAAATCACAACAAAACACTTACAGCTTTCAATTACCAAATATTTATCTCCCAAATAAATCTTGTGTCTTCTAAACCTTAACAGAAAATCGATTTGTTAATTCACTTCTATTTCATTCTATAATGTCTTCTTTTGTTAATCCTCTTTCCCCAAGGGACCCTTTTCAAATCTTGTCACTTATCCTTTACCGAAAAAGTTCCCTTTTCTGAATTCAAGGTGAATTGTAGTTAATAAATGAGCCCTGAATTTATATGCCTTGCATTCATTTTGTGTTCCAGGGTCTCTCTCATGAACTGAATGTTTTTTTGAGATGTTCCATTTCCGTGTTATTACCAGGCTTCCTTTAATCCATTCATCTTTCATTAAACACAGCAAACGGGGGCGGGGAGGGGGGGGGTGCTACATAAGGTTAACCAGAAAAAAGAAATAAAATGCAACCTCAAATAAACCTAACTTTAAAAGCATGATGTACACATTACTGAAGAAGCTCTTCAGTGTAAGGCACTTGTGCAAACACTCTCCTTGCTAACAGAACTGAGGATAGCTACCCCACAGCCCCAGAGCAGGAGTGTGGCCTGTGGCCTGTGGCCCTGTCCCCTCCTCCCCAACTTCATTACATTTCGATGAGGCTATAAGGCACTGACTTAAAAAAAATGATGGAGCCCTAGCCAGTTTTGCTCAGTGGATAGAGCATTGGCCCTCGGAATGAAGGGTCCTGGGTTTGATTCCAGTCAAGGGCATGTACCTTGGTTGCAGGCTCAATCCCCGGCTCTGGTGGGGGCCCGTGCAGGAGGCAACCAATCAATGTGTCTCTCTCACATCAATTTTTCTCTCTGTCTTTCCTCCTCCCTTCCACTCTCTCTAAAAATCAATGGAAAAATATCCTCAGGTGAGGATTAACAACAACAACAAAAATTATGGAGCCACATATAGTTCAGGTAGGTAGGTAGCATGCATTTCATAACTCTCATTACAAACCAAGTTTTCCCTACAAAGAAGGGAAATTTCCAAAGCTACATGTCACAGGTTAGGACCCAGAGGCTTCTAACTGGCCCAAGTTTCCTCCCACAAACGGCAGAGTGTAGGTCCAGACCCATATGGAGGAATTCAAAAGCCACTCATAGTCTTGCCTTCTTATTCCCAAGGAATCCATCTGAAAATTGAATCCATTCATTGCAAAGTGGTAACAACTCTCCATGTGTTTATGAGTCCACATTTCATATATTAGAGTTTGGGGGAGCAAGGTACTTCTGCATTGTTCAAAAATCATTTCATATGACCCAAGCACATGCCCTGTGTAAATGCTAACAGAATTGAGGAAACGGTAAATACAAAGAGTGCAGGCAGGTCAAATGATCTTGCCTTCACTGTCTTTGTGCATCTGGTGTTTTTTCTTGGGAAAGTCCCTCCCTCCCTTTATTTTCCCACCCTCCTCCTCCTCCTGCCAACTCCCACTCCTCAGTCAGTGCCCTGGTCAGCGGTCACCGCCTGGAGGAAGCTCCTTCATCCCCCAGGGCATGGCTTGGTGCACCTCACCAGGACTCACTCTTTGGCTCAATGGGAGAATGGACTACCCCACAGCCCCAGAGCAGGAGTGTGGCCTGTGGCCCTGTCCCCTCCTCCCCACCTTCATTACATTTCGATGACCAGGACTCACTCTTTGGCTCAATGGGAGAATGGATCAGTGAGTGGGAGATACCACAGCACCTGACATTTTAATATGCACATAAATCTCATGTGGAGTTTTATTAAAATGAGGATTCTGATTCAGATCTGGGTGGGAATAGAGATTCTGCATTTCTAGCAAGTCCCAGATGATGCCAATGCTATTTGTCCATGGACCACAACCTGAGTTCTAAATGACAGCGATTCTGGTTTTTATCGCCATATCCGATGCTTGGGCAGTGGGAGGGTAGGTGAGGAGAAGGCTTGCTGAGGGAATAAAGAACAGTTCTCGCCTAGGTAGGTCAGGAAAGCTGTTTTGTGGTCCTGCCTTTTGTCCAGCTTTTACATTTCTTTTAACATTTAACATTAATTTTTAAAAAAATCCTCATTTAAGAAGATGGAATGTATGCACCAAGGCCTCAGTCTAACTCAAAGTGATTCCTGCCATAGTCAGTAGGTTCAAAGGGTGCCACCAACTTCAGCAGCTCAGGGAGCTCAGAAGTTAAAAACAACAGGTGAGAAACAGGATATTCTGGGGGGAAATAAATGAGGCGTCAATGTTCTCTGTAATCTATGGCTCCAACATGTGGCCTCCCTTCCCCGCACTATGGACTGGGTTATGAAACAACAATTCCCCACCTGTCCTCAGTCCTCTGCCAGGACTCTCCCTCAGGGGCTAATCATCTATAATAATAAAAAATCATAATATGCTAATTAGAACAGACAGCCAAACTACCTTCCGGACGTCCTTCCGGATGACCTTCCAGATGAAGCTAGGGCTGCATGAATTTCGTGCATTGGGCCTCTAGTAATAACAATAATGACCACAGGAGCTTAACGGAACACCCCCGTGTCCCATGCAGGGCTCTCGGTGTTTCACATAAAAGATAAGCAGTTTAATCCCACAGCCACCCTTCAAAGTTGGCTACTATTATCACCTCCATTTTCCCAAAGAACAGCCTGGGACTATGAGGATCCCTTGGTTTGCCCAGGGTCTCAGAGGTGGTGCTCAGCAGGGCAGGATTCACACCCAGGCTGCCTGACTCCTAAGAGTGTGTGTTGAAGAGGCACTCTTCACAAGGTAGAGTGAAGGAAAAGGTGACCTGAGAGACAAATTCTGGATCACAACTCTAAACAGGAAGTGGGGGGTATTCCCTGGGGTGTGCACAGAGGACCCTCAGGCTTCAAAAGATGCTGGATTCAGCCCAGACACCCACCCAGCTCTGCCCAAGTCAGCGTGATCATCGGGGAGTCCGCTGATCTCGTTTCACGCATTTGCCCCTTACTTTGCATGGAACACATTCCTCTCCCTTTTTCCACAATACAATTTGTCTCTTTCTCACTTGGCTTTTTAGTTAAAAACAAGAGAGATGAAGCTTGAAACCTAATTAAGGAAATGGCCCGTGTACAAAGAAAACAGCCAGGGATCATTATTCAAACAGCAGCCTCTCTTTTTATTTTTGAGGGAAAGCTAATGACTGCTCTGCAGCCCAGTGGCCTCTATATCATATCGAGTACACATCCCGTTATTAGAGGATAATGCCAGCAATTGGAAAACACGCTGGATAAAAGCATGCATGGATCCCTGTTCTCGCCTAAATGCTGTTTCAATGATTTAAAATAAAGACAAATGTTATCCTGGGAAATGCAGAGTTCCCTTGGCCAAGCCCATCCATCTTACGTTAGTAAGGTTCCTTTCCCACAGGCCTGGGTCTGTGTGGTGAAGGCAAGTGCAAGGAACAAGAAAGCAACAAGACCCACTACCTCTTCTGGCCTGGGGTGGCTGGGGAGGGAGAGGAAGAAGGGAAGGGGGGAGAAAAAGCAAAAGAAACCCTCTGGAAAAGGTCTGGTTGCACCTCCGCACTGGATTTTGCTGAATTTGTTCACTTCTAACCATTCCAGCCCCCAAGTCCAATTCACACCCATGTCTCTACCTCAGTGGCTAGGCACCTTCCCAGTGTCCTCCCAGTCTTACCCCTCTGAGTCCATCCTCTCTCTGGCTCTTGCAATGTGCATCCTAGAACTCACACCCTTCCGAGGCTTGACGAAGCCAGACACAGCCCATGGGATCTCCTCCACCCGAACTCCATCAACCACCCCCTCATCCATCATCACACCCATCTTACATCCGTGCTCCAGCCACACTGAACCCCTTCCTCTCTGTCAAAGCCCAGTAATTCCTAGGACCCAGGGAGGGAGATGCTGCAGAGCTCACTACATCTGGATGTTCTCTGTGCTCCACACTCCCCATCACCTACCTGTCTCCTACAAGGCAGGTCTGCCCTGAGGCACCATTGCCTTCACAGAGGCCTCCTTGCACCCCCAACCAGGTGAAGCCTCCGTCAGAACCACAGAACCTTGGAAACCCCAACTCTTCCCATCATTGACCTCGCCACCCTTGCATGGTTTGGAGCTGTTAAGAATAAATCTGCTATGACCATTCAGATACTGGTATTTGGGTGAACACAAGTTTCCATCTCTCTGCAGTATACGCCTGGGAGTGGAATGGGTAGGTCATATGGTTGCACCATTTCACAGTCCCACCCAGCAGAATATGATAGTCCCATTTGCTCCTCATCCTCACCAATATTGGGAATTGTAAGATTCTGTTGTTTTGGTTTTTGTGGGAGGGAGAGAATATGAGCCATTCTCATAGGTGTGTAGTAATATCTCACTGTATTATTAACAGACACTTCTGTAATGACTAATAATGTTAAGTACATTTTCATGTGCGTATTTGCCATCCATATATCTTCTCTAGCGAAATGTCTGTTTGAATCTTGCCCAATTTAATTGGGTTGTTCATTTTCTCATTCTTGAATTTTGAGCGTTCTTTATATATTCTAGATACAAGGCTTCTATATGCTGGAATTGCAAATATTTTCTCCCAGGCTGTGATTTGTCTTTTCACTTTTTAAATTGTGTCTTTCACATAGAAAAAGTTTTAAATTTGGATAAATTTCAATTTGTTCTTGTTTTTAGTGGATAGTATTTTGGGTGTCATGTCTAAGAACTTCGTGCCTAATCCACAGTCACAAAAAATGTTTCCCTTTGGAAGTTTTATAATTTTATAATTTACATTGAGGCCTATGATCCATTTTTATTTAATTTTTCTAAAAAGATGTGAAGGTCAACGTTCATTTATTTTACATATGGATATCCAATTATTCCAAGCCTTGTTTGTTACAA